>NC_092689.1:43829070-44197403 GCF_964275005.1 Diadema setosum
TCGTAATCAATGCTGATCGACAGCGCGGCGGTCGTATTACTGGTGCGCACAGTGATGTGTACAGTGTACGTTACGTGTACTACGGGGTTCGGTTGCGATTGTCTCCAAACCAGTCCGCTAGTCTCTTTTACAGCACGCTGATTGAATGCGCGGCGGTCGTATCATTGGTGCGTACATATGAGCGATCTACGTGTACGGGGTCGCGACTGTCTCTAAAACCTATTTACTAACTGTGCCCGGGCCCCGGTCACAGCAACTCAAAAATAGGGCACAGTTATTTTCATGACTCCCCTTTTAACCAATCAGATGAGAGGATTCTAGAAATGAGGTATATAATACATTATAATATTGTCATAGTAGCTGCACATCTGCAGATGTTCTTTATTATTATCATTACTTGTATTATCATCATCACTATTATTATTATTATCAGTAGTAGTAGTAGTAGTAGTAGTAGCAGAAGTAGAAGTAGTATTACCATCATTACCATCGTCATTGTTTTTACGATAAAATCTTAAAACAAAACATTCAGGCTATGAAGGGACATAAGTTAAAGCTAACGCATCATAAGACATACATGTACTCTCTAAAAAAAATCGAGTGAAAATTTTCACTCTAAAAAGAGTGAATACAAAAAAGAGAGAATTTCGAGTGAAATTGGAGTGAAGTTTGAGTAAAAATGCTCATTTTCACTCATTTTGGAGTGACGTCAGGGATCACTCCAAAATCTTCGAGTGATCCCTGACGTCACTCCAAAATGAGTGAAAATGAGCATTTTCACTCAAAATTCACTCCAATTTCACTCGAAATTCACTCTTTTTTGTATTCACTCTTTTTAGAGTGAAATTTTTCACTCGATTTTTTTTTAGAGAGTATGAGATAGAGCATTGAAATTTGAGTAACCTGGGAAATAAAAAAAAAAAATCATCCCACGTGGAGTTCTTTAAAAAATCATATCATCTCTGACGTACCTTTGTACTTGCACACATTATTTATTCATCATTGTCCTTCATTGCTATAATCTCTCGGATAAGACATAAAAGTCCCAAATGCGGGGAATTTGATACGTGTGACACGAGCACCCTAATTACTTTTTAGTAATTCAACCACACCTAATTACTTTTTAGTAAGATTGTATTGCTCATTTTCCCCTCAATATTTACTTTAGTATCTTTTGTACGTAAAAGTAATGGACAGGTGCTGATCCATTTTTTAACAGATGTGAGATGAACTGAGATCTAGAATTTAGATGTCCGTATACTATCGAGCGACAGAATAAATGAGACGCGCTTACAGCTTCAGCACGTGCAGGCGAGTACCAGCACGCATCGGCGTCAGAGTTTCCGGCAGCCGCCACGGGGACGATTCCGGCTGCCGCAGCTCCAGCCACTGCTTGGTCAACCGCCGGACGGTAGAACAATCCAAAGGACATTGACATGACCGCTGGTAGGGTGGCAATACTGGCAGTGTAGTCAATAGCTGGAGAGGGGAAATATAAACATAATTAGATGCAATTTCTGAAAAAGTTCTCTTCTAATTAGCTTGTATCCAAAAATGTTTTCACCGGAATGCTTTAATCAACTTTTCATGAACAGGAGAATTCAAGAAACGTTCATAGCGGTCTCAGAATAATGTGGCACACAGGGGTCTTACATCAAGGCCCACATAGAGAAGAGTTCAAGTTCAACTTTATTTTCATTTCCATTAAATAAACAGGAGAAATTATATTCAATGCATAAACAAAACAAATTTGTAGTATTTTCGATAAACGTACATCAACAAGATACATGTGATGATGAGTAACGACATACAATTGCATTTATAAGGTATATACATATGCATATTACACGAATGGTAATGGAAATGGAGGGTCCCACTAAAAAGCCAAGCTTGTACGATATGGGACCCTCAGAAATACATGAAAAGCAAATAATGGCTTCATGAAACTACAAACAAATATATGAAACAAAATCAAAGAAACCAATGTCAACTGACAAGAAATGAAATAACAGGAAAGAACGAGAAAAAAAAATGGGAAAAAAACGTTTATCGTTTATCGAAACGTTTATCGAAAATACTACAAATTTGTTTTGTTTATGCATTGAATATAATTTCTCCTGTTTATTTAATGGAAATGAAAATAAAGTTGAACTTGAACTTGAACTTAAGAGTTAGGTTTATCAGTAATTTGATGCTAGAGTTTGGTGATGACCAGGTGAAACAAATTAACTTATATCTTTTCCCCCTTTTGCAGAACTTTATTACTTCTCACAACCAGTGACAACCTCTTCCTTTGATAGATCTGAATGTGTCAAGTAGCGAGCCAAGTATTAAGAATTATAACTTTCTTGTGCCTTGTCTCTATCAGCCGAGCAAAATGTTTGTCTTAAAAGTATTGACCGGAATAGTATTTTGTGGATAAATCTTGGCTTCATTGCGAAGACATACAACTGTATCATAAAGAATGCTCGACCATCAATGTGATATACGGTGGCGTCCAAGCTTGTTTCCCATGTGACAGCAATCACAACATTGCAAACTAGAGAAGCACTCAGAGAGCGCAGACCTCCACCAAGCAGCACATTTCCACCACTCATCTTGTTCTCCGCGTAGAGATCAGTGATTTCCACCCATACGTATAATGTACGCTGAAAATCGTCCGATTATCAAATATCTAGCCTTCTGTTACGTCATCAACTTTCAGCAGCGATGGAAGCGCGCTTCGCCCTTCAAATACGCGCAGCTTAAACTCCCAAGTTCATTGACACTACCTGCCAAAATATCGAAAATCCTCCATAAAATCCATGAAAATTCCCGGATCACTACCAAAATTTAATCATATATTACTTGTGTCATTCTTAACCTTTCCTGTAAGTTTCATTTAAATCCGTTCCCAATTTTTTGAGTTATTTTGAACACGGACAAACCAAACAACCAACAAACAAACGCCGATGAAAACATAAACTCCTCCCTTGGCGGAGGTAATTAGATGTTAAGCATGCCACGGGCAAAATTTCAAAGTAATGTTCATTCTCAAAGGAGAAAAGATATCTAAAGAATTTGTCAACAAGGCAATGCTGTCTCCATGGTATCTCTTGTTCTTTATTCATTTCTTATTTGTCTGTAAAATTTTTGTGTTCACTTTGTGTCAGACTATTTGAGAGAGTTTTACGGAAGTAAAGGCTGTGAACGAAATATCGCGTAAATTGTACAGTTATACAATGACATACTATTTGTATTTTCTCTGTTATAAATTTCATATGCTTCGCAGTGACATATAACAATCTCATGGTACAATATGATCCATAAAGAAATGGAGAAGTTCAGGAAGAAAAGTGATTTTAGTCTCATCAGATGGTAAGCACTGAAAGTTTTATCATTGTTTCATAAACATGAAGAGAATAACCCAACTTCCAGTTTCAGTTTTATTTTGTTTGTTCACTTTTACAAAATACACACAAAATTAATACACAATTAAAATGTCAAAATCAGAGACTCGTAATCTTACTTGTATAGTATAATATAGGCATACAGGTACACAACAATGGAATGTGAACAATTATATATTTTGAGGTACAATGTGGAGGAGACAGTCATCAAGAAACAATGTGCTTGACTGGGATGACAGCATCAGATGACAATAGATTCATAAGAAAAATCAGAGTTCTAATTGGAACTGAGGGAGATTGAGGCCCCCCCCCCCCCAAAAAAAAAAAAAAAAATCACTTCAACCTATAATTTTATTACATGTGCAGTGGATGGAACAAATTACGTTAAATATTGAACCAACACACGACGAAGAGGCCTACAAAGGACAGAGAAGGGGATACTTGAACTAGAGAGGAGGGAAAAAACAGATTAAACAGATTAAACAGCCCTTGAAGGATTGGAGCCATCTTCTAATCATATGCAAAAAGAAAAAAATGTTACCTAGGAATTCTTATTATGTTGAGCATTTGATCTGGAGTGAAAAAAAAATGAGTAACAGCAATAAACATATTACTGAAATTCATAGTAGATGAACGAGTCGGATTATTTTGAAACCAACAAGTATACGATGGCTGTTCAAAGTATTTACAGCAAGTTAAACAGCTATTTTAGTAAGGCCTACTTTTTAGCACTTTCTGTTTTTTGCAGAATAAAATTCTGGCGCGATGTTAATACACATATCCCAGGAACGGGTGGTCACATGTAGTGTTTATGGAGCTATAGGGCTCTCGGAGAGAACGAGTTAAAGGGACTGTTCTTGACTCCCTGTATAACTATACACTTAGGCCCTAAATATTCGGCTAATAATGCTCCCTGGTGTCACTGTTAAAGTCTCTGTGGCTTGTGTTCAGTGTTTCTTAAAATTTAGGACTCTGTATGTTTTCAGGCCCCTTTGGGTCCTTTTGGATTAATGATGGTAAGGAAATGCCTATATGTGGTCATTGTGAGGTTCTTACAGATCCGATCACTAAAAACATTTACTCTTGACAGTTTGAGTGAAAGGGGTGAATAACATTAATTGAATGTTACATGAAAAGGGATATCGTAGGAACATGTAAATTAATGATATATTGTGTTCAAATGAATGGCTACCAAAAGAGGATATCGTGTCAACAGCATGAATCGAAATGATTCAATACGCCGAGTGGTTATAATTCTCCTCACCTGCCACCATATCTGCGGCTGACCCACGGCCCTCGCAATCGAACAAACGAACGGAGACTATGTTCGCGTTTCGCGCGATCCCATGTATACCGCCCGCAGCGGTACCGGCACAATGAGTTCCATGTCCATGACAGTCCTCTCCCTGCCGTCGGTAAAAAGAAAACAAAAATGGCTTTGAATTCATCTTTATCCTATATTGGCTTATCTTATGGTAGCTTATTCTGGTCAAACAGAATTGGTAGGCCTTCACTGTAGACCCAAAAGATGAGTTGTGTGCCATTGGTGTACATGACATATTGCGCAAAACAATAATTCTGCCCTTTAAACATAAAGAGAACACATTATACGGGCCTTGCTACCATAGCCACAAATAAAATTCCATCTCAAAATAATTTGAATTAAACACCCATTTTACATTGAAAATGCGACTGAAAAGTATGTACTTTCACGATGCCTATTAACGTCGGTGTAGGGCAATTTATTAAACAGTTGTATTAACTTTATACTGTATGTTTCATATATATATTTTCACAAATAAATGTCATGGTTTTCTAGAAATCTACATGCTAAAGATGACCAGGCAACGAACATTTTCTGGAATTTCTGAAAGCGGACAGAAACCCATTCAAAAGAAGGTTTTATTAGTAGTAAGCAAGGAGATTTGACGGACGTCTGGAATTACGACGCGTCATCAGAGTCAACAACTTCATCAATATTACTGTTATATCCCTAAAAAGGCATGTTTTATGAAGCCAAGTATGGTCGTTGCAAACATTCTATTTCCAATATTACAGATGTGCATGAGAGGAAGAAAAAAAAATGACTGAAAAGAAGACGGAGAGGTATACAAGAGCCAAAGGTATTTACGTTCCGGCCGTCTCCTACAAAGTCAGCATCAGCTTTAACTGCCCTCCCGTTTTGGCCAAACTCAACGTGAGTATCTCTGATGCCTGTGTCCAATACGTAGACTGTTACACCGGTCCCGTCGCCTGAAAATAAACGGTAATGGATAAAAGAGTTTCTAACCTTTTAACTCTTGCTGATTCAAAAAAAGAATCAAACACGATTACGTAGGAACGATAGAGCATCCGTAGAGTTATACTTTGCACTACCAGAGTATAGAATGAAATGATATATTCTATAAGGCTAAGCTCTCTCTGTGATAACTCATAAAAATGAAGATTATGAATTTTCCGGTGTTCATTACATTTTATCGAGCAGCCGAGGCGTTTTGTAAATGAGTCAGTGAAATGAATTGTTATTGTTCTTGTATGAGTGCGCCCGACTATATTTGGTTTGTTGTTGTTGTTGTTGTTGTTGTGTGTGTGTGTGTGTGTCTATATGTGTTTATTTGCTCTTGTGCATAATGTTTATGTTTGTATGGGATTTTCATAATAACGTTTGCACCTTTTCAAGTGCTTTTAATGAAAAAAAAAATGTTTGGACTGTGTGACTGTCCGCGGTGAAAGCTACAAGCCTATATATATATATGTATATATATATCATATATATATATATATATATATATATTTATATACCATCGATATCAAATGTGTTGTCGTAAGGCAGGTCGCGCTGGTCAATGCGATCCAGTCCCCAAGATGACACATCGTCGATCGTGGCGATGGCATCGCTGTCGACGTACTTGACTCCTGGCATTCGTTTCACCTGTCGAAAAAAAAAATACCTAAATGCATAACGTAACTTATTATTTTCTGACAATTAAAAATGGCTCTAATCTTAAAGGTGGAATTATAACAAAAACAATGTGAAATGTTCTCCTGTAGGTTTACTTTGTTGGAAATAAAATGAGATGAAACTCTTTCCCATTTAATTCTCAATGTTACTTATCTATTTTTTAAGGTATGAATCTCATTCGAAAGAAAAACACTGAACAGTGTGGAAGTTTGTTTGTCTGTTTGTTTTCAGGTAATGATTTTGGGAGAACGACACTTTCACCATTTGACTTCAAGAGCTTTAATCTTTAACCCCAGACAGGAAAAAGATAAAGAACACACACAATGGAAAATGCAAGGACTTTGGGTAAATAAGGTGAATTTTAGATATCCCTTTTTGATTATTCTCGAGCCGAGCTGTTTGAAAATGCTATTCTGTAATCGCAAATGCATGTTGACTCTCACTGGAATCGCATGGTGCCAGCACTTTGTTTTAATAATTATGACAAATGAATACTTGACCGGCAAATTACTTTTTTTCGTAATGAAAACGGGTCTATTAAGAATTAAGTTCATGCGCTTTGTCTCTTTCTACAGCTCACCAGTTTGAGGGACTTTTCGTCCAGAGTAACCGCCATCCCCTTCAAGGCTGTGTAGTATCTGCGAGCTACATCAAACTTTCCACCAATTGAGAAGCTTTCCAGTTCAAGACTCCTCACGAGGTCATCGACGACTACGTTGTCCTGTTCGCAAAAGGGTTAAAAGATTCCACACTGAAAGAGTTTCATGATGTCCATTTTGAGAAAGTTTTATAGTTTTGATAGGGAAGGAGTAGACGTTAAATTCAACATATTCCTTTTGCTATATTTCAGTTCTGAAATCTAGCTTGCACTCATATAAGCTATGGATACAATGTCGATTAATGATTTATTATGCAACCTTTTTAGTAGCCAGTAACAACCTTTGATTTTAAGGGCAAGCGTAAATCATTTATTTCAGTAACTCGGTCTATCAACACAACATCAACAGACATCTTCATCTTAATCGACAGCTATATGTATATATATATATATATATATATATATATATATATATAATGATAATATTATCATTTATAAACATTAGTGTCCAAAATATTGAGAAAAATATGCTCTCAAATTTATGAACTTTGCTATGCTATATCATGCTTAATTCGAACATTTTGCATTTTGCATTTTTGGTTGTTTAGACATAATTTCTTCGTCGAGTGTGTGTTTTATCCACCCCCCCCCCCCCCCCTCCGGAAAGAAAATCATCACCTGTAGCTAAATACAATACAACTTCTTGTTTCCAGGAAAGGAAAAAATAGAGCAAATAATAGTTATTATGATAACTGAACCAGCCAGAATTGTGATTAATCTCGTAATGACATAAAGTTTAATATATGCTACTGTTTGATGGTGAATATGGCTGAACCAGTACCTCGAAGACGACAATGTAGCGGTCCTTGATTGCTGCAGTAAGCCTGTCAGCTGGCAACCCATTGGTCACAGTGACCACCAATAGGAGAGTCAGGATCAGGGAATGCATGATCACGTGATGTTATCACTTTCCTATACATGGGAGTCATATAACAAAACATGGCAAAACTTATTATGTATACAGTGGCGGATCCAGGCGGGGGCGCACCGGGCCCGTGCCCCCTTAATTTTTTTTTTAAAACAAAAGAAATAAAAGAGAAAAAAATGGGGGCATATGTCCCCCTTTCATTTTGTAAAGCCCCCCCCCCCCCCCGCCCCCTTTACGGAATTCCTGGATCCGCCCCTGGTATATGATACTTATAAAGTTGCCAAACATTAACTTCCGATTTCGGGTATATTTGAATTCTCACATTCGGCTTTCAGTGATATGAATATTGTGTGCAACTATATTTTCAAAATCGCAATGCAACAACAGCAAAATCGCTGGCCCCCAGATGAACATAGTTTTCAGGAAATGGCTGTGCAAGTATCGGTGCAGTCAAA
The DNA here is from genome assembly GCF_964275005.1 of Diadema setosum. Lineage (NCBI taxonomy): Eukaryota > Metazoa > Echinodermata > Echinoidea > Diadematoida > Diadematidae > Diadema > Diadema setosum. The sequence goes on from NC_092689.1 coordinate 43,837,403, forward strand.
TAACATGAGAGGGAGAGTATTCAATTACAGCATGATTGATCTAATTTACGGAATCAACACGTTTCATTAAAAAAACCTAGGAAGGTTACATATCTCAAAAGATATTTTCGAAGTGGGACATTCTAACAAGAGGCAGATAAAATATTGATTAAAGAACTATTTTTTGGCTTTTAACAAATCTCAGGTCTTGTAACCTAGTCAAATTGACTTTTTCTCAAAAACTTTGCGACTTTATTAGCGTATCGATGGTATGTACATAAACACATATAATATCATACATAAAGCTCGTGAGATCACCCATTACGAAGGGGCTTCTGTGAATTGGGTTCAACAACGTTGATTTGCTGCTTCGAAAAAGGATTAGAAAAGGACATGTGCCGTCATATCGAGATAAATCACAAAATGAACTTCATGACGAAATGCGACGTCATCCGTGGATGAAAATTTGGAATGAAATGGAAATATTGACTGCTTTGGCAGTCATGTCATGGCTGATGTTTTACCCCAATAGCAGTCAATATTTCTTCACTATCGTAATCTTCACGGGGGGGGGGGGGGGGAACACATCAATCTCCCCTGAATTCTCTCAGAATGTGTTCCCCGACGTGTGTAGAGTGTCTCGTGCAATATTCGAGACATCATGAATGCCTCATGAGTGTATACATACCTAGCGGGGGAAAAAAAAAATAATGTTTCATGGCAAGTGTGAATACTACTTAATATTAATGTATCTTCACCTTTCCATCCTCGAGCTTTACAAGGTCGACTGAACAAAACAAATGAATGGATTCTTTTTAGTTTATCTATCGCTTTGCTATTTTGTTTAGAGGAAATGGAACTCGACTGCCCAGTACTATGCATTAGATTTACATAAAAAAAATCTTATAGCCCGATGAAAATTGAGATATCCGAAATACATTACCACCGTCATTATCCTGAGATCGCTATGTAACAATGCACATTGTTAACTTTGGCTTTAAACTTTACACTTTAAAATAGACTCAAATAATACATAGAAAGTGGCAATATGTAGGCCTATTACGCATAACTTTAAGTGATAATATTGTGAGGCAGTTTATATATAAAATAAGGCAGTTCTTCCATAGTGTACTTTACGCCTGGACGACTTCAGCTTTAACATCTTTAATGGAATACTTAAATGAAAATTACCTGGACTGTATGACACACCTGCCGTTAAAAAAAAAAGTAAAAACGGGAATAGTGTTAATAATTTCTTCTCTGTGTCGCTTTTAAAGTGAGATTATACATGTTATGTGACACTAACTCTGAAATGATAATAAAAAATAAAAGGTAAAGTTATTCTAAGGAATACCGAGGATAAAAATGCCTAATATCTTACATCCATTTCTAGACAAAGTAATATTTGTCAAATTCAATGGAATATTAAACTAATATTTCAAACTGGATTAACATTCGGGTTTGAATTACTACTCAGACAAACGATGCAGTCGAGGAAAATTCAAACATCTTCTTACCTTAAGCTCAGTGAGACCAGATTGTCTTAGATGACACTTCTTCACAAGCAATGATCCAATTGAACAGTTACTCCTTCGCTGACCGATAAATGTACTGAACAACATATCTTAGGAGCAGTCGTAATTAAGAATTCACCATCAATAATTAATCCCAACCGATGACGTGGTTACCAGCAAAGTGATGACACGTGACATGACGTAATGGGAGGTCCTACGTCTGGAGAAAAAACAACAACAACAACAGCAACACACGAATGATATATGCGAAAGTATATATGATAACAACTTAGAATTACCACTAAGATTACCAACGTACCTTCCACACGTGAATCAACAAAATGATCCATGTCAAAACAATTTATGCAAATTAAGAGAAAAAAAATGAAACCCATGACGTGGATACCAGAAAAGTGATCGCACTAGACATGATGAAATCTGAGGGCGCATCTTGAGAAATCAAACAAATGTTATGATAACATGTAATAATGTAATGTAATATAATGTAATAATAACAACTTGGAATAATCCAACTAGATTACCAACGCGTCAGACAATTTAACGAATGAAAGTACCGGACGCGAGTAGAAGAGGAGGAGCTCCGAACTCAATCAGAAAATGTCGACCAGTAGTAGTCTGGAAAACCCAATACGTACTTATTTGTTCATCACTGCACAAGCTTCTTCACAGACAGACCTGGGTTCGATTCCCGTGTTACAAGCTACGGTGGGGAAGAAGACAGGTGTGCAATTTATTAACAGAGTGGGTTAGTCATTTCTACAGCGCGCAGGATGGGAGATATGATTTCTTATCGAAATGTAGATAGCATTGTTATTGTGCTGCTTGATAAGTATTTCCAGCTCCAATAATTGCGAAAGATATCATCATTGCGTATGCAACGGTGTTTGTTTATGACTTCAAAAACGGAGAAATATGAAACGCAGCTGGTAAAAATCCCATCATTCAATCTTTAACAAACAAAAAATTTAAACTGGAAAAAATCGTTCAGCCTACAATGGATAGAAGTGCATTATGTCCCAAACGGAGGTCTCCTTGGTTCATGTTAACATCATCTTCACAAGTTGAGATCTTCCTATACCAGTAATTATTAAGCTACTTCGCAGTTGCACTTTGAGCATGAGCAGAAAAAAGGCCATTTGGTTTTTAAATTCATTGGGAAAAGCATCTGTGATGTATCTTTATGTAATGATTATTCTGCAATCCTTATAAATGCTGCTTGCCAGCACATCCATCTGACAGCAAAAGTGGTATTTGGCAATATCAATTGAAAGAGGCTGTTAATTCATTCAATGCTAGAAAATGAAACAGATACTTTCCCAAGTGTTTTATTGACGGATCACTGTGGTCATCTGGTCTATGCAAGTTCATTTTTTGTTTGAGCAGGATTGATGAATAACATACATCGTTATGATACGTAAAGCTTATGCATTATGTCGCTCTGAAAACGAGTGAAGTGTCCCTAACCGACTGAGAAAAAAACAAAGGTCATTCGGACCAATGTGCCCATGAGCTAACTCCGAACTGGCTTATTCCAAATCATCCAGTAGGCTGAGTGTACATATATATATATATATATATATATATATATATATATATATATATGCAGATAATAATGTTATGTTTATTGGATGAAAATTGGTTTTGGAATGGCTGAGATATCCAAAAACAAAAAGGTCCTAATCAAAGTTGGGACCCACCTTTTAATTAGGACGACTTTGTTTTACATTGTTGTTTGATTTCTTAGCCATTTCAAAACCCATCTTCATCAAGTATAAACTTTTAATTCCTTTTAGAATTGTTGACCCAGTCATATTTGGTTTCTCATTTTTATCGCAAAAAGTTAAAAATCTGAATCCCCCACCTCAACCAAAACTTTTCTATTTCCTTAAGGTTACATCGCTGACAGAAAAACATATGAAGAGAAAGAAAGAGAGAGAGAGAGAGAAAGAGAGAGAGGACGAAAGAAAATGGGAGGAAACAAACAACTGTAGATAGAGTGTCAACCATATGGTGCTCACAAGTCATTTCCAAACAAGAATCTAGACTCCCACAAACAATCTTGAAAGCAGAGCGGGTCAGGAGTTAAGTCAGTTTCGTAAGATGAAGGACCATTCCGTTGCGAACATGATACAGCGATATGACTGCCTGAACGTGACAATGGCACACACACGTACACATTATAACACACAAAGCGAGATTATGCACACGGCCAGATAACTTCTTATTCTTATATTGATGTCATGATTGTGTATGCATTTTTCCAATTTTGATTTTTGTCACCCCTCTGTCTTTTTTTTGTTGGTATTCTTTGTTTTAGTTACTCTCGTACACATAGGCTAAAGTTGTGTTATTGGCATTAATTTCACAACAGCTAGGTAACGTGTTATCGCGGTATGTGTTAAAATTGGCATGTACATGTGCCTCTGATGATTTCGTTTAATCTGCAGTACCCTAAAGTTGATCAATTTATTGCACACGTAAAATCTTACTAAGTTGTTTGACCTTCTCATAAATTTGGAGGCAGGGAGCTTAATACCTATAAAAAGCGTAATTGCATATTTACCTCAATAATTGAAGGATAGGCTAAACATTTTTTTTTTTTTTTGTATGTGTCTCCGGATATCGGTGCGTATTTTGATTGATATATTGCTCTAAAGAATTAACAGAAGGTCCTACACCTACAGACAGCATTATGTCGCAGTCCTTTTAAAGAAGTATTCCAGACGATTTATATAATTTTACATCATTTTGAGCATAAATAGTGCCATGGATAGATTGTGGAATTTATTGCGGTTCTTGAGCAGATAAACCAATACTCTGTCTGAAAATCGTCTGAAAGTCTGAAAATCATTCCTTTTAAGAGAATGATATCCATGACAAAGCACAAAGCGTTTTTCTTTCAAACCAAGATGAAACTCTGCCATATCCTTCTTGTTAACTACCCATAGATGTCTGTCTGTATTCTTTGTCTGCTCCCACTAGTTTGTTATTGTTTTCTTTTTTTTTTCATAATAATATTATGTTCTCATGTTGGACACGTTATTCGTTCAGGTTCGTTAATCCGAAACACGCAAATTCCCTATACCTAGAGGTTCGTTAATCCGAAAATGAAAAAGGGTTCGTTAATCCGAACATTTGTGGCGTTATTCCGAAGGTTCGTTTTTCCGAAGATTTGTTCATCCGAAAATGAAATTCGGAAAAACGAACCTTCGGAACAAAGAATCTTCGGACTGAAGAGCCTTCGGAATAACGAACCTTCGGAATAACGAGCTGTAACCGTTGGACACCAAGGAAAATTCAAACTGGCAAAAAAAAAAAAATATCTCAATGCTGAACACTTGCAACACTAGAAAAATAATTACAATGTTGTGTTTATGATGAGCTTCGATTTCAGTTGATGAGTAAATTGAGGTATCTGATTAATAGGGAAATATCAATACTACTACTGCTGCCTGACGCTGTCTTGTTACCTTTTTTTCAGTCCGATTGACCCTTTGGTATCATGTTATCATTAAACCAATAAAAGTAACCCACCAGAATCTTTATCGGCGATATGTAGGTAAACATGATTGTAATATTTCATACGGAGATGTACGTCTCATATTTTCACCAATCTAGCAACGCATTTCTCATATCTCTGTAGGCCTACATGACACCATTTCCGGGTTGATTTCTTGTGTAGCACTGTATCTAAAATCACAATAAGATGAGATCAATCATACATGAAACTCGCGAAGTGAAATAAAAGCTGTCGAAATGGTCGCAAACGACATGATTGATCTTTGGATCCTGGGGATTTTATGCCTCATCCCTCAACTACGCAACTTTTGTTGTGTGGGTATGCTTTTTCCTGTCTTTCTTACATTTAAAAAAAAAAAAAAAAAGCTTTGTCCGATGTTCATCGGAAACAACAGGCAAAGTTCGATGCCCATGTTTGTGGCTTCGATTCTCCTAATCCAGAGCGATGCTATTCTTGTACGTGACCTCAAGAGGTCAAATTGCCTTGGGAGGCATACTGCCGCTTTGTCATATGACCTTTGACCAAGAACCTGTTCCTACGCAATGAGACGCACTGTACTTCTTGAGTAGTACATGTACAACACTTAGCTCTTCGTGGCGTGTTACGGACACTGTGTATACAAACAGCAATCTATTACCATTCCCACGTCGTATTTCAAAGCAGGAAATTACTCTGAGAAGAAATCGGATCTGCTGACTGGTCTGACTGGAGTAAACATTGTAGTGATTGCTACAACGTGTTTGGTGCAAGCGAAGCTTATGCGACCATGACATGAAAGCGGCTTCATCTGACAGCAATTTCATCTGACAACGTCTGGCCTTCAAGAAGACAAAGAGTGTGCAACACATCAGGTGGTAGGTCCAGAGCAATTATTGTGTCCCTCTTAATATTTGAAGATAATTAGGTCATTTCGAACAACTCGCTTACAATGTAAAGAAATGCTTTGAATACCGAAGACAGGGTGCTAGATGATTTTGAATTCTAATGCAACTGCTCACAGGCGATTATGGCAATGTCTAGTATACAATGTACATTTAGTATGCACTCTGTTTCGGAATTGGCTGAGATTCCCTCTGTTTTCTGAGTATTACAGTCTATGGAAAGTATACTAGGAATTCTATATTTAAAATAGTAGAGAGAAATTAATTAAAAGACAGAAGAAAGACCATTTACAGGATAACGTATTATATGTATCATAATGTTATTATATAATATGCCCTTATTTATCTATTTATTTATTTATTTATTTATTTATTTATTTATTTAATTTTATTTTATTTTTTATTATTATTATTTATTTATTTATTTTTTTTTGGGGGGGGGCAATTACAACGTGTAATATAGCTTAGATTATTTAGGTACTGGACTGTACAATATTTAGAGAATTACAAGTCTGTAATACCGTTTTTGTCAGTACCCCTAGACCCACATTATATCCTACAATATACTTCCATAATGTGCTACTGGTGCAATGACACTTTCGTAAAGAACTATGCAGATCTCATCTTTTATCTCACTGATGTTATTAGTTTCTTTTTTTGTTTCGTTTTGTTTTTGTTTTAATTTCTTTTTTACTGGAATTTCCATTTCCTGTGGATGAATGTGACCTGAAGCTGCAGCTTCAAAACGAAGATACGGACTATAATATCATGCCATTTTGATTACTCAACATGAATAAAAATTTATGATATGTAAAACGTATATTCATTTCATAATATCTTAACTTAATTCCAAGTATCTTCTCTTGCAGACTTTTGTCTCCAATGATTTTTAAAACCAAATACACATATAAATGCAAACATTAATGTATTATGTGTGTGTGCATATATATCTTATCATCAGTATCATTATGTCATTGTCATCATGATTTTTATTGTATTTGTCAGTCAAAATCCTCAGTATATATTGTATACCTTCATATTCTAACAAGATATGGAGAGAAGCAGAATTTCATCAGAATCTTGTAAACATTGACCACAGTACAGTAAACTCTGTATGATTATTATGTTCACATCATGATTAAACGTCAACGGTTGCATTGACCTCACGTGACGTCATTGCTTTTTTTTTCCACGAGTGCATACCCTATGCGAAATAAGTGTCAATATAATTGGTACATGTGTAACTAATGCAATGAATACCTGTTACTTAGGACTAGGATAGTGAATCAAAAAAAGTGGACGATCTGCCGTGCACCATTTTGGACTATGTACTCTCCAAATGCATTGATAGCCCTCTTAATCATCTTTTACCGAACTGGATATAGAAATAGACTGGCATAAAACTGCACAAGGGTTATATTTTTGATGCACGCTAGTAAAGAATACACTTGAAATAATTTTGTTTATATATATATATATATATATGTTTGCGTGTGTGTGTGCACGAATTGGAGCTTTCGAGCTGTGCAGCTCATACATTGATTCGAAACGTCAAATTTATTGAATGATGAAGAAAAATGTTGTCTGTATCTTTGTGCACTAATTGTTTTGCTTGTATAATAGTGTTAGAATGCACTGTTATACTGTTCATCGCCGCCATTGTTAATTCTCTTGCCACATTGTGATTTACTCCTTTTTTTCAAACCTGTTTCTACATTCTCGTAGGACGCATAGACTTAATTCGAGACAACTTTGCGTGAAGTTGATCGCCATGTTTCGAGAGTCTTCAAGAGATAAATGGACGAGAAAAGTTACGTAATGTACGGTTCGGAGCCCTACCTACGAGATGTGGGCTTGGTTTCAGCGGGAACAGGTGAAAGAGACACATCCTTGCACCTCTACAGACGGAACAGCTGCCAGCAGGGCCGGCTGGAGCAGGACCTCCGGAGGATTCGGCAGCAGGAGGAGCGATCGCTGCGTAAGACCAACCGAGAAATCATCGACCTGAATCTAGAACAAAAGCAGCGCAAGGAAACACTGAGGCGGGAGAGACGCCGGTCCGAGTGCCTCGGTCTGCCTCCTCCTCCTCTCACTCCATCGGACGTCTTGCACTCCAAGGGAGAGCATCTTCTTTCCCGGAGACATAGTTCAACTGGAAGTAATCCAGATATGGTGACTAGCTCTTCCGGGTTAAAACGCGCGCAAGTTCGACGAGCATCCATCAGCACGCCTTCCACGCTACCCGACCTGACCGGACGCGACTCCCATTCAAGGTTTAAGGACCGTCCGAAGTCACAGTCAGCTGAGCGTTTACCTAACCCAGCCCACATGGACTCTACTTCTAGCATTCAAGAGACCTGTTTAGACTTCCGGCCCCAAAAAGAAGTCTTGCGTCTGAGGAAACACTCGGAGAGTTCCGTCAAATCGACTCACCAGCTTGGTGTCGCTGACAGGACGGGCAAGCCCCCGATCCCCACCAGCTCGTTCCGTTCGTCGCTCGCCGACTCCGAGAAGAAAACGAGGAGATCGTCTCAAGTTTTCGATAGATTGAGCCTCGAGGCCAGAATTTCCGGCTTGCCTGCCGATAAATTCTTAAAAGTCATTCGAAACAGGACAAAATCATTGGATGCAGGCACTGGGGTGAAAACACTCAACTCTGATACAGCAGGCAGTCTGTAGCTACTCGCATAGTGTACAAAGGCAAAGTCCATGACTTACGCTATTCTTATGTACGTGAAAGGTACAAATGCTGCTAACGAAAGTTTCTACGAAGCAATTGCTGCAAATTTGAAGGAACATCATTATCTTTCTGACCTCGGAAAAATACAATCTTACAACAAGGTATAATGTTTCAGTTATTTGACAATCTTGCGCTCTTTACCAAATTGTTTCTCTCTCCTACTGGAGTGTTTCTACTAGAAATATGAATTAGGATAAAGGAGGACGACAGAATACGTATTGTTAGACTCGACCGTCCAGATAATTGTAGTAATGATATCAAGCAAACCAGAAAAAAAGAACTCTACAGAAGTTTACTGTGACAACTGTGAGCATTTGCTTTAGGTATTGAACCATTTTACAACTAGAACAACAACAATAATTAAATAAACAGAAACCTACTGTGTACACACTCACCACCACAACTTGTTCACAAACCCACACACTCTCACACACTTTAGCACTCACTTGAAATTCTCAACAAGTCTATGCAACTTAATTGTCAAACGACGACCTCTCATGCTTTTACCGTCTTATTCTGTTCCCCATATACATTTTACATGAGACCAGTTTGTCTTGCCTTTTGACATTCAACCTGAAATCCATTGTCCTCCTCTCCATTGGCTTTCCGAAGGAAGAATAGCAGGAGGGGTGCGAAATAAACTCCCTGTTATTTGGCAAAGTTTCCTAATGCGAATGCAAACACTCCCTGTGCTAAATAGGAGTATGCAGGAGTAGCGCGGAATGTCATTTGTCACACCATTTCCTCACTGCCAACCTCAAATTCAAAGTTTATTTAGAACTTTATTGGATAAATTAAGTTGAAAACAAGTAAAATGACTAGTAAAGTATGTAGCAACTATGGTTTCATCATACCTTCCTTCCCATTACTTTGTGAATGCATGAAAATTATTATTGAAATGTTTATGAACATTGAAATATGAATCTAAAGTCTTTGAATATTTTGCAAGGTTAAATTCATAAGTTAAATAGGAGTGCAATTGCAAAGTAATTAATAATTGTAAGAACAACAAAAACATTTCATTGTATGGAAAAAAAAAATTCTAACACGTTAACCACAGCTGGTGCACTTATGTTTTATAGAGGCCTAGCTGCTGTCCGGTCCGAGATCGTGCGCTTTTTGACTGTCATCAGATGAGCGTGATTTTGCCCCTTTTCTGCATGATAATTTGCCCCATAAACTTCGAATGAGACAAATTATACTTCATAAAAGACAGAGGCTGAATGAAACTTGCACATGATGAAGTAATAGAGCATGACATGTTCCTGATCGACGGTGTGTTACCTGGCATCATAATGATTTCTACTTTTGTGTGTGTGTGTGTCCAGACTCAATGGAGGTTTTTTTTTTAATGGAGGTTTTTTTTTAATGATTTTTTTAAACTACTCTATTTGTACGGCACACACATCTGTAAAGTTCATTACCATGATTATGCTCTTGTAGTTTGATGCCACCGTATACAGTAACGTGGGGATATTTCCGATCACTCAGAAAGTTTTCTCATCCTCCAGCGTGTCCATATTGGGCGGGAAGACCGACATAATCGCCGTCAGTAGCGAGGTCAAAGTTCAAATCGATAACCAAAATTTTGTAGTCAGAGAATTGACCGCAATACCTGGGAAGTCTAAAGGGATGTGACGCATAGCCATATCATCAAAAAGGTATTACACTGATTTTCAATTTTAGGCTGAATAACCGGTTACTACTCATAGCATCAACAATGACGTCATCCATCGTCACAATAGCAAAATGGTCTGTGATTTCCCTGAATAGACGATTATATCGCTTTCTTTCTCTACAACAGTTACGGCAGGATAATCAATATTGAAAATTAGAATCTCTGAACCCGAGAAATCAATCAAATATATGAAAATAAATCTGCACGCGTGGTGATGAGCGTTATCGTTCATCTATGGGTGTCTGAATTCAAACAGCGGAGGTCTTAGGTATGTAATTTGGATTAAGAAGGACTATATGCATGGAATTAATAGATTTTCTATTTTTTTATTTCTGTATTCGATCATATTGTTATTTGATGTCTTCCTTCTTAAGGTGTTTCTCTGCGTACTTAAATACTTTCTTTTTTTATGCTCTGAATTTATATCATCATGGTTTCTCACAAATCGTTTATGTCTATGATTTATTGGTTGAAGAAAAATTAGTAAATCAGTTTGATTCTTCTGAGTTCACAATTTTCTGCTTTTATCACAAATCTCTCGCTCGGTACATGTATTGCCATTCTTTGCGACAAAGTTGTATTTGCTCATTTTGCTATATTACAATGTATACCTACAACTGATATGATGTAAGCCTTCATGTCTGTCATACAAAGTATGATAAAATAATATTAAAAAACACTTCTGTCAAGAAAATATACTTAGACTTAGTCATACTTTGTTCATGAAAAGTGGTTTTTCGGCCTTGTGTGTGTGTGTGTGTGTGTGTGTGTGTGTGTGTGCGTGTGTGTTTGTGTCATCATTGAAAAACAAAAAAAAAAGTGTGTTAGCTTTGGTTTCTTTGCGTTGCGTTAAGATCATGGCCTGAAGAGGATAAGGTATACCTCATGGCGAATAGAAAGGATAGACTTTATTCCACATGAGTGTCACCAGTTTGAACAGGCTTGAAAAATAAAGAGAAAAAAAAATGTACTTCTCTCTTTGGATATTGCGTACTCTGCTGTATATTCCCGGGCAAAGAGACCATCATCACTATATTACTTGTCTATTACCTATATATGCATTATATATATATATTATATATATATATATATATATATATATATATATATATATATATATATATATATATATATATAGACATAGACTGTCAAGAGAAAAACGGTTAGTGAATATTTTCCAACAAGATACTTTTTATTGCCGAATTTTTGGGGCCTCCCACTTCTTCAGGGCTTTGAAAAAGGAGTAGCCCATCGAAAATTTGGCAAAAAAAAAATTACCTTGTTATAGCAAAAGTGATAGTAACCGTTTTTCCCTTGACATCAATGCCAATGCGTGAATAAGTCAACGTAATATACATAATTATATAGCAATAGCTTGAATAAAACTGACAGAAATGCACCGCGTTGGAGACTTTTACACTAAAAACTGACTATGATGATTCTCTGCGCAAATCTAGAAGAAAAAAGTTTTAGATCCAGTGAAGTTTTTTAGTGGTAAGATCGTCTTCCTATATGACCTCTGGAGAAAATGTGAGCACCCCGGCCTTGCATAATAATCATAATTAAAGGGGATGGCTACTAACTGATCAGTGGGAATCTGGGGGCTGATTGTTCCAATCCTTGTGGGATTCAACGGGCCGTTAAAGATCGCCCCGTCACTGTACAGGCATGCTAACCTGGAAACATTGAACTGCACATTACTTGAATATGAGACCATTCTGAAGCAAATAATTTTCACACAACAATAGATATATAATGTACTCTTAAATGAATCCGACAAGGATTGGAACAATCACCCCCAGCATTCCCACCGATTCCCACTGATCAGTTACTAGCCATCCCCTTTAAGGACTAAGGTTGAACAAAGTAGTTCCCCTTGACATGGAAAACGGAAACATTAACACGTGTGTCCAAGGGGAATCATTGACAGGTGTCAGACCTTCAACGTACGAGCTGTCCAAAAGATGTCATCCCTGATTCTACTAGATTTGATCCACTTCCAGGAGAGTCCTTTTGGATGGCTGAAGTCTGAGATGAAACCTTAAAGAGAAACAACCTAACTACCCATGAAACATTTCATCTATTTAGCATCTATTTATCCATCTTTCTCTCTGCACTTTTTTATAATCACTGACAGCTATGTACTTTACGAGGACATGAAACGGGTGAAAGCCAAAGTTTCCTGTCTACACTTTTGTAAAACCTCTCACTGAGATGAGTGCTTAGGGAAAGGTATTGGTGTTACCTTTATTTTATTTTGTGGCAGCAATTGACACTTTAGGGTGACATAATAAAAGAGCAACACTTTCACGACTTTATGATCTTTTCGCCTTGTGTAACAGATGCTATCGTTTATTTCTATGAACGCCCGAAAAGGGAACTGTACTCTTTCAGGTTTTTGTTTTTGTTTTTGTTTTATTTGAGAGAAGGGGGTTAAACGCGATGTCCATGTTAAACAGGTAGTCTCACTGTTTTCAAAGTCAAAGTGCTTGGTAATATCAATCGCTATACAGTGTTAAACATCTGTGAAAGAAACAGCTGATCCTTATGAGTGATCTAAGATGACCATCGTACAACTTCAGGACAAAATATATTACGTAATTATAATTCGTGTAGACATCAGCCATATCGGTTTGTCAGATTGTCTGTCTGTCTTTCTGTCTGTCTCTTCTTCTCCCTTTCTGCCTATCTGTCTGTCTGTCTCTTACTCACTTCACCTCACGTAATGATACGGCTGCTTTGAGGTTAGTGGGAATTAATCATCAAATATACTATCCAGCCAATTGATGACTTTCCGCAGCTTCCTCTTTTCCAACCAAAGCGCAGTTGTCACTGCAAATCGATATGAAAGATTACATCAGAGCAGAGTAAAATTATATATTTCACTAGTTTAAGAATAAAAAACACATAACAAAAATTATCTAACATGTAAACGTTGTAGAGAAAACAAATCATTTTACCATGCTAAGCGTTTTGCAGTTTGCACCTCGCCCTGCGACATCCGGGACACAGATGATGCCTTCCTTACATCAACGCAAGTGTTACGAGTACATAAACAGGCGAAGTTGTTGAATAAGTTTCCGGCTTCCTAAATCTTGGGTCACATGACTTATCTCTGTGGCTAGAATACGTGCCAGAGGAATGTAGCCATAAGCCAAGTGCTCTACTTCGTATAGGATGCAAGGCTTGAAGGCTGCCAATGTGTACTTTCTATTTTTTTTTTCCATGGGGTTGTTTTTGTTGTTTTTTGGGGGGCAAGGAACGTTTTTGGTGAGAATAATAACCTTCCGCTGTGCGTTTATGAAGTTATATGTCCTTTCGTAATATTTAAGCGTGGATTGAATGTAACGGATTACTTTGTATACTTTTACCTAGATGCATACATCCTGTAATTTCCTACCACAGTCAATCGGGAAAAGTGCAGCAGTCCCTTATCGTTGAACTCTTTACGCGCCGGTCCATACAACGATGTTTTCCATGCTTTAGTAAGTAATTATGATAATTTAGATATGACGTTCGTATAAACGACAATTACTTTTTTTGTGCATATTATCTACGTAATTTTTAGTTGCTAGTGAATTGCTATGATAAGGTAAGAATTTTTTAAATCAAGTCATATAGAATTAATCAACGTTGTATGAGATAATGGACAATGGGGGCTGCTAAAAAGCTTATCTTGTGTATTGCAGTTTCCTACAAACGCAGAATTAATAACTGGGAAAGGTGGGGGGGGGAGGGGACGAAAACTTAAAAAAAACACACTTTGCTTTATCTGTCAGATGAATGACAATCAAAACAAATCATCCATCTAATGACTGTTATTACCGGTCAAACTTTGGCAAACACCCATGGGCACCATTCCCATAACACTACACAGTTTAATGATTATTCGTTTGCCACACCTAGATTGTGTAATACAGTTGGTGTACATGTCGACAGAATTAACCCATTAAGCCAACGTTATGAAAGCGCACTCTTCTTTTAATTCGAGAAATACTTGATTCAATTTGATTGCATGTGTCACATTTTTAAACAAAAGGGTCGGTGTACTCGCGCAAATCATAACCTAGGAAATATATTCAGCGATCATGAATCGAAAGTCTTCTTTTATTTCCCTGATACAGGTTGACTCATTTCCGTGCACTTTCAGAAGAAAGGATCTATTGTTAATGTAGCTTCAACTGTTTCAATCACACCAAATTTGAACACACCAATTTTCATGCCACATGAATGTAAAGGCCCGAACATCTATAAACAGTTTCGGGAAAGCCCCAACGACCAGATGATAGCGTGTGAGCTGAAAGTGTGTAATGACTGTTATGGGGATTGCCATATAAGGAAGTCATGAATGTGGGACGGTGTCAAACCATGATTGGCCTTTTAAAGTAATAAGGTAGATCTGAAAGTTCTAAAAGTTTGGCCATATAATTTGCGTGGGTGATATGTGAGGTGAAAAGATCTGAATGCTTCTCTTCAGCTTAGATGTCTTTTATATCTGACTTTTTTTATCACGTAACTTGGATTCTGAAAATAAGATATTCTGAGAATCAAAAGACACATGTGACATCGTTGGATATAATCCATCCTCTTGTGCTTTAAGGGTATTCCTAACCTCTTTCCGGGTGCTGTTCGTTATTCCGAAGGTTCGCTATTCCGAAGGTTCGTTATTCCGAAGGGTCGTTAATCCGAAACACGCAAATTTCCTATACGTAGAGGTTCGTTAATCCGAAACTGAAAAAGGGTTCGTTAATCCGAAAATTTGTGGCGTTATTCCGAAGGTTCGTTACTCCGAAGATTGGTTAATCCGAAAATGAAATTCGGAACAATGAACCGTCGGAATAACGAATCTTAGGAATAAAGAGCCTTCGGAATAACGAACCTTCGAAATAACGAGCTGTAACCATTGTTTCCATTCATTTAAGTAGATTATTTTTTAAAGTGTGTAATTGATTATCATCTGATTATCATCATGAAACTGCCTACATTGACTTAAGTAATTTACAAACTATTGATTGCAATGTTCTGGCGAACGACGACGACGACAACAACAACAACAACAGCAGCAGCAGCAACAACACACACACACACACAAACACAACAACAACAACAACAACAACAACAACAACAACAACAACAAATTCCAACCCACATAAAACATCCTGGAGATTACTGCTTCAGTTGCTACAATCTGTGTCCTGCAACTCGTATCCCAGACTGAGCTTACTTCATGATCTAATTGGATATCAATTATTGTAATTTTAAAACATGTAAGCCTAAGGGCGTTTAATGACACATAGAATCAAACAGAATTGACAAACAATTATTGATAAGTAGCAAGTGACAATTGCTTGTGTGAAAAATAAGTTTCATTCTGAAAGACGTATACCAGTTAGCAAATTATGTAGTACATTGCACTCTCAGATTTTCTTACTGTTATTCACATAGATGGTATGCCATGGCTGACACAACATGTCCCTTTGGCTGTTATTGCATTAGCGCAATTTTTTTATACCAATGTTTATAACCTTTACTGCAATTCCAGTCACACTTCTTTACTTCGTGCGTATTAAACGTTGCACTCAATACGACAAATTCCCGCCAGTTGAGTGATCCTTTTGGCTCGTTGCTGTGAAGGGATGAATTTTTGCTCAAAGGATTATTGGTGTAAATCGATGATTTTACTGCTACTTCCCGTTAATTGGGGCAGCGGTACAAGCACTAATCAAGTGCTGGGATATACTGTAGTATGTATTTTCGGCTGCAAATGTAATAATTACTTGAAATTGACCACAAGTTCGTCGTTGGGAAAGGCAGCAACAACATTTTTTTTTTGTAAGAGCAATGTAGATCGGAAAAAAAACCAGAGAAGTTGAAATCGTTAGAAAAGATATGGTTTCTTGTAGCATTGTGTAGAAAATCAAAAAGAGAAAGGTGTAAAAATGTGACCCTGCATCATAAATCCAACATGTCATTACATTATATCCCTAATGTTAACTGTTTTCCCAATAAGTCACACACACACACACACACACACACACCCACACGATACACACACACACGCTATTCAAGCGCGCCGGAACACTTCTGGTTTTGGGGGGGCAAAATGTCAACGGGGGCACATTTATGTGCGATGTGAGATCCTCGGCGCGGGAGCGGAGCGAGTGAGCGGGGGGGGGGGGGGTGGAAAGGGGGATTCCCCCCCCCCCCCACTGTAGGGAGCTTTTGTAAAACAGGGTACAAAAGTCGCGTTTATAGACCATTTAAAAGCAAATTTCTGAGGAATTAAACATAGTGAAATATAATCAGTGCGAAGGACTATGATTATTACATACGGGAGTACATAATAATGTGATGGTGTGAGATCCTCGGCGAGGGAGCGAAGCGACCGAGCGGGGGGAGGGTGCGGGAGGGGGGATACCCCCTCCCACGGTAGGGACTTTTTGTAAAAACAGAGTATAAGAGTCGCGTTTATGGAGAATTTAAAGTAAATTTCTAGGGAATTAACATATTGAAAAAATCAGTTGGAAGGACTATGATCATAACATACGGGAGTACATTAATAATGTGATGGTGCGAGATCCTCGGCGAGGGAGCGAAGCGACCGAGCGGGGGGAGGGTGTGGGAGGGGGGATACCCCCTCCCACGGTAGGGACTTTTTGTGAAAACAGAGTATAAAAGTCGCGTTTATAGAACATTTAAAAGCAAATTTCTAGGGAATTAACATATTGAAAAAAAAAATCAGTTGGAAGGGCTATGATCTTAACATACGGGGGTTTGTGATGGTGTGAGATCCTCGTCGAGGGAGCGAAGCGACCGAGCGGGGGAGGATGTGGGAGGAGGATACCCCCTCCCACGGTAGGGACTTTTTGTAAAAACAGAGTATAAAAGTCGCTTTTATAGAGCATTTTAAATTAAATTTCTGAGGAATTAAACATAGTAAAAGAAATCACTGCGAAGGACTATGATAACTTATGAAAACTTTTCATTTTACTATAAGTACGGGCAGAACGAGCGAGCCACTTTCACTTTGCAATTTATCTGAAATGTACTCATTAAAAGCTTAAACGTGATCGCATCGTTCGAACAATGAAAAATATTCTTATACTGCTAGAAAACAAAGAAGAAAATGAAAAATGTAAGGTTTACTAAAGGTATGTTTCAGCGGGCACACTCGAGGACACGAGGCTACCATCTATACACTAAATTTACTCATAAGTTCCTATTAGCGTATAGATACAATACTGTATGTTGTTACGTGTATTATAATTTTTGCATTTTCAGTTATGAAATTACTACATTTAGACAAGAAATATGCCTTTATTGTTCATTTTGGTCTTTAAATCAGTGATTAATTATTTGTTACAGGGGGCACTTTGGGGGGGGGGGGCAAAAACTCGTTTTGCCCCCCCCCAACATTTTGTTTGGGGGGGCAAGTGCCACCCCTGCCCCCCCGCTTCCGGCGCCCATGACGCTATTCCTTCTGTCTTAAACAACACACATCAGCATAGATTTTACGGAGAGCTGGAGGATAGGGATTACGGCTGTAATGACCACCGAGTGTTGTGACGTACAAAGTCACCTGTAAGCTGGTTACAAGTATTGACCATGCGTTATCGTGTTTGTTGGTGTGTATGTTTGGAGCTCATGTGTAGGTGTCTGTCCGCTTACAAGTGCATTATACTGCACTCATTTCATGGAATATGTATGACATATCCTATTACACAGCGAATTCTTAAGATTACATAAAAGCGTTTAATCACGCGTCACCTCGTCTTGGAAATCATTCCATCAGTTCACATAACTTTTCAACATGGTTAAGGTCAAGGTACGAATCCCTGCTATTGTTTAATCTCCCGATCCAAATTCTTTGATTGTGTTTTTGTGGTTGTGCGTCAGTTTCCTGCAATGGTGGCTGGTAGACGATGACACTTCCTAGCTGCATGCATAGTAGAAGGACCCGGAACAAGTGACTCCATATCATGAAAGATATCAATAGGCCTACCTAATAAGGGTTGATGTTGACCGTCCACACTTACAAAACCAAAACATTTTCTGTTAATGGGATAAAACAAAAATAGTTAGAGTGCTTCGCTTTATGGTGAGTGAACATCAAGACAAATCATACTCTGATTCATTCAAAAATCAACATACAGTCAAACCTGCTTTAGCTGCCACCTGTCTATAGCGGCCATCAGCCGTATGCGACCACTACCCCCCCCCCCCCCGAGAAAACCAATATCAAAGACCCTGTCCAATGCGACCACCTGTCTATAACGGCCATTTTTCCCGTCTCCCTTGGGTGGCCGCTATAGACAGGTTTGACTGTAACTGAAATATGGTTAACGTGATATTCATGTATAGATGCTATGTTGAGATGTTGCGTAGATTGCAGGTGTTTTTTTTTTTTTTTGTATACTAATCTTTCTTCATTCGGTTAAATCAAATAATCATTACAAAAGGTGTTGTGGTTGCTCGAATACATGTCAAGGTAATCACATTTTAAAAGATTTGATAAATAGCTGAAGATACACACCACCAGTAAACGGGGTGTTCAAGGACAGAATGCTCACCCAAATTGTTTATTTTCAGTTTGTGTGTATTCAGCTACAGGCAAATAAGGAAAACTGTGACTTTTGTTGTTTTCACGATTCACCAAGTCTTCATTTTTGCATATAATGCAGAAATTTCAAATATAATTATGCAAGGTTTAACTCATGAGCTGATACACTCTAATGAGGGGAGAATCGAGCCAGTGAACCACAGTGAATACACAAGAATTAAGTGCAAGGATGAGGTAAGTAGGCAAGCGTTGTGTGTCTAATCAATCATAAACATACTTTATCTCAGAGAAAGGAAAAAGTTAAGTCAATTGTACAAATGTGACGAAACATGAGGTATACTTACACAAAGAAAATCTATCGTGATGATAGCAATAACCAAAACCGCTGGTGCCAGGTTTCTGATGATTATGAAATGACAATGTGTAATGATATTTATAAGAATCCTAAAGATTGTAAAGTAGTAAAATTTATCACTGATGTACTCACAATCATGACAAGGTTTGTGATATCGATACCGATCATCATACGATCACAAGTTGGATGCCCCATTTTGTATCCCATATTAGGTGGAATCTTACATTATTAGTATTACTTTGACTGTTTGTAGCTGTCTGTCAAATCGTTTTACTTATGCTATGTATCATGTAGAGTGACATTTATTTGTATCTGAATACGTGGAATAGAATTTCTTTGTGGAAAAATAAATTATATCCGATCAGAGCGTTGCTTAAGGTAAAATCTTTAAATAAGACATGGCAAGCAAATGCAATAAACAAATATATTAGAAAAAAAAACCCAAGTTGGATGTCCCTGTAAACTCGCATTTGTTCTTTTCCAAAGCGACATGACTCAGATGACACACATAGACAACCTTGGCTTTTTACTTTGAAGCCAAATTACTTGGATGCTCGCCGAGAGAAGTACAGTACTATTACCACAACGCCCAACAACAGCTTGATAATTTATGCTGTGATAACTGTGAAAGCAACTCACAATAATTATACCTCTTTCGTCAGTACGCAGTCCGTCCCTATTGAACATATTACATATTTTCATTTTGTTTATTTGTTCTTAGATACTCGCCCATGAAATCTAAAGAGGAAGAGAGAGAGAGAGAGAGAGAGAGAGAGAGAGATACAGAGAGAGAAGCAGAGCGGGGGGGGGGAGTTAAAACGGCAACGCGTGCGAGTCAGCATATAGCAGGAAATCAGCGTGTTACTTTCGTTGTTAGGAAGTGTTGGCGTATTTATATATTGCTCGAGTCGGAGTTTCCTAAACTATTGCGTGGGCTGTGAAGCATTACTCATATCAAGGGGGGAGCTCTGGCTGCACTATAAAATGACAGGTCATGTTAGTCCAAAGCCAGTAACTCTGAAATTGGTGGTGTTGGATCGCTGCTCTCGGGAAAAATTCGTGAGCTCAAGGATCACTTCTCTCTTCATTCGTTTCTGCGTCAATTGAGTTCATTTTGGAAAAGAAATTGCAATAATCTCCCTCGTTGTGCGTTTTCTCAGCGAAAAAGGACTACACTTTTAACCAAACTGTTAATCATTTCACTGGTGGAGACAGATAGTAACCATGGAAACGCATTTATTGCTCATCTCCATCTTCCTAACATGGACGGTCAGAGTGCATTCTTTTGGACTAAACGAGGCCCTGGTAAGATTTCTTATATATTCATTAATGTGCTATTATAATCATAGACTGATGGTAACCATAGAAACGCATGAACGGCTTCTTATTTCATATTCATAACATAGTTCGTTGGCATTTACATGTATCTCTCTCTTCCGACACTTTTGTTCAAACGATTTTCAATTCTATTCGATTCGATTCAATTCAATTCGATTCAATTCAATTCAATTCGATTCAATTCAATTCAATTCAATTCAATTCAATTCAATTCAATTCAATTCAATTCAATTTAATTCAATCCAGTTCAATTCAATTTAATATAAATTATTCAATTTTACATAGGGCGTCTATTCTATAAGCGTAATCATCTTGTTTGTTGTCTGCTTTGCTTTCTTTCCGATCAGAATTATCTGCAAAAGTACCACTACTTTCCAGACAACGATTTGTCGAGCGGTCGGCTCCGGAGTCAGGATTCTCTCAATGATGCGATTCGGCGATTCCAGCGAGTAAATGGGCTGAACGTAACAGGTAAGGCACAGCTTCCGTAAAGTGTGTATTCCACGGCATGTTCAAGTGATCTTTGATTATAGCTAAAATCAGATTGACAGATAGTTTGAAGTTTCATCAAAATCGGACACACAGGAAGAAAAGAAAGATTATGGAATGCTAAGATTCCACGTATCAAAGTCATCGTTGATTGGTTGTTGCAAAATCGAAACAATGTAATGGAAAAGGATCTCCTGTCAAAAAAAAAAAAAATGATATTAAGATTTTCAGTATTCTCTGGAGAAGTGTAAGATGATGGTATCATCTCTTCTGCTAATCCGAGTATTACTGATGACTGATTACTGATGACTGCATGCAAGAAACATAACAGATGTGGCATTTAGTGAATTTCTTCTACGATTTTGTATCATTGAACCACTATTATTCTATTCGTATAATATTTCACTCTTTTCACTGAAGCCAGCTTCGGTGTGGAATGGTACTTTTATCTCACAAATAAACTGGTACACGTAGGTTCCTACCTGTATGGACCATGATCAGGGCATCGAGCCAGCTAATGGGTCATTATCTCACACCATTCTTAAAGAATCCATTACGATAAGACCAAAATGCTATGAGTACTGTGGTTCATCACACACTCTATAATATGACAGAGCTGGGAAAATGCTGAAAATGACTGCATGTGATAGAGAATAGTTTGCTCAAAGGATGCTTAACAACAGAATCAAAATTATGTTTTTAGAGGTGAAAATCTCTCCTTGCTCTTAAAGAAATTATATTACATTGTACTTTCGTGTTTCTGTTTGACATGTGTACTACCTAGGAGACACAGGATTGTCTAGTACATTGTACATTGTACCGCCTTGGTAAAGTAGAGTTGCCCAATCAGCTGATTACATTCTGCCCGTATAATGACCCTGTGCTATGTGCGATACAACATACTAAATGTGAAATTTGCTGGCTGCATTGCTGACTGAATCAGGGTCATATTAAACAAGAATTACTTTTAAATACATGGGCATAATTCGTAAATGTCTGCTTCTACAAGGTGATATTCAATTTAAATTAATATTTTTCAAGTTTTCTTCAAGCAATAACATATAAACTGCATTGTAGGTATTTTAAGAGGGTTTTATCAACGTAAAGCAAAATCACTGCGCGAGAAAGTGAAAGTGGTGTTGGAAACCGGAAGTAGTAAAACAACGGGGTAAAACTATCACAATAAACAGTGACAAAGGGCGTGTGACATGAGAGAATCTGTATACTTATGATACACACTTCATGTAATGTTAATCACATGTGACATTATTATTCAGTGACTAGTGACCATAACATTATAAGTTGTCTTGTATTGTTATGACCTACAATATGATGATAATGCATCTTTTAGAATCGAAAGTTAGACTCTACAAGAGCGTCTTTATTCACACTGATACTGCCACTGAAACTGGCTTTTCCTTGTATCCAGCCACTTAGCCTTCCTTCCTTGCTCACTCATGTGACTTCAATTCCAAAGAATAGAAAAAAAAATAATAAATAATAAAAAAAAATATCTCTTTCATTTTCCAGGCATACGGCTTACTCCTCTCACATGTTAAAATTAGTCTTCATTAAAACCAAAAGTCAAACAGAAGGGCAGAAGTGTCTTCAAATTGAAAATTAACAAGGAAAATCATTAAATCAAGTTGGTTGTATCATATTAGTAACAGAAAGTCACACCAGTGTGAGGTAATTTCATCACATGCAGATTAGATGAGATGATGTCTTTTATTCCTTATGTCTTTCCTTGTTGAAAATGAAATCGAAAGACATAAAATTGTATCCTCAATTTGCATTGAACTATTGCTTTATTGCAACAGCGTAGCAAGTAATATCCCTTTTAGATTTTAATGGGTTGTCATGGTTGTAGCTGTTTAACCGTCGACCGAAAGACAAAGTGTTAGTATATTATTTTTCATTATTTTGATGATACTGAGAACAAACCAGTGTGAGAGATCTACAGATGACACCATTACATTATCTAAGTTTTATGAACGTCGTTGGGATCAGTACCACTGTTTAAAGAAAATATTGCGAGGGATCAGAATTTCACATTGCCATTTTTTGTGCCCAATTTTCAATTAAACTTCTGCTATCATGTTTAATATACATGAGCTGTATTGTCAACTGCAGCGGAGATTATTTAAAGAAAAAAAAAAGAAGATAGAATGTGAAAATGTGCTATGCCATAGTAATAGATGGCTCAAACGATTGCACAACGGTAGTTATCTGTTGAAAAAAAAAAAAAAAAACTACGAGGCCGAAGTGTCTCCGAGCAAGGGTCTGACAAATTTTGGAATCTCTCTTGGACGGTTACCGCATAAAAGTCCGCTTGATAGACTTTAATCCTATTGTTGTTACTGTACACGGTCACACCAGACAAATTATAGAATAGACCGAATGTGAAGTAATGAGAAAAAATTCAAACTATGCGTTTGTAATGCCTGCCATATACAAAATCATTATTTTTGGTTGGTCGAAGCATCAAGAGTATAGTATGTGATTATGAAACTTAGATGACTAGGACAGTCAAAGAAATTACTCAAGGAAATAATTTGCAAGAACACATTACCAAACGCTTTTCGTCCGTTACCCAGAAATGTTCTGCTGTGTTGAGCGCAAGCTGACGTATATATTTCCACGAAAATGTCATTCTATCTGTTATTTTCTTAAGATTATTGAAAAGTAAGGATGTCGTTCTTTTGTTATTGCTTTTTACTGAATAATGATTAAATAAAAAAAAAGAAGAAGACAAAATCAAAATATTGAAAAAAAGGTTCTGTCAAAAAGTCAAGAGCTTTGATTATGGTTCGGACATCTAAGAAATTTGAATGAAAAACTTGCTTTTAGACGGTTTCCCAAGAATTTGATAGATTGATATAACCATAGAGCCGCTGTGGCTTTGTGGATTAGACCACAAATTGTCAATCCTGGGTTCCCTGATTCCAGTTCTTGAAAGACCATTGGTTTTGATCTGAGTCAATTGAATGTACTTCTTCTTATTGCTTATGTCTTGTTTGCATTCGGAGGGGTCGTAAAACCATGAATCATATTCTGGCAGCTGGTGTAGTGGGCATATTTCAGCTGAGAAACAAATAAGCAAACAAACAAACAAACAAAAAGAGACACTGCATGTCAATGTCACGTTTATTTCAAAAAGGCCTGGCCACCCCAGATGTGTTGGAGCTGATGCAGATGCCTCGATGTGGGCTGCCGGACAACACGGGCACTCAGAGCTTTAACCGAGCCAGACGATACACCAAGTCTGACGTCGCCTGGCACAAAACCGACCTGACATGGCGAATGGTCAACTACACGCCTGACCTCAGCCGTGGCACCGTTGAAAACATCATGGAAAGTGCACTACAGGTAACTATCTTTAATTAAACGATATTGATACGTAAAGCTGCGGGCTCTCATTACATTATACACTGAATGACACAATCGGAAGGTATACTTTTGCAGTCACCAATACTCTCGAAGCTATTCAATCTTAATGATGCCACTTGAACCAAATGGTTATGAATAGGTTTCTATACAGGGCTAAAACAATGATGTCCAATTGTGAACATACGTGTGGGTTACTTGACCTCCAAACACGTGATGTGAGTGAAAGCAACAAGAGAATTTCCACTTGGATTATAACTGTCTTCTAGATATAGGCCTACTCCGATAGAGCATCGTCATCATGTACGTCCTTCTTGTCATATCAAAACTAGATTACTCACACACCTATTTAAACTGTTGACGGTGCATTGCAGCTGTCATGACACGGAGGAAAAGTTTATTATAGTCTGCAGTTTCCCGCTTTGGGTTGGAACATTTTGACTGAATATAGGAACCTCGAGTGATGATGATAATATCACTGTTGTCTTTTCTTTATGTTTGTTATGTTCGTCATAATCTATCTGTATCCATGAGAATAACATATTTGCTCAGTAGTCAGTCACTACGGCAGATGACGCTGAAGCCGGACCTCTGTTTCATTTTCTGATAAAATGCGTGAACTCTTTGACCGTATAATGACCTGTTGATGGATCTAAACTGTTTGTCCGTGATAATGATGTACATGCCGGTACAAAACTATGTAATTAGCTGAAACCAAAGAGTGCGACAATGACTCTTCCGGAAGCACATCCTGGAACATTGTGTAAAATGTGTAATGAAAATGCCAGCCATTGGTGTAGTTAAATAAATTTCAGCAATTAATTAAATTTTCTTACCATGATAATCACGCTTTCTCGAGTCAGTGGTTAATATTCTTTATAATGACGGGAATTGTAAATCTTTGTGATGTTGTGATGATTTAATGATGCAAGAAGTCTCAAACTACTTTATTGAAGTGCCACCTTTGAAAAGAAATAAATTATATAGGATTAAGGAATAAGAGGAAGAGAATTAAAAGGCCGTTTAATTGATAAGGTACGTGGTGTTGAGAAGAATAGTACCGTCTCACTTTATGTTCGACATTATGTACAGCAGGGATTGGTGTTCGCAAGATGCAACGTTTGAAACTGTACTTTACATTAACTTTTTTAATGTGGTACCGATTATCGTGGAAATGTCAAAGGTCACGTGTGACTAAACTCCAACAATTCACAACATCTATCACAGCAGCGTGTCTCCCTTTTATGGTTCCTGCATAATGATATTTTCTCTCTCTTCAAATATCTTATCTTCTCTGAACTGTAATTGTTGGTACGTGTGCAAATTTGATTAAGGATAACGAGTTTTTTCGTATCAGTCTAATAACTGTGCCGGTGGTCTCAAATATTGGATTCAAAGCAGACTTCGATGCATGAATTACACGACTTTACGTGTCATAGCTTCAGATCAACTCATTCTTTGCGTCTTGCTATGAGGTGTTTTCATTCTGTTGTTGTTGTTGTTGTTTTTAGTTTATGGCTTTCAATAACCGTCGGTACGTAAAGGCGAAAGTAACTTCGCCAGTCTTGTTCGGGAGAACATTCCATTCCATAAGAGACTGAAGTCTATGAAAGCACTTTGTTGTTGTTGGTCGAAATATTGTGTTTAAATATACATGCGCAATACGTACATTATTGGTCCAAAGGGAATGTTTACACAGAACATAGTAAACCTCCGTCAACACTAATTTGATTCGGGGTTGAGCTAATGCTAATACACTTAATTGCACATCACTTGCGGCCGTCGAATAATGATGATAATAATAATAATAATAATAATAATAATAATAATAATAATAATAATAATAATAATAATAATAATAATAATAACAATCTAAAATGTGAACTGTCCCTACTCAGCCAGTTCAGAGGCTAAGATGGTATAAACTTTAATTGACACACTGTATATCTTAAAGGCGTGACTTTAACATTCCAGTAAAACAATGAAAACTAACAAGGAGGAAAAGACTCCTCTTTCTCGCTGAACCTGTAGCATGTCATACGCTAATATTGTGTGGCAGACTTCTTTAAAACGGACTCTTTAACAACACGAAAGTTGTAAAGTTTCTCTTCATTTAAAATAATTGGAATAATTTCTGATAGGTCAGATTTTTGTCGAATTCTGTGGTGTTGTTTGGTTCATCAGACCTGGGCGGACGTGTCCCAACTGACCTTCAGGCAGGTGAGATCCGGTCAAGCGGACATTGAGATCAGCTTTGCGCATGGCGATCATCGCGATGGAAACCCGTTCGACGGATCAGGAGGCGTCCTGGCGCATGCGTACTTCCCAACTCCAGATCGCTCGTACAGTATTGCAGGAGACGCACATTTTGATGAGGCTGAGGCATACACGGACAGGACCACTCGAGGTAAGATGGTGGTCTTGCTCGCTCTCTGTAGATATAACACTTACCCACCTGATTCACAATATACCCCGCACGAAAGTCCAGACACTACAGAATGTGACAAACACTCATAGACACACACATACACACACGCACGCACATACAAACAAATAAACAAACAAACAAACAAACAAACACACGACTCCTTGATTATTATCTTCTCATTTATAGCAAATCAAGAATGAAGCACACGCGTCATTCCTATATTTTTGACATAGATAATACATGTTTAGATTTATTTCGGCCAAAGTGCACGCCAATTAAGAAGGTAAGAATGCAATGACCATAATATCTTACGGTAAAATGTTCTTGTTTTGTTTACAGCGGCGATATGACAACTTATACCATTTTTTTTTTGTAAGACTCATTCGAACAAAATACTAAGCTTTCTGAATGTACTTACTTAATCCGTCATAAGACAAAACATATTATTATGGTATGCATTTTGAAAAAAATATACATAATTTCACTGAGTAGTTTTAAATCAATCTGTTAGTCTGGAATGGGCCGGCCATCTTTTCAAGCAATGCTTACAATGGCGGCCCTCTGCAAAATCGCTTCCTAACTACAATTGTTATTGTAATCCCTGCTGCACAGACATACATACTGTATATTATACATACTGTATATTATATCATTAATATCCTTTTATATCGTTGTTTATGCAAGTCAAACGACTCTGTTTTAAATTTACTTTGTAAGTTTCCCACATGTTCATGATTATGTAACTTATGTATATTGATTTGCAGAAAATAAAGTATCTATCAAATCAAATATATCTACTACTGAGTACACTCTAAAAGCAGATATATAATCGTTGCTAGATATGTGTTTTGCCCCCATGCTGAACCTGAAATCGAGGTATTTTGATGATCATGTTTTCTGTCACACTTCCAAACGGGAAACCGGATGGTTAGGTTGCGTAGCCATACCAGGCTTGGAGCAGGAAACTGGTGGCTATGGCAACGGGATGCGCGAAATAGTTTAGATTCTGATCATTTTGTTGTTTACTCTCCTTATCCCGCATTTGAAATCCAGGAACCAACCTCTTCCAGGTCGCCGTGCATGAATTCGGCCACAGTCTCGGGCTTGGTCACTCGAACTCGCCCGATGCTATCATGGCCGCCATCTACCGAGGCTACGTACCTAATGCACGACTGCACAATGACGACATTGCGGGTATTCAAGCCCTCTATGGTGAGTTCACGCACAGTGAACTACAGTTAATACTCTTACGACGACCTGAAAATTGAAGAGAATGTCGTACATACCTAACACGATTTGATTAAAAGAGTCTACAAAGTGAAAAAAAATGAACATAGTTGAAAAACCGCACATACCCTGGGGACATAGTTTCATTTTCACTACAACTCATTGCTTATAGATTGTCATTTAGATACAAAAGCTTTCAGACAACTTGGCACAGCATGAAAAAGTTTGGATACCACATGCAAACACAAAGTTTCTAGATCTTCGCAAGGTAAGCGACATCATGTACTTTAAAAAAGGAACTTGTATCAGCAAGTATTATGCACTAAACTGTACACTTTAAAGGAACTTGTATCAGCAAGTATTATGCACTAAACTGTACACTTTGGACTGAGACAGGTTGAAAACATCAAACTTATGAGGACATAAAAATTATCCAAAAAAAAAAACAACTTTAAAACTTGAAGAGTCATTGGAATTTCATTGATTCGCTTGATTATAGATATGAATCCTTAAATCATAGCTTAATGAAAGTATTTTGTTTGGAGGGTTGACGTTATGACATAGCTTTCTCGACTTGCATCAATTTATTTTTTATGAAGGCTAAAAAGACTTCTAATATAGTTATCTGGTCTTTCGAACTTTCCAGAATGTCAGAATTATGTCATATGTTCATGTTTCCGCTGTTTATGACGTACCATCACGTCTTTTTGCACACAGGGGCAAACTCAGGCAGACCGGAAGTCGAAGGGACTGAGGGGCCAAAGGTCACCTCTGACTGTATTGCCAATTTTGTTGCTGGAGCACAGACTGCCAGTCAAGGCTCATATCTCTTCAATAGTAAGTTTTCTTTTCAATAGCAAAAGCTAACGATGAAAACGATATTCTATGTGATTTTCTCAATAATATTTATCACATTTTGTCTTGATTCTATTAATCGAATGAGACCTGAAATTATGGGGAAAAATGTCTCTAAAATAAGCAGGTGATGGCTAAGCGTCACTCTAAATGGAAAAGTGAAAAAAAAAAAAAGATCATTTATCCAGTATGTGATGAGCATGAAAGGACACCCAGGTACATTATTTAGTACGCACCGAAGATAACATTTCGTTTTGCTTTGACACTGAGAGTGTACAATTTCGTGGAACCCGTACTCAAATCAGTGCTTCTACTTTATCATTGTTCTGTTTTTATGCTGCTTGTTATGCTTATTATGATTATGATGATTTATAATGATGATAATCATTATTATTATTATTATCTTATACTTTCTATTTATTTATTTATTTATTCATTTATTCATTTATTCTACCATACGTACATAATTTCAATATACTTGTGATTTAATTGTTATCACTATCATCATTATCGAGTTGAGCAAGATACATAATGCAGCATCTTCTTCTATGGAATCAAATCGATGGATAAACTATAATACAGTAACACTGAAGAAGAAAAGTCTTTGCATTAGGATTCAAAGTTGTAACAGGTAACATTTCAGGCTGCTGGAGAGCATTGATTCCATTCCATTGTATCAATATATTTAATTATAATATTAGAACTATGAATGCAACTTGAAGGAATGGTATAGTATATTGGTTGAGGTGAAGATTCAGCTTTGAACTTTTTGTGAGATACATGTACTTAGAAATCACTTTATGAAATGTTAACGAGCAAAGCATTCTAAGAGGAATTCAAAGTTTACTTTATGAAAATCAGTTTCGCAATGGCCGAGATATCAAAAAGAGTAAAACAAAACAATCGTAATATAAGATGGGTCCCACCTTTTCGATATTTCAGCCATTTCAATACCAATCGCATAAAATAAACTTTGAACTCCAGAAGAAGTTTCTGATTGTAGCATATATAATTAACTTGGTATTTTCTTCCTCTTTCGTTCCCAGCTACCCACGCTTTCAAGATGACGCTGAGTGGACTGGCGGGAAGTCCCGTACCGATCGGCTCCCTCTTCCACAGACTGCCGAACAATCTGGATGCAGCTTTCTTTTACGAGAGGACAGGCAAGACATATTTCTTTAAGGTGAGGAACACCATTACTCTACCAACCAGACAGCTATATATTATATAGATAGATATGATGAAAAAGACGTCAGTGAAAACCTATCACGGCTCCCCGATACCACCTTCATAGCGGCGTACGTCATACAAATTTGCTCTTCTTGTTCAATTTTGTTGCACAAATTTTACCAGGAACAATCGTAAATAAGAACAAAACAACGTCTTTGAAATGGCTACGGGGGAGGGGGATATTCATATCGTTGACTACATTAGAAAACGTAAAGTAATAATTATGCTTTCATCAAACCTTTCAATCAATATCAGTCACTATCAGTAAATTTTTCAATATCTGTCATTTTCTTTTCTTATCTTTTTAATAGGGATCAAACTACTGGCGGTTTTCGGACTTCCAATTGGATCGTGGATATCCACGAAACATTCAGTCCGGATTTGGGCCTGACGTTCCTAGCGATCTTGACGCTGCCTTCGTGTGGAGTGGAAATGGAATGACGTACTTTGTCAAAGGTGAGAGAAAAATAGGATAAAACGAAGCAAAAACAAACTAAAATCACACAGCTTTGTGCAGGGTTACTGTAAAATTCAAGTTTAGATGCGTAATTAAAGGATGGAGTTCAGGGGTGATAAGCAAGGTTCATTCTAAAAAAAGGTTATACTGGGTTACATTGAAGACAAGGATAGATCAATTCCAGATCATATCCTATATTATCACAAAACAGTTAAACCCCAATTAGGTTCTCGATACATTGGTGGTCCCTGGTGTGCTGCTGACAACCCATTGAGCATCTGTCAATTCTTTGTCAGTATGTTTGTACTGATGCTCTCACAGAATGGCTAAACTCAAGATAACATTTGGTTATGAAAAGGTTGGAATAGGTTTCATCGAAAATTAAAAGCTTGATCTTGGACATGTACCTTGGACAGTCGTCACAATCTCACTTTTTTCCCCTATCATCCCATGTATATCTTGGGCAGTGTCCTTATTCTTCTACACATTGTTTTTTTTTTCTCTCTCATTTTTTTTTTTCAGGCAACCAGTATTACCGATTCAACTTCCGAACTGCCTCTGTGGATCCCAACTACCCGAGACCCCTATCCGTGTGGAACGGCATCGGTACGAAAGTTGACGCGGCTTTCCAGTTCCACAACAAGGCCACGTACTTCTTCACTGGCGGCGAGTATCGCCGGTTCGACGACAACCAGTTCACCGTTGACAACACCTATCCAAGGCGGTCGACGTTGTGGCTGAAATGCGAAGAAATGCAGGTCAGGATGTCCCCGGATCCGACCGCTGCGAATAACAAGATGATGTCGACTACCACGGATAGTTCGGATGCGACTACGGACGCCATAAGTGTTTTGGCCCTGCTATTTTCAATTGCACTGAGCTTGTCACAGCTCTAGCTGCATTCCAAGCCACACTCTGTACTGAATAAGTATCCGAACTAAGCTGTGGATGTAGGACGTCGTTTCTTTTCCTTGTGAACAATACCAATAAGTGTCTGAAATGAAATGGTGTCTTGTGAATACGACGATGGAGGCGGATGGTGCTGTAGATTTCAAAATATTTATTTCTGCTTTTGTGATGTGATAGTGATATAATCGATCATGTGTCAGATACCTACTAGTATCACATTTCACAAAGAAATTTACAAGCAATTATGTTAAGTTGCAATCAGAATGAAAAAAAAATCAATTATCAGTATTTTAGTTGACACCATGCTGAGCATGCTACGGGGTATTATTTCAACTCACGTAACTGCAAACATTGTCCCTGAGCTAATATAGGTGCACTGTTATACTACATGGAAATTACTAGTACTGTAGGACTCAGACCAGACATTAGATCCTTGATTTCAGTCACTGCTACATTTTAGTATAACGTGTATTGAGATTATAAAGGGTGCTCAACTGCAGTAAAGAACCAAAAAAAAAAAAAAAAAGAAAAGAAAAGAAAGACGACAACACGCGAGGAGCAAATGCTACACTGGGAACTACATGTACATCAGTTTGATGTCAAAATGTGAGCATGGGACAGCAATAAATTACCTCGCTCTAAAAACGTCTGGAAGTGAAAATGATATGACATAGAGATTATGAGAACTTTTGAAACACATTTGCCAATCACAAACACGTTACTACTATCATAATGACATTGGCACGAATGTGAACTGTTATTTCCCTTCGCTTTTGAAGATTTTTCAAAGAAAATTGTGCTAATTGTTCCCCTCGTATAAGAAATACGATTGTATTTTTAAGAACGCAAAAGAGAAGGATTGTACATAGAGTATTTAAGATGTATATTTTTATATTTTGATCTTTTGATCAATTGACAATGATGATATAATTGATCAATTGACAATGATGTGATAATGAGGCAGATTTTGTTGGGCGCCTGGCGGAAGGCTATAAGGTATCCTAACTTGGTGTGTTCTGTATATAATGTTGTGTGATCCAAGTGCGTCTCTGTGCCTTTCTGTGTGAATTCGTAGATAAAGTACAAACCTGTGAGGCTATGTCACTTTACTAAACGAGTACTGTTCATTTATATCTGTTTATACTATATTTTTCCAAATAAGCTTTAATAAAGAAAAAATATCATTATTACCCATATGAATGATTGTGTTGCCTTGACTTTGAGTGGATCAAATTTGAATTACACTGTCTGATAATGCTATGAGGGGACAAAAACTGAGTCGCTGTTCTCGTTGGAAGTGATTGTTGTTCAAATGTTCTTTTGAATATGAATTCACGATGAATCTAGAAATGACTAACTAGAAGGTAATTGTCAACGTCTATACTCAGGAATGATAATGCCTCTTTGATGGAATGGCAGACTACGTGCTAGATCTGACATATCCATGGCCACTGTCGACGGGGATGATGATGAGGGAGTTGATGACAACGACGAATGGAGGCGATGCCGGAAATGATCAAAGAAGAAAAAAAGTACAGCTGCAGGAAACGGACCGAAGAAAGGTTTACCAATAACGTGTGCTTGACATCATAGCGTTGAGCCAAAGATGGCGCTTTCCAAGAGTTCTCTCTCTCTCTCCATCTATCAGTCACTCACTCAATCCATCCATCTATCTGTCTATCTACCTATCTGTCTGTCTGTCTGTCTTTCCATCTATCTATCTACCTACCTGTCTGTCTTTGCTTCTGTCAGACCGTTTCTCTATTTCGTGCACAAACACACACACACACACACACATATATATATATATACACACACACATAAACGCACACACACACACACACACACACTTTATCCTGTGTTGTCCCGACCACTCAATAGTCTTCCACTTAGAGATTCTCATTCTATCTCTGCTTGTTCAAGTATGTTATCATCTATCCATCTATCTCTCTCTACCTGTCTATTTACTTGTCTGTTTGTCTATCTATCTATCTATCTATCTATCTATCTATCCATCCATCTATCTATCTATCTATCTATCTACCTGTCTGTCTATTCATCTTTCTCGCGCGCACACACTCACCATTCTACTGACCATTAAAACCGACTTCTATCGGTTATCATCAGAAGGTATAATGGGAGACTTTTTAGTATCAAAAGAGGCTTCTTTTCGGGGACCATGTGCTCGATGTCCATGCATTCCAATCAGTATAGTGACAGAGAACAAACACACATTGGAACATTTTGTAAACGATAGAACAGGAAACGACAAAGTCCAAATAGAATAGAAAAAAAAAATCTATGAGATCTTTATTTCAAAAATTGTTTTGGGAAGAATCTTAGAGTTAGTTTCAATGACGTAATTGTGCAGACTTTGAACAAGTGATCATCAGTGACCACTATCGAAATATGAAATGTTATGATCCTCCCAGTAAACATATACGCAATTAAGACCAGAAAATACCAAAGAATTAAAGTATCCCAGAATAGTAGCGTCTCTCGGACACTCCTATCTAAGATCAGTATTCATATCCAAATCACACAACAATCACACTCGCGTTGCATATGAATAGAATCTAATTTCTAAAATAAGTATTTATCTCTAACAAACCACAAAAATGTGTACCATAAAAAAAGGTGTATCAAGTTTGTATTTAGCAGAAATGTATAAAATCAAGCGGGAAAAAGATAACAAGAATTACGGGGTCCAAAGTTATAAAGTTACACTCGCAAGCATTATATAGGGTATAAAAACATAGCACCAATCATAACTTATATCTTAAATACAGTAGTGCAGCTACGAAGATTAAAATGGACAAGGCACATACCATTATTTACAATAAACTGTACATGACAGAGAAATAAGAAACATTGACAAATCGTGTGTTGTTACTACCCTGTGGTACTTTCTGTACACGATTCTAGCTCTGAATGACTCCACAATTGAAGCTAAGAATGGACTACACAAAGATAATAACCTCTATCAGCGTCTACGACTTATGATGACTACAAGATCGTTTGATTGTAAACCCTAAGAAATATGGCAAGATACAAGGTTGGCGATCTTAGTGCATCTAGTAAATCCCAATTCTGTAGTCATTGGAAGCTCGTCATTTCTTGAACGTAAAATCATTGTGGATCTGAATCCTCAACTTGAAGCTACACTGTATATGAAAATACAAATTTATTGGTTGTCAATGTAGACATACGCGTAAATGGCAACATAAAATCTTGGAGTCTTTTCTACCTAGATACTTGAAAACTGCGCACTTTGCAATATCTGTAGATACTGTACTAACAACACTTATTACCTACACGTGATTTTTTTTTTTTTTTGTGTGTGCTAGCTGTTGCCATAGTGACTGAAAATATTGCAACTTGCGACAATATCAAACCACTTTATGAAACGAGCCCCTAATTCTTTTCATCCCAGCCAAACAAGATATTAAAAATACAAGCACCTAAAATCAACCGTCTAACCAGGTGTCACGGGTATACATGCGACTGAACTGACAAACATAGTCCAATAAAAAATTTTCGTTGCTGTTGACGGTTTTATGGGTGCCTTTTCGCAGACCGTTCTTCCCTCAATTCAAGACCATGTAACAATCTAAAAGTTTAATGCCATTCTTCAACACGAGTATGAGATAACAATTCTGTCAGACCTTCACTTTATCAGTGATGTTCTTACATTTCTCATCTAGATAATGCTAGTAACTACGAAGGGCGTCAATTACAGAAGTGATTATCACGTGCACAGTTCTCACAGTTGGTCTCGTGGTTAGGCACGCTGGTTTATATTGTTGCGCCATCAGTCTGTAGTAGTGTCAGTATCGATCAAGTATCGGTCATATGATAAATTTTATGCGACTGCCGTGCCCCCAGCAGAGTATCATTGTCACAATTGAGTCAGGAATTTAGTACTATAAAACTACACTTTGATATGGCAGTGTCTTCAGTAGAGAGCTGGTGGTTTCGAGTTAGTATTAGCTTCATGAACACCAGTCTGGCAATGACTTCGACGTGATGAATTGAGTTAATTGAGTCATGGTATCTTCTGTATCATTTCTTCTGGCGGAGTTCACTTATGGTGCCTCTGAAAATGAGGTAGGATAGAGATATTCATTCAGACATCCATTCGAATTTTATTTTATTTTATTGTTCCACATCTCAAACACAAATAACATGATACAATCGATTGAACATAAGACTAGACATAGCGTCGTAATTCAAAAAGAAGACATGAGAAAACAATTTATACAAACATGAATGTGGGGGACCTACTAAAAAGCATTACGCGATAGCATGAAACGATAACCAATGTCCATTTATAATTTATTATTCTATCTAAATTACAGGTCATGGACCTCACGTCATTTCACGCTTCCCTCAAAGATAATGTTCTTGCAGATGACGGTATCATACGATATTCAGAGAGACTTAAAATTATGATTATCATTTTGGGGAGGGTAAAGAGACACTTCATAAAGCGAGTTCCATATCCTGATAAAATGAGCGTCTGAGACACATGATCACCCATCTCCTACCTCTATCTATCTACTGTTCATCTTCTTCCTCATCCCCGTCCTCCTCCTCCTCCTCCACCTCATCAACGGGCTGCTGGGCCTCCGCTTCGGTCTGGGCGTTCTCCTCTGCCTCCTCAGGTGGAAGCTCGTCGTACACCTTGAGGTGCGGTACGATGGGTAAGAGCGAAATTGGTGTGATTGAGTGGTGTACACATAGGGTGCAGGAAGGAATTGGGTGTGGTGGGGTGGATGCAGATGCAATGGAGTTTAGTGGGGTGAGGGAGCAATAGGGTGTGGTGTGGTGCAATAGGTTGTAGTAGGGTGAAGGTGCATAGTGGGGCAAGGGTGAAATGGGGTGGTGGTTCAGTTTAGGAAGATAAGTTGCGTAGAGATAGAATGTAGAGGGATAAGGGAAATTTGGTGTGAGTGGATGAGGAAGTAAGTTTTTGTAAGTTTGTTTTAATCAATTATAGAGTGACGTAAGGTAGGGTGAAAGGCTACGAAGTCAAATTTTGATTTTTATCAGTATAGATTATGATACAAACAATTTTCTTCACTGTAGTTAGTTCGTTTGTTAGAGATGAATAACTGATTAAACTAGGCGCTTTTTTTTTTAAATTCAAGAGATATGTGTTTAATTTTCTTCCGAACAGAGTATCTAAGTTTGAATCATCGTTTGCGTTAAGTAGGTTGCTTATGTAAGCCATGATACTTTCTCATTTTCCTTTCACCGTGCAGTGTTTATCTCACAGAAAGCAATTGCCATCGCAGCGCCATCTATTGGTCATGGATGACGATCTTTGTCCAATTACCTGCTACTGACATGACTGACAGTAGCACAACTGTATTGTGTAGTGTAATGTCATACATGCAATTAGCCGCCTTCCGGTATCAGTATAGAATTTCAGTAAACTTTTGAATTCTACATCATGTCCAATATCACACTAACAACTATATCTGCATCAAAACGTCATAAATAAGAAGCCTGAGAGATTTCAGAGAATTGAAGATGAGATATTTCTTTGTTGTTCTAGGACACAAATCCACTCTATTACCTGACATATATTAATATTACCTTTGTTTCTTTCATACATGTCTATGTGCCAGAGAATAACAATATGACTGAAATGGCAACTTGACATTGCTGATTGAAGCATCGGAAAAATATCATCAACGGTGATGGCATGTTCTGTTGACTGACAGACAAACAGACTCGCCTTCGCTCATGTTCTTTGGAAGGAGTATCTCACCTTGAGACAGTCTACCCACTCCTGAGCACTGATCTTTTTCGCTATCTTGTCGCCCTTGGCGCAGCGGCTGAAGAACGGCGCGGCGCAGTGCTCGAGTGGCATCAGTGCATATCGGAATCTAAGCAACTCTCGCTTGTCAAGCTGGTCGTCATTGTTCTCATCCATCTGGTCAAATTTCCACTGCGTGGTCGTAGATCACGGGGTTGAGTGGAAGGGCAGAAAGGGAGAAATGACACAAGTAGAAAAAGTTAAAACAGAATGGAAATACAGCATATAAGAATACTAACGAATGCTTGAGTTTACTAATTATCACAGAACCCCCGAAGCCCGTCGCACACTACACGACTCACGACTATACGACTTATAGACTTTGGCTCCGAAATACATCACAATAGTCTCATAATAAACATGCTCATTTATTTCTGATCCAAAGTCTGTCAGTCGTATAGTCGCGAGTCGTATATTGTGCGACGGGCTTAACATTAGTTTTCAAATTCGCATAAGCGCCCCAAACGATATTATCACGGTGTTGTTGTAAAATAGGCAGAATATAAATCTCTGAGCAAAATGAAACAGAGGTCACTCTGCACAAATCATATGCAAAGATTAGGTATTTTAGCTGAAGCCAACGGGGCTAAGCATACACGGAGACTGCATGCATGTGACCACGTGGTAACCCACCACTGCAATATTCTGCAATCTTAAATGTATCGGCTTGCTCGAGATGGTGATCTTTGACTTTAATATGGAGTTGCATTCGAAGACGCCATCTAAGAAAAGGAGGACATCTCACCATGGCGACGTTTTCCCTGACCTCTGGCCCGAGGTCAATGATGTGCTGGTTGGGGTCGATCCTTCCCATCTCCTCCTCCGACTTGAGGTGCATGAACCATTCCAGAAGGCGGTAGGGGAACTGGGAGTACTCTTGCTTCGTGCACGGTTGTTGGGACGCTGCCACCAGAACAAAGAGGAAGAGTAGGAAGTGATGACTTTACACAGACTACATTGGGTGAAACGCGCTGACTGAACCAATTGGCAATAGACAACGACTACTTGTAAAATCTTCTGCCAATTTAACAATTTCTGACTGAGAATAATACATGTTGTGTTGAAAGCAGATCGATTTAAGTTCTACATTGTTCCAAACAGAACACACTGATATCTAGAATGAATACAACTTATTCCTCGAACGGTATATCTGTCATACGCCATTTGACTGCCTAAGGTTTCCACTATTCAGCTTTAGAATGAAATGTCATTATTGTCACATGTTCGTGAAAAAAGATTTATTTCTGAAACGGCATCATGTCAAAATTCAAAGAGCAAACGAAACATTGAAATCCATCAAGGGCCAATAACTTAAAAAAAAATATTGATAACAATAACAACAACAGTAACAACAACAAAAAATAATAACGGCAAACTCACCGACACAGGGCTTCTCAAATGCGAGGCGAATGACTTTCTTCTTCTTGCACTGAAACCTGTGAAACTCGCAGATGTTGTCATATTGCTTGCCGAAGACACTGCACACAGGTTTTTCGGGATATCCAGCGCAGCTCACGGGGCATCGACACTCAGCTGTGGGCACGCCCTCCTTCATGACCACCTGACACCATGAACCACGTGGCTTCTTGCAGTTCATACTCTCACATAGTTCAGCTGTATGCAGGAAAGATCGTGAAAAACAATAGAATTATGATGCACTAAAGAAAATTCAAATATCAGATTAAAAATGATTTAATTCCTTTATAGTCGCCCTATATACGAATAAGTTGGAAGTACAAAATATAAAGGACAACGAAACAGATATCCATACTTATTCTAGACTTTTTGCGGCATCCTTGCTTTAAAGGTCACAGAATCAAAGGTATACAGTGCATTCCCGTTATAACGAAGACGGTTATAACGAAATTCCTTTTATAACGAAGAAGAAAATCTGCCGGTACCAAGGACTACGTTATAACGGAGTCGACTGCATACAAGTCCTCTCAAGTGTATTATTCTTATTGACTATGGTATATACGCAGCACAAGTCGAGATGGCGCTTTCTTCAGTGGATTGAAGACTGTTTTGTGGTCAGCCTAACCCATCGTTCTGTGGTCTATTATCGTAGACTGCCCGCTACGGAAACTTTCAAGTGCCACCGAGAAAAATGAGATCATTCGTCACAACCTCGGATCTCATCACATCTCACTTCTCAGACTAGCGACCAGAGACGAGAGCTCACTACCCGCCTTCTTCTTTCTTTGGACAGGCTGAAGACGAGATCTCATATCTCATATCTTTTGCCTCCTCGGACCCAAGAAGTCTAGAAGACATTATCTCGGATATGGTGTACTTTATCCATGGTGGCATCTTTAAAGGGAGTCCTGCCACTATTGTTGCCCTATATAGCGCTGAAAGGTACCCATATACATACCTATAGGTCGCGAGGGACATGGTGGGTAAAGACATCTTGTCCAAGGGCGGGTAGCACTTGATGCAAAATCTTACTTCACATTTGCTAACAGCGCCCTATCTCATTCTCGTCTTCTCGGACACGAAGAGGTCGAAAAGTTGGAGAAATGCTTCCTCTTTTCGGTGGCACTTTTAAGCTTCACTGGTTCACTTCTATGGTCTCTCAAAGAACTCTCGCAGAGAACACACTCTCGAATTCACGCTACAAATTGGACATTTTGTGATGAGTGAAATAGAGTTGGCTGCTTGCAATTTAGGTCAAAAATATTGCAATACAGTTTTGTTGTTTGTTTTTGTGTCTCTTACAGGCCAATTATCACCAAAATTTCGCCGACCCAATGTTTATTTTGGGACGAGCCGCTAGGTGATGGATGGTGGTCTCCAAGTGAGACACCCGCATCACCAGCAACTGTGGGAGGATGACTCTGAAAAGAGGGACGCAGTGAAAGGTTCATAGAGAGGTGATTTTCTTTGTGTTCTCTGAGAAGGCCTACCAGCATTCATGGGGCGCACTGCGTGTGGTGGGATGCAGAGTTCTATATGCAAACTAGCTTCCTAGTGATCTCAGTAGTGAGCCTAGAATTGGTTATTCTATATTCCCCATGCCTTCTCCGATTGTTGTGAACTTCCATTTCTTTTCGCTCTGTTGTCCAACCGTTACACAGAAAACTTGCGTATAAAAAAGTAGAAGTCAACACCAAGAGGATAGGGGTATAGGTTTATCACAAAGAAATATTCACGGTCAACCTGAACAATGTCATAATGCAAGTGATCAGTTGAGAAACAAAGAGGATGTGAAAAACATACATCGTTGTGGGATGGCAAAACATGAATCCCACACATCGTATCAGTTTCCAAAAGGTTATGAATACAACTTATTTTCGCGATTTAAATGGTATATGAAGTAATTCATAGTATATATTTGTCTTACGAAGTTTGTCTTTTTGTACAACACTGAATAACAGCAAAACTTGTCAACGGCTATGTGCAAATAAAAGACCCTCCTTGTTATCATAGATACAGTATATATAAGTTCAAATCATGAACTATCATTGATGCTCACAAAATCAATGCGCTCTTGTGATCAATTTTTTACAGTGACGATGTGTAAATACATGATCACAGAAGAAAATAACACATAAGGCAAGCTGCCTTTTCCTCACGAACTATAGCAATGATATCAGAGATGTTTCTCCCCTCAAGGCGCAGTGAAAGTCAGCTTTGATAACACTGATAGTTTGGGCTTCGAGTTGGGAGGTTTAGGGCTAAGCTGGTGTCAGGGGACACAATTAATTCTGTCCTACCACTGGGGGCGGTTTGCTTATAGAAGATATTTCTGCCAAATTGCATGGCGGGAATCATGATTTCTAAAGAATGGACGATGATGGAAATCTTGATGTCTACCCATAGCGCCATAATATGCTTGGTGTAACTGAGAGAGAGTCCCTTTCATCTCCCCTGTGTTTCCAAGTTGGGTTACAAAAAATGACAATGGGTAACCTTTTGCAACAGCCCTGAATTCCCAATTTGTTCCCATATCACTATACACGACTCACGACTATACGACTTATAGACTTCTAGATTAACAGGCTTCGCTCTTTATCATAATTCCATAATAGAATAATTTCTATGCGCTAATATGATAGCCTACTGCAAAAATAGAAATTCTTTATTTAGTCATTGTAGCTGTAAGGTAGTGCGGATAAAATGTTGGCCAAAGGACTGCAAAAATTCTTTATTTCATAAACAAACGAAACTTTCAATCACTGCGAACGATGATTTCTTTTTATCTTCAGTCAAAATTCTTTGATTCGATCTCTCGCGCCTCAACTTCAGTCTTCCTTGTTTGTCTGTTTGTTTGTTTTTTTCTTGACATCGGTCTGCACCTATGTTTTTCACAATCTGTCTCCAAAACCTATGCACCTACAAAAGGTTTTCTCACAACTCACTGTTCAATTGCAACAATGCTCAATCCTACAGGTGTTTTCTTTTTTTCTGCTATAACAGGAAACCAAGTAACAACATGATGCACGAGTGGTCGTGGAGAATGTGTAGACCCCATTATAACACGGACGAAGCAGACGTAGATCTCCTCGCGTCTGTCGGGAGAAAAGTGTAAGATGTCTCCACTTTCACAGGTTATTGATGTTGATGATCGAGAGAGTAAAGGTCGTGAAATCTAATTTAAAATCTAGTTTTGATTCTCACTCTTCAAAGGGCGTGTCACCTGAGCTGGTATTGTCTGACCCATGGTGTCACAGTCACGCCTTGATATTGGGGTTAGTGGCCATCCAAGGGTGGAAGAAAACGCGACGCACCCTCACAAGCACCTCTCACTGTGCTTGATTCTTGGCAACCTGTTCTTCCAGCTCTCTTTTCACATATACATGCGATGTGCTAACCCCCGTTCCGAATAACATTAGGGGATTTCGAGTAGAAATTGGATCATGTCTGGTTTGAGATTTTCCCAAGGTAAACATTTGTTTTTTGTTGTTTTTAAATTCCATGGCTTGAATTCACACCCGTA
Organism: Diadema setosum; assembly: GCF_964275005.1. Lineage (NCBI taxonomy): Eukaryota > Metazoa > Echinodermata > Echinoidea > Diadematoida > Diadematidae > Diadema > Diadema setosum. The sequence goes on from NC_092689.1 coordinate 43,879,734, forward strand.
GGGTGATACTTAACAAAGATAACAGAAGACGGTTCTAACATTATGGGAAACCTTCATCGAAAATTTTGCATCTCTCATTACCAAAGCAAAAGAAAATTTTACCAAGACTTTGTCTCCTGTGACAATGTTTCGTTTCTAGCAAGAGAGAGCTGCTACAAATCATAAGGAATCTTATCTTACTGAAACAACAATTTCGGTATCATGTATATCTGTCTATATTGCCGTACGCGCTTGTGTCCCTGAAAAGAAGAACTCGTTACCTTCATGGAGCCCTGGCAAATTCATTATTGAAAGAGAAATGGACTAGAAAGGGACTTGGCTTAATTCTTTTGTCCTGAATTCCTCTCAGTTACATGACTCAGAAGCATTCAATCAAAGGCTATTGTGATGTAAATGTTCAGTATTTCAAAGAGAACTTCGTAGATTTCTTAAACTCGCCCTTCTCGCATTGAAACGCATGAGAAATTGATCGTCTTTATACAACTCATACATAGTAAGAAATCTGTAAACACAACGGCTTTCTTGCACTCTTTTATCGACTGAGTTAGATTTCACTTTCAACTACATTATATATTCTTTCGAAACAAAAGCAAATAGGGCAGTATTAAGTATTCTTGACTATGAGTGATGCCTGGAATGTACTAATCCATCTCAAATACACCGCGCTAATGTTCCGTGAAAATCACAGTCATATTAGCCTCATCAGATTGAAAAGCCACGATGAAATACGATACTCTTTGATTCCTGATATTACCCTCTTTCCTTCTTCTCGATACACCGTTTGACTCTCTTTCTTACTTATAACATATTTCATAGGCGACCGAACAGTGGGGATGAAAGGTCAAGTTTGGGTGATACCCTGACCTGATTTCAGAGACGAATCCTACATCTGTTTCACGTCTGTCCCTTCAACACAGACCATAATGTTGGTCCAGAGGATCAACAGGATTATTATCCCTTTGACTAACGAGTAGTAGGCCTACGTCTTTAAACTATTCCATTTGAAATGAGATTTGCAAATGAACGCTAGCCACTGACTACTGAATAAGAACTGTCTGTATTTATTTCCCTTTTCACACTATACTTCTAAACATTCCACTACATGAGGACACAGTTTGAAAATGCCAACAACCAGCAAGATCAAAATACTGGTGAAGTTCTCTTTACCTACTCAAGAAATGTGTAGGGCCAACATTCTTTCTCCTTGTCATCTCTCAATATCGTCATCGTTATAGAGAAAGTAGAGAGGTAGGCAGGGGGAGCCAGAGTGTGTGTTTGTGTGTGTGTGTGTGTGTGTGTGTGTGTGTGTGCGTGCGTGTGTGTGTGTATGTGTGAGTGTGCGATAATTGAAGAAAGAGAGTGTAGTAGTGAAAGAGAGATAAAGACATATTCGTCCTAAAAAGAGAGAAGGGAGAAGGATTAAGAACGAGAAGAGATGATTAGGAGTAGGAGTGTAAGAGATGGAGGGGGGGGGGGGGGCACGTTTATAGCCACCACCGTGTGGGGCTGCGAAGGAGGTCTCCCTTCCATTTTGCAAACTTTTCATGTTCCCTTCATTTCAAAATTCACATAAATTCCGAGGTATACTCACCATACTGTTCAGTCAGGGCATCTTGAGACAGAACCTGACAAGAAAAAAAAAGAAGAAAAATAAAAGAAACACATGTGACATAGGTGAAATCAAGTGCAATAGTCTTTTATTGCTGTTATTTTGTTTTGTATTCTTTATTTCTTATTTGTACTGTTTATGACTCCATCTTCCGAACAGGATGAATTCTTACGAGGAACTTTTCTGGAATGTTTACGACTACAGCGAGAATGACATTGATTTACGTCCCCATCAATCAGAAATCGATGTAATGATAGTTTGATCTCCAACGACACTAAACATTATAGGGACTGAATCACTGCAAATGATGAGAATATCTGATAATGTAAGCCCCTTTGTAGGGTACGAATAAGAATGTGTCGATATGCTAGCTGGTATATGACTCCCCCCCCCCCCCCCCCCAAAAAAAAAAAAGGGGGGGGGGGAAGAGAGAGAGAAAAAACAAAGAGAAGACAATACTGCACCAACAAGCGAAGAGTTGGTCGTAAAACGGATATAACCGCGGATTTTTTTTTTAAGTCCATCATTAGGGCAAAATACAACCTTCCCAGTGATACCTCACTTATTACATACACATTTATAAACAAGGAATATGAAATTGTGAGGTTATGACTAACATAAGCCATACTTTCTTAAAATCTGCGGGGTTTTTTTTTTAACAGCTCTTATCCTAAATATCTCAAATTAACAAGAATGTAGTTAATTCTCTTTGCAATCAAACTCTCAATGTTTAACGATAGCAAATTCCTGATATTAATTATATCAAATTTTTAATACATGGTTGGCGTTTGCGAGGAACAAAGACGGTAGACATGGTAGAGATCGGTGATTAGTTTGTAACATGATCAACACATTATTGGTGTTCATATGGGTATATCAGCAGAATGATGATTGCATCTTTGCAAGGTGGTATCAATTAAAAAGCTGTCGTCCACTTTGATCAATGGGAATGATACTCAGCTGGGAGACAGACAAGACAGGAAATTGACAAAGGTATCCAGCCGCAGTCTATATACAGCAGACATCTGGAATGATTGGTTTACTTTTCGGCCTAGAGATGAGTTTTGTCTGACATTCGATGACCTCGATGGATAGTTAGTTTTCTCCAAAATAGTTACACTAGACACGACCAATTTCCTTTAGTTATTCTGTGATAAAAAACAAACAAAAAAAAAAAAACCTTTGCCGAAAAAGAAAATAGCGATGTGAGAAACTTTTATGAAGTTTGGGATTCTTAGTAGTGAATTAACAAACTCATTCAGGATATTTTTCATTATTGAAGAGTCAAACAGACCTTTTCATAAGGCACATTCACAAATCAAATTACATACACTGATTAGAGAAAGAAGACTTTATCAATGAACTGTAAAGCCATCATAACACACATAGCAGCCAAAGGGAGAGGGGGTACAACCGTTCAGTCGTACTTTTATATATATATATTTTTTTATTACGATCTGATTGTATAGATAATATGGTTGAAGAATACACACTCATTTCATTTCATCTTATAGCTGGAATCAACCTCTAAAAGCAGTTCTCTCAAGAGATAATATAACAGTGTTGAGAGTTCTTGTGAGAAAAGTATTCCATTTTTTATATGAATTTTTGGACACTTTGCATCCTATACAGTGTCCTAAGTCGCTGTTGCTTATCACAGAAAAGACATATACCGTGGGTAAATCTAATCCAATTTTTCATATTAGCTTGTGGTCAGTGTTCGCGGTTTTGGGCGTTGGTTGCAAACTTAAACAGCCTTTCCTAAAATCTCAGGTGGCGGGAATCGCCAGTAGGACGCAGGCGACAGTAGCTTTTGGGACAGATGGTTGTATTTTCCTCTCCCGCCATGGTCAGCTTCATCCGTCTGGCTCTACAGGGGACCAAGCTATGGCCCATCTGTCCAGGAAGGAAGCAACGAAACGCAATCACGACAGAATCCATTTCCTTCCCATTCCCGAAACGAAAATAGCAGGCAGGGAATAAAAACGTGGCGTATTTGTTCTATAAGTCGAGGGCTCTCTCGATCTTTGATGCGGATCATGTGTCAATTTTCAGTCCACTCTGCGAAATATCGTGAATGTTCACCAGCAAAGACAGAGATACCAAAAAATAAACTGTATGCAGGGCTCGATTTCAGTACGAGTACCCCCGTCGGATTTCGTCCAAATGTAGCTGAATAACACTGCCCTCGCTAGTCACTGCTAGTTGCTTGCATTTACAGGCCACCAGCTTGATATTTGGTCATGTATTATGCTGAAAGAAAGTAAATAATGCATACATCCGTCATATTATCAAAGTGTCTTTAAAGCTGCGTTCTTAAGTATGCCAACCACATTAAGCTAAGCGTCAACTATTTGTTTCGCCCGAGCTTAATTAAGTCTTCCTTCACGACCTTGGAGCCTATAGGAAACATTCGTTTTGGTTATAAGGCATTTTGATAGCTCGCCATACTATGTGTGCTAAATATAGGAACAAAACACACGAAAGATAATGTCTCTTCGTGTTTGGGATATGAGTACATTAAGTAGTTTCACCCGAGTCCTCAAATTACGGGGGGGGGGGGGGGGAATGATTGGTGTCTTAACACGCTTTGCCAAGGGACTTGGAGTAGGAGTATTTGTTACCTGTATGCCTAAATTGTTTGTTTGTTTGTTTGTTTGTTTTGCTTATGAGGCACACTATACTGAAATGATGAATCACGTTTCCCGCCCATCTATTTGCAAGCCATGACTCCTGACAGTGTTCAAGATGGTGCGTTATCGCAACAGGCTATAAAATCTGCCCATGAAGATAGAACTATTAACCATTTCATAAATTTCATTCGTCGCTGTTCTTGTTGCTATTTCTGTTGATCTTTGATGTTATTGGCAGCCCTCCAAACTTGCGGCCCCTGTATTCGAAATGAAATTACGTACAGTCAATCATCTGGCCCTTTAGGGCTATCCAAAATGTGATCTTATATCATGTGACAGTGGGGTCTAACCTGCTATCTCAAGGTAAGGACTGAAAAAGTAGAAATTGATCTCAATCAGTTATGAAGTATAAATTCAGTTGGAAAGCAGCTAGGTGTCACTATTTGCAATTCATTTGGCTTGCTTTCAAATTTTGCCATGTCAGATCGAGTCAAGTCGATTCGAGTGGCACTGTTTCCTTCGGAAGTTCTGATTTGCAATAGCTGACAAAAGTTTGTTTTATTAAGGCACTGCATGGATTAGTTCGTGCATTGCATTCTTGAGCGATTATGACTGGATTGCGACTGTAAAGAAGACTCCCATGATTTTAGAAGACCTGTTCTATTGTTAGTTATTTTTAACAGTACTTGCAACAGTAACTCATACAACAGGTAAATCAAGACTAACGCATGGACTCAAGCAGGATTATATTGTACTTATGTCACTTGGAAGAATAAAGAGAAGTTAGCATGATTAAGAATAAACTGTAATGGAAGTAAGGTTAAAGTTCAATTCCACGCCAAGGTTCGATCAACAAGGATTAATAGATAAGAGTCAAACAAAAAGCAATGAAGGGTTTCATAAAAACCAAGCATTTACTTGGAAAGGAATGGAATTTCAAAGTTTTACATAGCATGTTTTCATAAATAAGGGATACAGAGTGAGATTAGTAGCTAACACATCATAAAACATATTGCAGACCTATGTTTATATAGCGTGTATAGGATGATGATTCCATAGTTTCACGATTAAAACCCACCGAAATTTTATGCACTTTAATCAAAATTGCCCCCTTTTCGACTTAAATAGTAGAAAAAGTAAATAGACCAGAAACATAACTTTTTGTTGATTTTTCACGCGCACAAATGGGATATAAAAATATGTAACATTTTCTTCATCACTTTTTTACTTCTTTTTTTTTTTTTGGTTCATCTGATTATACTCTGTAATCAAAATTAAGTTAAGTCCTTTGGAGTTGCACTTTAACGAAGGGTTTGGTGGAAAAACAGTGCAGCTGCAATAAAGAAGGAAGTGTTCGTTGTGTATGTCTGTGGGTGTTTCTTTTTTTTTTGTTTTAATTTTTAGTTTTCCTATAGAGATGTAGTGTTTTGTCAGATCTATTATCTCCTTCCGTATACAGGCGTTGACAGACGGGGAAGCTCCTGTTGGAAGAAGCAGCAAAATGTTAGGATAGTCCTCCTCATGAGCTTACAATACATGTCGTAAAAGACCCAGGCGTGCCAGGCGTGTTTATATCACTGCACGAAGCTCGCCATGATTTGTGTATCGCTGTTTACTGATGTCATGGCATTGCCATGTTCTATACTAAGTGTATTTTGAATTAATTATACACATGTGTAACTTGTTACCATGTTGCAGTGCCGCCAAGAATAACAATGCAAATAAACCACTGAGTAGGGCTCCCCTGAATAAAGGATGCTTAAAAGAAACAGATGAACAGGTAAATGGACAAATAAACAAACCTGTTAAAGGGATGGAATAGTTTTGTTTCAGACCTGGCTTCAGGGTCTAACTTTTATTGATGAGATGATGAGAAATCTCTCATGAAATAGGAAAGAGCACGTAATTTCTAAGAGAAATTTATCGTTTATTTGATGAAAATTGCTTTTGAAATGTCCGATATATCCAAAGCAAAGCGATCCGAATAAAGATGGAACTCACCTTTTATTAGAATCGCTATGTTTTACTCTGTGTTTGGATATCTGCGCCATTTCAGAATCGATTTTCATCAAATAAACTTTGATTTTTTTTTTCTTAGAATGGTATGCTGTGTTACATTTCATAAGTGGTTTCTTAGCAGCTCTCAAAAAGTTAAAAGCTCAATGTTGGTTGAGACCTAATTTCGGGTTTCTAACATTTTTTTTTTGTGTGTGTGTGTGTGTGTGTGTGAGATAATAAGAAACCTCTAATGAAATGTGAAAGAGCATGTAATTCTATGACGAATTCAACGTTTGTTTGATGAAAATTGGTTTTGAAATGGCTGAGATGTCCAAAAAAAGAGCAATTCTAATAAAGTGTGGGACCCATACTTTATTACGATCGCTTTGTTTTACTTTGTTTTTGGATGTTTCAGTCATTCCAAACCCGATTTTCATCAAATAAACTTTGAATTCCTCTTAAAATGGTATGATCTGTACTATATCATAAGTGTTTTCTTGGTATCTCGCAAAAAGTTTAAAGCACAATTCTCATCTCCACCAATACTGTACTATCCCTTTAAGTTTCTGTTTTGCCTAATAATCACACCGCTAAACTGTTCTGAATCGTTGATTACGCCATTCCTTTTCAAACTCTATAGTTAGAAATCACCAGCTCGAGATTTAAAAATCATATATAGTACTGGCTTTGATTTCAGATCTCGGAAACTATGATAAAAGGGGGTAAGGGAAAAAAATCGGAGAAAGCTTCTTCTTTTTTCGGACCAAACTTTTTTGTTTTTAAGGGATTATGCAAAACCGCATTCTCAGCATTTGAGAGGGATAATTTTACCCACTTTTCTATAATACATGTTCGTCATCAGACGCCTGTCATGTGACACTACAGAGAGGTAACTGTGGTTATGCATGGCCCATTATTATCTGGTGCTTTCCCCTGCTTTCTCCACATGATTTCTGGCTCCTAGTGCGTTTCGCGTTTCGCTGTGCATCAAAGGAGATTCATGAGACAGGTGATGGGAAATGACAGATGATTTTAGCGCGTTTCGAAAAGAAAAGGAGTGGGTAAATTACAGGCGTCTGTCCGAGCATACATGGCTGCAAGGTAGACAACTCTACATGAACTCTACAGACATGGTGCGGTTTCGGGGACAGCGGTGTTATCAATACGTCATATTGGATCATCTCCTCTATTTGGGCTCTGTTTATTTTGGTGTCTGGTCTTGGAATACTTCCGCTTTCTAAATCCTGTGATTATGAGAATATAAAACACACAACAGTTTAAAACTCCTCTTTCGAAAATGAATAAAACTTACTGAAACTGAAACTGAAACTGAATTGTTGAAAGAAAGTAAAATGCCGGCACATCACTTCAAAAGAGACCTTGTGTTTTTGTTTGTCTGTTTGTTTGTTTGTTTCCTTCTGAGAAGAAGGCTGGATAGCCCATATTCAGTTATGCTAAGCTGGTCTTCCCGGTCAAGATGACAAAAGTAAAATCGCGCGAAGAGAATAGTTGGATTTTGTTAGAATTAAACCCCAAAAGTAATCCTTCATCAATAAAGAGTAAAATGTCGCCCGAAAGTCATGTTTATTAGCCTATTTCAACCTGATGAGCAATTATTGGGTCAGAGCCCCTTAAAGCCCTGCGTCTGTCCATCAGTGTACTCGTACGCTGAATACTAGTAATCGTACAAATCTTCAGGACATTGCTCGATATTGCTGATTAATTATGACAACGACCAAATTTACCTTCTCGGCATTTATATGAACTTAAACCTTGAATGGGTAATCCCTGCAGCAGCTGAGTATACTAGTAGTCACATTATACTCTCTTTTTTATATGCAGATGTCACATTGCATTGTATATTTTTGTCGGAAATGAAATGAAAGGTAAACTGGGATGGTCCACTCAACCCTGCAACTTCTAATTCATGTGCTTATCCTTTAGGCTGGATCTGAATGATTAACCCTTTAATCAAAAACTCGATAAAAGAATGAACGTGCTATAAGTGTAAAGGTGACTGCGTAGGAACATCTCCGACGAGAAAACATGCGACCATGCAGTTCGGTATTTGGCCTCACCCCCCCCCCCCCCCCCCCCGGCATGATACGTCAGGAAAGTTGAGAGATCTGAAGTAAAATAACATAAAATGAGCAAGGAAGACGAAGAAAAGAAGCCCGCTTTTGGTAAGAATGTGAGAATCCTGCTTTTTAAACAGTGCTTCTCTTGTTCAGCTTGTGATGGAGATGTATCGGACTCAAGTTAAAGTCTGACGGATGAGGGCGGCATGTGTGAGTGGGTGTATCCAACTCTTGACCTATGACCTCTGTGTGTTGAACTTCAGCACAGAACACTTATGATTACTAATATGTCGGTACTCTACTTCAGCTGCGAGCGCGGCGTGCAGAATGAATCCCCACCTCAGGGATGAATGCAATTCATCCCCACCTCGTTCATGTATCTATCGGGAAGATAAATATGCCAACCCTTTCTCTCTCTCTCTCTCTCTCTCTTTTTCAGGTAATTTTGTCAATAACTGTACCAATTTTATTACAGGTCCATGTTGCAGTGCATAACTCAACTTACGGAGATTTGAGGTAAGAAGGGCATCACAGCTGCAAGTAGGTGATGACTTGTCCCAAGTACTCGATGTGCACAGATAGTATGGGGCAGCGCCATTTTTTTGCTGACCTCTTTCAGGTACTCAGCTTAATATTTGCATTCACAAGCAGTGAGGATAGGGAAACTATAAAGTTACTATAAATGCAGCAGCTTAACCCATCGAGGACAAGCCGCGAGTATACTTGGGCAACTGTCTATGGGAAATGCATGCCATAGAAAAATCAGCCCGTCCTCAATGGGTTAACCGTCACAACAGTCAGAGCATGTTAAAAACGATGTGTTACCAAACTTTTAATGCTGGCCCTTATGAGATGACTGTTTTTACCTGTATTTTTACATTTCTCTTTTGATTTTTGTCTTTTTTGTGGGACAGGCATATTATGATCTTGTTCACATTAATCTTTTCAGTGTTATCACCATTCGAGAAGAGGTCTGCCGTCACAATTACCCAATCTCTTAGCTGTCATGCCAGTCAGGTACCCATCTAGGCGTATAGGAGAGGGGAATATCTTGTCCAAGGATGTATACTTGGGAATAAGCCTCGAACCCATCACCTTAGATCCAAGAGCCTTATGAGCTATACCACTGTGCTCCCACACTTGCTTCAACCAATCTACTCGTTTTCTTCTGTTCTTTACGATGAATGGCAAAGCCATTTATTACAATTAAACGCTGCAACTATTCGCCGGGCATCCTGAGTTTGGAAGGCGAAAAGAAACACGCGTCCTCTACGTCTCATGATACACACGCGATTTTTACGAAGAACTGATCAGTTTTGCTGTCGACGCACCGCCTATAATTATTTGCGGAACAATTGATTAAAGAATTTCACACGTGTTACTATACAGCTCCTGTTTAACTGCTGTGTCAATATGTCAGCTTCGCCTGCTAAGATTTGATTATCGAAGAGAGAGGGAAAAAAAATCCTACGTTACTATGAAGCATCAAAGACTTTAATTGGAATTAAAAAAAAATAGAGCAAAAGTAACACTAAGAAAATGAAACGAACAGCAAACGTCTTTTGTTTTCTGGGTAACATTTTAGTCACTCGATCTTTCGTGCTAAATCGAGAGCGGAATTATGGTAGGCTTACACTCAAGCTTTCTATTTAGTACACGTTTGAACCTGCGATAACCTTTGCAAGACATGTCTCGCAAAGTTTACGACACTGGTAGAAGGCGTGGTAACATCTTCAGCCATTGTTTATTCTGGCCCATCGGATGTTTGGTTGCCGAGCTGAACAGGAATGTTCTTAGACTAGGCTGAATGGCTCTTTAGTATGTCCTCCTAGTAAATCTTCTGAGATAAGAGACATATCGACAGAGAATAACACATTAAACTGAAAAGTTAGGTTACTAGATCTTCCAGGATTCTGTCATGGTATATTATACAACGTTTATTACATCGCCCACGTGTGCAAAGTCCAACGCTATTTCATTTCCCGCGTAAATCCTATCCACAGACAATAAAAGCTACGTAAGATATCCTATCCTATCTTGGACCATGAATCGAAAAGATCCTGTCATTCACTCCAATTCCTCACAGAAAATATGAAATTGTGTCCTTGACATGGTGGCGTATACTAACGAATTGGAGATGGATTTTCAGTTCGATTGCAATCATTGATAGCAGCCCTGCTGTAGTGAACGTCGTAGGTGGTCTGGAAAAGTTGATCTTTTCAGTCCTTGATAGACAACAATGACAGCTAAACATTAAAGGTCGGTTAGAATTGACTTCGTATTTTTCATTTTATTTGTATATATGAAAACTATTCAAAGAACCTAGAAAGTAATTATAAAACCCTTTAAAATATCAATTCATGTTTTGCACTGCAATACAGAGATATCGTGCAAACCACACACACACACACAAAATGGAATAGATTATCATAATAACGTATCATTCCTCAGGAAGAAATAGAAATTTTGAAAAAAAAACAACAACGCAACTGCCTATATAGTTAGGTTGTTTTGGACATGAGGTAAAGGGAAAAAAAGAACAAACGCTTCACAATTCATATCGTTTGTGCATCATTGCTTAATTACGTGCCCTGTGGGCATTTTTTTTTATTTAAATCAAGTCCAGCTGACCGGAAGTATTTAGCTATAATATTCAATCAGTCCAACTTGTCCTAGGGTATATTGACTGCGTGAGATCGGCAATCAAGGGAAATGTAAACATTCATGCTGAGAGAATCAGAAAGAAGGCCACGGGCCAATAAGGGAGGGCGTTATTAGTTGTCCTAATAAAATAAGAATATAAAACCAAGACACAAATACCTGACCTCGGTGGGAAATAATGTTTGGGCGTATGCCCCGGATGTTCCAATCAACCTTCGGGCTTATCATAACTCAAATCATGGAATGTGTCATGCTTACTGTAGCCACGAGTGAACATCATCCCATAAAAAGTTAACATAAGAGATCATTTTCCTTTATGTTCCAGCCATCAAATAAGAAATAAAAGAATTAAACCCCTGAAATGGCATTAAAATGACCCCATAATTATGCAATCTTCGGCAAACATCGAGCGCTAAATTCTTCTATACAGTAATAACAAAGTGAAATCAGCATTATCTTATATTGAAATAAGAAAGTATTAACAGTTTGTGTGTAAAATGGCAATCAGTAGTTAACTCATGTGACTTACCATTTTGAATGAAAAAATGACAAAAGAACAAATTCCGTTTACTTGTTCACAAAGACACGTGTGTCAAGTCAGTAATTTTACCTGTGGCAAAAGGGTGAGGTGTTTGTATGAATTAGATTAGCAACAACGTAATCCGTAGATTAAGATCAGAGTGTTCTTGATTTTGTCATAGGTTTACCAATATCTAATGAAACATCGTTCTTATTACATTGTCTCATTGAATTTTGTTCAGCTTGAACTTCAGCTGTAGCTTTGGTTCTGCTATAGTTGTACTGATTGTGGTCCCGTTTTGGGGACTTTGTAGACACTTTGATAAATCTTGTACATTAACTCGCGACTTTTGTCGGAAATTCTAGAGACGGGGATTTGTCGTTTTGTCCCCCGCACTGTTATTTTCGTTGTCTTCCGTTTTAGTATAGAGGTTAGAAATGGGCATACCAAGTGATCAACTTTCACATGAAGTGGTATTTGTGTAGGAGGAGCCTCAGTGCAAACCCTGCGCTGCATGTCTTGCCCCTTTGGGTCTCCAGTGTGACGTAGCCAGTCACAGAAGGGATGATTATAAACCCTCGTTTGTGTCTAACAGTGGATCATTCGTGTCATTGATAGTGAGATAAGAACGACTTTAATGCTGAAATTCCAAAGAATGATCTTTTCCCCTGGTTATCATCTGCACTGAAGACGTGATGCTGTGTGCATCTCGCCACCTACCGAACTCTCTACCATTCTGGTCTAAGTTTTATCTATCTTCTGTCTCTCTGTGTTTCCCAGATCTCAATTCATTGTCTAGACGATCTCCGCATCCACCACTCTCACTTTGCTCTCCCGAGACAGGAACCAAGCAGGAACCAACCAACGAGGATGCCAACTTCAGTGAGCGGGACGTCCCCTCCCCTCCCTCCGTTTAAAGGACCTAAACAGTACTTGAGTGTAGCGCGGAAAGCTATTTCAATTCAAGTAGTACAGTTGCCTTCACGAATACATCTCCGGGACTCGCATCTCACAACGATAACTGCATTCTTTCAACTTCTATATCATCATCATTGGCATTATTTTCATTACAGAAATCATTCATTTAGTATATTTTATCTGGTATCTCAAAAGGACAATAGTCACAAATGATACTAAGTCATTGCAAGAGAGAAAGCCACTTCTCCTAGTGTATTTCTTGTAAAAGGAGTATATAAAATTTATCTGATGTCGACTGTTAACGACATCGAGAAATACCATGCATGCAAACCATTTTCTTTTATACTCTCCTCAAATACTATGATCCGACAATATTGACAATGAAATGGTAATTCTCAAAATGTCAATAAAGCGCTATACATTGCTATAAGCACACATAGCTAAAGCGCAATAGGGGAAATCGAACCAAATGTAAACATTCGTTAAATACAATGTATTATTTGGTGCATTTTCTGGGTGCTTTGATATAATGGCAATACATCAACTAGACTTTAAGAAACTATCTCCATGAATTGATACAAGCGATGCCACCAAACTTTATCCTAGATACCACCACCCCAGTCATTCTCGTTTTCACCCCTGAGACTGATCTCAGCACGAATGCAACTTTCGCTCCGCGGTTTCCTCCTCTCTCGTGAACTTAAAGTGCCACCAAGGCAGAAAGAGAACGAAGCATGTCTTTCAGTGACATAGTGAAGGGAATAAGATAAAATATGTGCACGAATAACATTTTTTTTTTGTCTACAGCAATGTGATGAGGTCTGTTCAAAGTTTATAAGGCTTGTGGAAAGTCGCACTGAAAGGGTGGTAAAGGGTTGTTTTAAAGGTAGGGAATCCCATTTGCATGCCTTAAATGAAGAGTTGTATAAACACAGTGGTATGTTGAAGAGAGTATCATTTTAGAAAGTCCCATAAAGTATTGAAAGTGGAAGGTAACATTTAGTACATTTTTATTGACCGTTAGATTTTGAATTGAATTTTTTTTCGGGGCTCACCGTAAATTCCAGTACATTACTAGGCTACCTTTGCAGACCCATGCACTGCATGTGTGTCCATCATGTATATTTTGTGAATAAAGTTCATCAAAACTTACAAACATTTCTATATCCATCACTTGCCACACACTCTATATGTTATTACATCAGCTCTTATACTTTTAGATTTGTGTTTATAGGTCAAAAATAAAGAAGATTGCAACAAAAAGGCTTAAGTGTGGCTGACACACAGAACTACTGAGTAGTTGAGTTTTGTTGACTTCCAAATTTCTAAGCAGTGGCGTAAACAAGTCCACTGAGGTTCATATTTAATGTTTTGCTGCATTTTAGGAGTTTTGTAAAAGGTCTCCCCTACCTTTAAGGCACTGTAAAGGCACTGGCAATATCAGTAAGAATTCTCTTTGAACTTGTTTTTCTTATCGTCTGCTTCCACGTCATCTCGTGAAGGTATCAGTAGCAACAAATACTATTAGTCCTGACATCATTGCATCGATCGATATGATTGTTGTTGTTGTTGTTGTTTTTTTTTTTTGTCATAACTGTCGTTGCCATCACAGACATTATTATAGATCTTAATCTACGGGGCTCACCATACCAAACGAAGAGATATGGAATGCCGAACTGTTCAACGGTTACAGTTCGTTTTTTCCGAAGGTTCGTTAATCCAAAATTGAAAAAAAAAAGGAGGTTCGTCATTCCGGAGGTTCGTTATTCCGAAAACGAAATGAGGTTCGTAATTCCGAAGGTTCGTTAGTACGCTCCTTCTTTTCATTTTCGGAATGACGAACCTTATTTCATTTTCAGACTAAAGTACGTTCGGATGAACGAAACCTATTTCATTTTCGAATCAAGGAACCTTCCCGATGATAACATCTACCCTGTCAGACAGCCAAATTCATTGAACGCTATAAGCATCAAGAAGAACCCAGCGATATGACCACATGGTTAAGATGGAAAGGATCGTAAAAGTAAATCTGGATACCACCATAATAAGGAAATTTTTGTTCTTTCGTATTCAGGAGTCGTTTTACCAACGGTGGTTCAACCAGGGAGGTGGGAAGAGCACCTCCCTGGTTCAACCCAACGGTGATCAAGTTCTACCGGGGTCTGCTGCAGCAGTCCCAATGGATGGGGTATTGTCTTCACCCCGAGGAGTAGGCTTGATGGCGGCCTTGTGACCCAGCATATTGCGATTGGGAGTCACACGCTACTCTCTTTACCATAGATTGTGATCACAATAGATGCGTGTAAGAGTGTGTGGGTTGCATCAACCATTCTGGACTACCCACTCAAAAATGACAATGTTTATTTATTGACGCTGATATGCACCAGACAACAAAGATAAAGCTGGATGTAGACTCAGACAATAGGAAATTATTCTCATCTTTGTGAAACAGGTATTCTTCTCAGCCCACAGCCAAAAAATAATTAATACAAAACAAAACACATGAAATCACTAGCCTCGAGAGAAGATAATTATCATTAAGTGAATCTGGGGTACAGGGTGTCATAGGAATGTTTCTATTCTTGAAGAAGACCTTTTTAGTGTTTATTCGTATTATTTGTTGGTGAACATGACTGAAGTATAGATTATTCGAATAGCAAGCTCGGAAGGAGCTCTGAAATGTGGCCGCCAAACTGACACTTTCAAGAAAGCGAAATCTCAGAGAATCGGTTGGGCCGATAGAAAAAAAAATGAATATAGGATAGGCAAATTTGGTGCATCAAAGGAGGTATAGATACCTCCTTCCTTGCTGCATTATTTTCGATATGCTCACTCGCAATCAATGCCCATCATGCTTACTGTGTGCTTGGCTTGGCGCTTAAAAAAAAAAGAGAAGTGTAAATCGACTCGCAAAATGATATACAATTGACATCCACGAAAAAAGGTAACTCCAGCATACTTGGTTTTCTTTTGCTCAGAAACCCAACTCGAGCAAGTAATCTCATTGTAGAGAGGCAATTGAATTTGTTGGGGGTTTTTTCAGTTCCGAGTTAACAAAAAAAAAAACAAACAAACAGTGAAATGGGGAACAGACAAACTTTTGAAGGATTTCAGTTAGCTTTGAAGAATGATTACCCATCAAAGTTATCAACACACAGTTATCATTCCCCCCCCCCTTTTTTTTTTTACGGAAGCCTATTCGGCGTATCATCGCTACATCGGGCTTGCTTCTGACTACAAATGTTTGTGTCTGCAATGCAAAGTTCGAAAACCTTTCAAGAAATCCTCCCTCTCAGATACCTCAGCCTAGGGGTGAAAAGCATCAATGCCTTGGAAAGAACCGATTTTGTAAAGATTCTTTCGTTGCCTGTTTGGCGTGACCAGCCAGATATTGGGCAGGCCTCTCAGTGCAAGAACTGGCTGCATAAGTATAGTACCCAGCGGTTTGAATGCTGAATCTCACCCATATATTTTTGTACCATGCACAATGCCACAGAGTAAACAGTTTTAGTGTCGAAGGTAAGCATGGGAAGTTGACAAAATGTCATGGTCCACCTTATAAACAAACAAAGGGAGTACCCTGGGATTCAGCTTTCACACACTCCAATATACTGTCCGTTACTAACTTGCACGACACAGACAGAGGAATAAATTCGGGAATTGAATTTTCTTTCTAGATTTATATATTTTCATTGACCGCAAGCAACATGTGTATGTAAGTTTAATCTTCACTGGTTCATTTTCTTTTGGCGTGAAAAACACTACTCCCAGGCAGTGCTAGATGGAAGAACGGAGCGTGTCGCATCAGATCAAAGAAGATGAGAAAGACGACCCCCCCCCCCCGAAAAAAAAAAAGGAAAAGTGAGGAAGAAGAGATGGAGAAAGAAAATAAGAAAAAGATGAAGAAGAAGGAGGAGGAGGAGGTAAGGAGGAGAAGAATCAGAAGAAAATGGGAAGAGGAAGCAGAAGAATAAGAGAAAAAAGCCCGAAGAAATAAGATCCTTGTAACTTACACGACAATCACATGCACAGATTGAGGCAATGACTGCTTATACAAAGGGAACTAGGTTAACGATGTTTTTGCCAGATTCCGGGTTCATGCAGATCGTCTGATTTCAGTCTGTGACTTTTGACACCACAAGAATTAATGTCTACCTCATGGTTTATATCATCTCTACAGTTTCTAAATCAAAGAATTATCTCTTTTCTACATATTGCACAATTTATTTTTCCCGTTTGTTAGGTTACGGTGGAAATATTGAAGAGTAACACCGTTTACTCTTTGAAATTAGTTTTGTTTATTTTATGTAGCTTTGTATTTTGTCTTTAAGTTCGTTTTGATTGTTTAGGTTGGCAGAAGATGAAAAGGAGTCGTGAAGCGCGGAGGTAAATCTAAACATCATATCTGTACTGTTATACTGACCAATGGTTGATAAGAATGGTTGGTATCTTGGGCAGACGATATATATGTTGATGGTGGATGGCGGAAGGAAACTGGCGTATCATAGTAGAGAGAAAATTGCTATAGGGAGAAATAACATACCCTTGGAAGTATATTTCAAAACCCCGAATGTAAACACGAGTAACAAGTATAGGCTAGGATTTGAGCTAAAATGTGATACACATCAACAATCTGATGACCTTTCAACTTAAGGCGAGTCACGTGACGTCCTGTGGGCACCTCAAAATAGACGTCTTAGTCACGTAACTGTGACATCACTAAAGAGGAATGTCTGACTTTATTTAATATGCTTGCCTCATGTAGCTACGTAGCTACTCAAATGTGTCACATTTTTTCAAAGGGGAAAATAGTCATTCCAGTGTCTCTCCCTGCTTTTTATACAGTTTTCTTGCTGCTTGTACTGACAAACGCAGGTATCTTTCTTTGTAAATCATCCCGTGAAATTCCTACCTCAAGACAAAAATTGTACTCGTACTTCAAGCTTGGTTTACGCATAATGCTTGCTCATGTTTTGTTTACAGACATTCCTTTGCCAGCTACTCAAGCATCTTATATAACTCAGCCAGGTGAATGTCGTCTTCTCTCTAAACAGCAAGCAGCAAACAAGTTCAAAAGCAGAGTTTTGTGTCAACAAGTTTATGTAATACCCACTGTTCTGAAACTTTTTCACAATGGCTGAGTCAAATAGTGTGAATGATATGAATAATGGAATTGTTGTTATGTCTGCTCACGCACAAGACAAAGAGGATGTACCCGTACATGCCACAAATAGCGAAGAGGGTAATAACCCTGATATAATTAGTTTTTTGAACTCACAAGCTCACGAACTGATACTTGACTCTGATGTAAACGACACCAGTCCTCAAATACCACCCACAGAATACCACATTGAAGACGACATAATTTCATTATCTCATTCTAATCCAAACCAATTTTTTATTTCACACTTTAACATAAGGAGTATAAACAAAAACTTTGATCAATTCAATATGTTCGTGAATCAAGTTAAATTTGATAGTCAGGTTATCGGAATCAGTGAAATCTGGTTAAATGAAACATCACCTTCTTCGCTATTTACCATTGATGGCTTCACACTTTTGACAAAAAACAGGGCAGGTAAAAAAGGCGGCGGAGTTGGGCTTTACGTCACTCAGAATTTGAATTATGAACTCTTAGACGAACTCAGTTTAATGTCTGAAGTTATTGAGAGTATTTTCATTGAAATTAGGGTTCCAAATAGAAAAAGTATTGTTGTCGGTGAAATATACAGACCTCCAAATACAAGCCCCACTGAATTTATTGAATCTTTATCCGTACTTTTAGCTGATAAATATTTGGAGAATAAAAGTTGTTTTATCATGGGTGACTTCAATTTCAACCTTTTAGACTGTCATACCAACTCCGCATGCCAAGATTTCCTCAATGTGATGTTATCCGAGTCCTTTTCACCTCTTATAAAGAAGCCCACTCGAATTTCAGATGTCACAGCAACTCTAATTGACAACATCTTTGTTAATAGTTCTCTTTCCAGTATCACGTTTGGTGTAATAGTGTCTGATGTATCCGATCATTTTCCGATTTTCGCTGTTCTGCCCAATGTTAACATAAGTAATGCCTCTTTTTATTCGCCCAATTCTGGTTTTCGAGAAATGTCAGAAACTAATCTTAATAGACTTAGGGAGAGACTAGGATCCGTTAATTGGTCAATTGTTAATAACCAAAGCGATGCAAACTTAGCTTTTGAACACTTTCCACAAATATTATCATCCGCATTCAATTCCATTATACCCGTGAAGCCATTTACTCGTTCAAACCGTAAAAAGGTTCCAAAAAAAACATGGATTACGAAATCTCTCCTGAGGTCTATTAACCGTAAAAATGCTCTTTTCTACAAATACCGAAGTGATCCAAACAGTCGAACTCGGTCTCGGTATGTGCATTATCGCAACGTTCTTACATCATCCATACGTTTAGCCAAACGAATGTATTTTTCAAAGCAATTTATCAAGCATAAAAATGACATCAAGAGTACGTGGAAGGTGATAAATGAAGCGCTGAACACTAAAAATAACATCGAACCACCTAGGCATATTATTAATAATGATAAGTACATTGAAGATGAAGCTGATGTGGCAGAAGTATTCAATGAATACTTTGTAAGCATAGGACCTAATCTTGCCAGCAGTATTCCGCATTCAAATACTGATTTTTATTACTTTCTAAAAGACCAGAATCAGCAGTCTCTTTTTTTTGAACCTGTCATTGAAGAAGAAATCAAAGATATCGTGCTAAATTTGAACACTAAGAAAAGCTCTGGATGTGATGGAATCACCAATTTTCTCCTTAAAAACATCATTAATGAAATAGTTATACCATTAACACACATTTTTAATTTATCGTTATCTACTGGCACAGTTCCACAAAAAATGAAAATAGCTAAAGTAGTACCAATTTTTAAAAAAGGACAAAAAGAATCTGTGACAAATTATCGCCCTATATCTTTGTTAACTTCATTTTCAAAACTTCTTGAAAGGTTGGTATACACGCGCACACACAAATTTCTTGAAAAGTGTGAAGTTTTTTGTAACTCCCAGTTTGGTTTTAGGAAAAACCACAGTACGACCCATGCCTTACTCACTTTTATCCACAAAGTTGCTCATGCTATAGATGATGTCTCCCACACTATTGGAGTTTTTCTTGATTTTTCGAAGGCCTTCGACACAATTGACCACGATATTTTGATTTACAAGCTACGACATTATGGTATACGTGGGAAGGCTTTGGACTGGTTTCGGGATTATTTATCAAACAGAAAACAATTTGTGAGTATAAATGGCCGTGATTCTCAGTTAAAGTTAATTTCATGTGGTGCTCCACAGGGCTCCTTACTAGGCCCACTATTGTTCATTTTGTACATTAACGATCTTCCCAGTTCCTCGCCAATTCTTTCCTTTATATGTTTTGCTGACGACTCCAATCTGTTTTTTACACACAGAGATCCTTATACTCTTGTGAACACAGTGAATAAAGAACTTAAATCTGTGCAATCTTGGATATACGCCAACAAATTGTCACTTAATATTGATAAAACTCATTGTATGCTTTTTAGCAATAGTCTTAAAACCCTTCCTTTTCATATTAAGTTTAATGAAACTGAATTAAATCAAGTCAGTAGTATAAAATTTTTAGGGCTTTTTATTGATAGTGATTTATCTTGGAAATCCCACGTTAGTTATTTAAGTAATATTCTTTCTAAAAATACGGGTGTTCTTAATAAACTTAAGAGTGTTTTTCCAAGTCAAATTCTGCTTAATCTTTATTCTACTTTGATTACTCCGTACCTTAATTATGGTATTCTTGTGTGGGGGAATGCAACTAGAAATCTTCTTGATATACTGTTCCGTATTCAAAAACGTGCCATCAGAAATATCAACCATGTCGGATATTTGTCCCACACGAATGATTTATTTTTGAAAAATAAAATACTGAAAATATCAGATCTGTTCAGTTACAACGTCGGCATGTTTATGTACAAATTTTCTGCCAACGAGTTACCGGATGTTTTCACTCGCATGTTCAGAAAAAACTATTTGATTCACAATTATCCTACCCGCCAAAGTGACGCATTTCACCTTCCACGTACTCGAACAATTTTCGCTAAAAAAACGATAAAGTATACGGGCCCTAGATACTGGAATGACCTCTCCCCCGAAATAACAAGCTGCTCGTCTTTAAGGCCCGGTCCCACTGCACTTACGGATGCAAAGAGGATGTAAAGCGTACAAAAAATCTTGCCATCCGTTGGAAAACGCTACGAATCCGCTGTGTACCCATCGCATACGTGTTTCATCCGCTCTATCCATCGAGCATCCGTCCACTGTGATTTCATCCGCGCAAAAAGTTTTAAGCTGCTTAAAACTTTTAGAACGGATGAACTTTCCGCTGTGTACGATGTAAATCCGCGACATACGAGCAACAAACGTTGTATGTCCGTGCGGCATCCCTTAAACGTCCGCTGCATCCTTTCTGCATCCTCTGGGCATCCTCGCAACTCACATCCGCTGCAGCTAAAAACGGAAAGAGGGAGGAAAGATATGGTACGTGGAACGTCTTTACATCGTTAATAGCACGTTAATAGAAAGGATGTAAGCGTATGCATCTCGTATCTAAAGCATTTCGAAAGCATCCCCTGTGCATCCGCTCTGCATCCGCTCTGCATCCACTCTGCATCCGCTTTTTCTGCTATGCGTCCGTTTCGCAATTATCTCCGGTAACCAATTCGGAGCTGTCATCCCCTTCCATCCGCTTTCATCCGCTAGGCTTCCGATGAACATCCGTTTGACATCCCCACTACATACTACCCACGTCCGTTCTATTTCCGTTCTGTTACCGCCAATTTTCGCCAATTTTGTCAATTTCTGGAGCGGATGAAAGCGGATGAAGCCATCCCCGAAATTTTGCTCGTCCGCTGTGTCCTTTCTGCATACGCTTTGTGTCCGTCGGCCAGTGGGACCGGGCCTTTATATTCCTTTAAACGTAAATTGAAAGAGTCTTTATTGAGTGCATATTTTGCAGACACTGAACAGTCGTAATGTCTTATGTAATACTGTGGTATGTTATTGTCCAATCAAACATTTTGTCAACACGTTGCAGATTCCATTTGGGGTCTTGCCATCAGGCTCTCTGAATTCATCATTAGCAATTCCACATTCTACTTCGTTTCCCTCTCTTCCTCTTTCCCTCTACCCCTCTCTAACCTTCTATGCAGAGCTTGACGGCAGGCACCAAATGGCTTAATAGCTGTACATGTTAACTTTTTGTGTCTTACTGATCATATCCTGGTGAAAGTTTTAATGCAACAATAGGTTATAGTATATATACAAAGTAGGCTGTATAATAATGATGGCTCGGTCACAGTAAGTTCATATTAATGTATAGTTTGTTTGTTTTCTTCTTCTTCTTTTTCTTCTTCTTTTTTATTACATAAAATTTGGCAACCTACATCATTCTGGTCTTATCTTCTATCCGTTCTCCGTTTCTTTTTCACAAACACTGATTACTCGGGGCTTACAGCCAAACAAGTAGACCGGGGGCCCAGAAGATTTATTCAGCTGAAAAGGGTCACACTTTTTAATGGTCTCATCATATAGGGATGTGTCCAAGGGTCAATAAAATGCATTGCTGGCAAGTCACATCCTGTACCGTAAGCCTAGGGACCACAAAAAGGGACCCCGAAAAATGGATTTATTCAGCCGAAGGGGGTCACGGACAAAAGTTGGTGGATATTGTTCCTTTGGGTGTACTTATCGTGAAAACAGCAATGCCAGCTATTTTATCCTGTACGGGGCCCCAGACAGTAGCCCCAAAGGGCCCCAGAAATATGGTGTTATTCAGCTGAAAAGGGTCACGGCTACTTTCTTTTGCAATGGAAGTAGTTCCCATCAGAGATATCCAAAACACCAATGCCAGCTATTTTATCCTGTACGGGGCCCTAGACAGTAGCCCCAAAGGGCCCCACCCCCCATAGGCCTACGTACAAACACACACAAACATTGATTTTATTCAGTTGAAAAGAGTCACGGCTAATTTCTTTTGCAATTGAAGTAGTTCCCATCAGAGATATTCAAAACACCAATACCAGCTATTTTATCCTGTACGGGGCCCCAGACAGTAGCCCCAAAGTGCCCCACCCCCAATAGGCCATACGTACAAACACAGACAAACATTGATTTCATTCGTGCAGCTGAGAAGAGTCACGGCTAATTTCATTTGCAATGGAAGGAGTACCCATCAGAGATATCAAAAATACCAAAGTCAGCTATGTTATCCAGTACGGGCCCCCGGACAGTAGCCCCAAAGGAGCTCCCCCCCCCCCCCGACACACGCACCCACACTAGTTTCATTCAGCTGAAAAGAGTCACGGCTAATTTCTTTTGCAATGGAAGTAGTACCCATCAGAGATATCCAAAATACCAAAGCCAGCTAATTGTATTTTATCCTGCACGGGGCCCCAGTCAGTAGCCCCAAATTGCTCCCTCCCCCCCCCCCCCCCCCCCCCACACACACACACACATTGATTTTGTTCAGCTGAAAGGGTCATGGCTACTTTCTTTTGCAATTGGTAGTAGGCATACTCATCAGAGATATCCAAAACACTAAAGCCAGTTGTTTTATCCTGTACGGGGTCCCAGACAGTAGCCCCGAAGTGCACCCCCCAACACACACACACACACACACACATTAGTTTCATTCAGCCAAATTGGGTCACGGCTAATTTCTTTTGCAATGGAAGTATACCCATCAGAGATATCCAAAGCACCAAAGCCAGTTATTTTATCCTGAACGGGGCCCCAGACAGTAGCCCCAAAGTGCCCCCCCCCTCTCCACATACACTCACATACACACACACACACACACACACACACACACACACACACACACACACACACACACACACACACACACTAGTTTCATTCAGCTGAAAAGGGTCACGGCTAATTTCTTTTGCAATGGAAGTATAGTACCCATCAGAGATATCCAAAATACCAAAGCCAGTTATTTTATCCTGTATGGGGCCCCGCACAGTATAGCCCCAAACACGTGTAATTTCTTTTGCACTGGAAGAAGTACCTATCAGAGATATTCAACACACCAAGGCTAGTTATTTCATCCTGCATAGAGCCCTAGACAGTAGCTCCACAGTGTCCCATCCATTATACATGTACTGTGAATCAGCTGAAAATGGTCTTACAAATTCTTTTGTAACGTTAATATCAGGGCCTACTGAACAGAGATATCACAAACACTAAAGCAAGTCACTTATCCTGTATACGGGGTCCCATAGGTTACAGTAGCAAAACACTCAAGAAATTTGCAAAGGAAGCATACTTCTGTATAGTGCACAACCAAGATGACCATATTACGAAAACCAGTCATTTCATCTTGTACTGGGCCCAGGTTACAGTGGCCATAAAGTGCCCCTCCCTCACATAATTATTATGACATCATTTAGCTGAAAAGAGTCATAGTTGTTTTTCTTTTACAATCGAAGTAGGCCTTAGTTTACATCATAGATACCCAAAACATCAAAGCCAGTTAGGTTTTCCCAGCCAATTTCGCACTTTTGTTGGTTCATTAATTTTGATAGAAGGTTCGAATTCGTAAAATGGGTATTCAAATTGGCTGGTACCCTACGTTCATTCAAATTCGCCTTGACTTGCAGAAAAGTGTATTTCAGTCATTAAATTTCGCGAAAGACAGTCAAATTCCAAACGTGTTCATTCAAATTCAAATCATGCTATTTCTTTGTTTCAGATCTTTTTAACATGTCTTTCTATGTGTGTTTTCGTTTCATCTATAAATTACTGTTATAAAGCAGTAAAAGTGTTCTGTAACCAGACTGGTAACGCTCCTTCTCTTTCATATACATGTCATTATAGGCCTATACGTGTACCGGTAATGCAGCTTAACTTCATTTTTTATAGTCATGACAGCACAATATATACAGACGTATATCTCTAGAAGACATAGAAAGAATTATATAAAAAAAAAAACACACATTTGAGGATCATAACCTTGACTTCTTGTAACTGGCCGACCGCTCGTAATAAAGCGCTCGTAACGGCCAGATAATTTGTGGCTTCTTACTTCTTTGGATTCAAAAAGCACGTTAAAAAATGGTGTCAAAGTCTCTTAAACGAATACGAAAACATGAAATGCTATGATGCTTACAAAACAATAACTACGACGAAAG
Source organism: Diadema setosum (assembly GCF_964275005.1). Lineage (NCBI taxonomy): Eukaryota > Metazoa > Echinodermata > Echinoidea > Diadematoida > Diadematidae > Diadema > Diadema setosum. The sequence continues at coordinate 43,904,366 of NC_092689.1, forward strand.
AAAATAAGGAAAGAGGCCAAGCATGAACATATCTGTTTAATTGACTGCAGAACATGTTAAATTAGAAGGCCAGAAATCAATTTGAATGAACGAGCGCAGCATGTAATCACGTGACTATATCATTATGAATTTATGAATGAACGGATAGTGGAATGGTACTTGTCTTATATATGGATTTCAGTTGAAAAAGTGTTATTTAGAATAAGGTTAGAGGTAATGTGAATGTTTCAAAATAAATTTGAATGAAGAGATTAATATGACATTGAACTACCATGTCATCTAGGCGAATTTTTTGCTAAATTTAATTCAACATTTAAGAATTCGATTAAAAGAGTTGCGATATTGGCCCGGATGCAGGGCCCTTGACAGGTATAGCCCCAAGGTATTCCCACCCCATATGAATTAATTGTTTTTAGGTGAAAACAGTCATGTATGCCTATTTTCCTTGGCAGTGGAATTAACAGCTGAGATACGTAAAACACAAACCCATCCAGTTAAGGGGCCCCCAGCCAGTAGCTGGAAAGTGCTCCCGTATTATTTTATTCTAAGTGAAAAGAATCATTGCTATAATTTCTTTTGCAATGGAAGTAGTACTCAAGGAGGTATCAAAAACACCGAAACCAGTTATATAGCTGTACGGGGTCCCACGGAGTGTTCCTAAAGTGTCCCCACATGTAATTCCACTATCAAGATCTGCATCCCGATCTATTCAATCTGTCAGATCGGGAGAGAGCGGCAAAAGTGTACGGGGACCGGGAGCATCGTAGCAGCAGCGTTTGGGTGATGGGGTTGGATCTTGCAATTTTACAGATTGGGAAGAAATTTTGAACTGGTTCAAAATTTCTTCCTCATCTCCCCATCAAAATTGACCTATTTTGAATCGTAGCTCAAACGGGGAGAGAGCAGTGACAGTGTAAATACCGCGGGATGAGCGTAACAATTCCAGGTTTTTCTGACCGTAGTAACAGCGGCACAAGAACGGGAAATATAGTCTAAACTAGACACCGACGACATGGTCCCGCTGCTACGCCGCTTTCTTGATCAAAGCACGACCTTCCCGCTTTAACGACGCTCTCACTAAGTTCTCTACTCTCGTATAAAATCAAGGCCTGTTCCTACGACGCTTCATTCCTGCTTCGATAACGCTGTTGGCCGCTTTAGCTACGCTGTTCCTACGCTTTCCCAGACTCAATTATGCACGTCTTCCGCTCTCGCCGCTCTAAAATCGAACGTAGCCGATACGCTGGAAAATGTTTCCAGAACAGCAAAACTGATGATGATGAGGAGGGCGCGTTGTCGTTGTTGCGAAAATGAAGACGAAGGAGCGCATATTTAAGAAGAAGAGATGCACACAATAAAGAGAATAAAGCAAAACACTTTGGAGCTACTGTACGGGACCCCGTGCAGGATAATAATATCTGACTTTGGTATTTTGATATCCGATGGATACTACTTCCATTGCAAAAGAAATTAGCCGTGACCCTTTTCGGCTGAATGAAACCAATATATATATATATATATATATATATATATATATATATATATATATATATATATATATATATATATATTTATATATATATATATATATATATGTGTGTGTGTGTGTGTGTGTGTGTGTGTGTGTGTGTGTGTGTGTGTGTGTGTAGGGGGCACTTTGGGGCTACTGTCTGGGGCCCCGTACAGGATAACATAACTGGCTTTAGTGCTTTGGATATCTCTGATGAGTACTACTTCCGATTGCAAAGAAAGTAGCCGTGACCCTTTTCAGCTGAATAAAATCAATGTGTGTGTGTGGGGGGGGGGGGGGGGGGGGGAGGGGGAGGGGGAGGGGGTAAGGGGGGGTATTTTGGATTTCTCTGATGGGTACTAATTCCATTGCAAAAGAAATTAGCCGTGACCCTTTTTCAGCTGAATGAAACTATTGTGTGAGTATGTATGTTGGGGGGGGGGGCACTTTTGGGCTACTGTCTAGGGCCCCGTACAGGACAAAATAACTGGCTTTGGTGTTTTGTATGTCTCTGATGGGTACTACTTCCATTGCAAATGAAATTAGCCGTTACTCTTATCAACTGAATAAAGTCAATGTGTGTGTGTGTGTTTGTACGTAGGGCTTATAGGGGGTGGGGCACTTTGGGGCTACTGTCTGGGGCCCCGTGCAGGATAAAATAGCTGGCTTTGGTGTTTTGGATATCTCTGATTGGTACTCCTTCCATTGCAAAAGAAATTATCCCTGACTCTTTTTAATTGAATAAAATCAATGTTTGTGTGTGTTTATACGTAGGCCTATGGGGGTGGGGCCCTTTGGGGCTACTGTCTAGGGCCCCGTACAGGATAAAATAGCTGGCATTGGTGTTTTGGATATCTCTGATGGGAACTACTTCCATTGCAAAAGAAAGTAGCCGTGACCCTTTTCAGCTGAATAACACCATATTTCTGGGGCCCTTTGGGGCTACTGTCTGGGGCCCCGTACAGGATAAAATAGCTGGCATTGCTGTTTTCATGATAAGTACACCCAAAGGAACAATATCCACCAACTTTTGTCCGTGACCCCCTTCGGCTGAATAAATCCATTTTTCGGGGTCCCTTTTTGTGGTCCCTAGGGGCAATTCCACGGTAACTCGCGTTACAAATAATGGGTACATTTATGGGATAATGTGCCGATATCTTTGTAATTGGAAGGATCCACAAGTTACTTTTTTCATCATTGGTTAAGTAGACATACACCAACTAAATGAATCCAAAAAGAAAAATAAAGGACAAACATGTTGGGATTCTTGAATCATTTAATTTTGGTAACTCGCGTTACACAAAAAGGACATGGTCAATTCTATAAAGGCCTCTTTTTGGAAAGTCTCCTCATACTAGACAATCCTGATAAAAGTTTTCCTACCTTGAATTGATAGTGGGTTAGGACTCATGAATTAACACTATCAAAGTTGAGTAACAATGACCTGGTAAAATGTAGGGAGCCTTTTTATCGGTAACTCGCGTTACGGTAACTCGCGTTACATTATGTCCACTAACACAGGGTGACACAAATTGATGACATACAACTGTTCTGATGGCATTGAATCTTGTGTTGAATATTTTGAGAGATGCTTAGTACATAGTAAAATGAATAAATGTTAAACAAATATTTTACTAATCAACCCAATTGATAGAGAAGAATGTTTTTAAGACTAAAAAGAGCTTCACTCCTCAAAGAGACCCTGAATATGTTTCAATATATACCCAGATGATTTAGGTGTATAAGTACATAATTTTCAGAGTGTAAAAATGAAAGATGTTGAAATTCTTTTAAAAACAAAACATAAAAGTATCAAACCCTATAAACAAGTTTACAAAAAAGCCTACAATCTTTCAAAAATTAAAATCCTGTCTTTTTGAAAACTCTAATTTCTTTGCAACTAACTGACAAATAGACCAGTTCGTAATTCCACTTTGCGCATGAGCAGAAAAAGTTCATTTGTCCCAACAGGCATTTTGGTTTGTAAATTCACTGATATAAGCATCTGTGATGTGATGATTATTCATGTGATCCTTATCTAAATGATGCTTGCCAGCACATCCACCTGACAGCAAGAATGGTATTTTGCAATATAAAAGGAAATAAGCTGTTACTGCATTCAATACAAAACAATGAAATGGATGCTTGCTAAATTATAAACTGATGGGAGTATTCTGATCCCCTGATCGAAATGAAAGTTCATTCTTTTTTTGAACATGAATTCCATAAATTGTTATGTCAGGCAAGTTTTATGCATTATGCCACTTTGAAAAAGAGTGAAGTGCCGAACCAACTGAGAGAAAAGAAAGGTCATTTGTACCAATGTGTACATGAACTACAGTGTAATTACGAACTGGCTTATTACCCTACATCAACTTAAATAAGCACTCAATTGATCAGTGTTTTTGTAGTAGCCATGATTAAAAAAGTCATGGGCGTGCATACTCGAGCAGTATTCGAACTAAGACCTCCTGATCTCCGGACGGGCATCATCTCGCAACTAGACCACCGAACTTCCGCCCGACTAGAAGTGTTGGTTCTAATCCTTATATCATGCAGCGGGTACTGCATAATTATTCAAATTCATGAAATTCTTTCGTTGAGATGTTATTATTGCAACTAATTGACAAATTGCCCTACATCAACATAATAAAAACTGAATTGATCAGTGTTTTATTAGTAGCCATGATAAAAAATCATGGGCACACATGGGTACTTGAGCAGGCCGGATTCGAACCCACAACCTCCTGATCTCCGGACAGGCGTCATTTTCACTAGACCACCGAATAAGTATTAGAACCAACACTTGCTGCTTTATAGGTCTACTGTAATAAAAATTCTGTAATACTAATGCAGGAATTTCAGAAGATAAATTTTAGGTTAACCTCGTTCACTGCTGGATGTACATGTACAGACTATGTACACATGCAGTAAGCCTGGCTAGACTCCTCAATGTGGCATGTGATCAGTGGCCTTGATGCTAGTATTATACAATCACAGTTTATTAGGCTACTCTCCTTTGTTTCAGTCCAGCATAGTATGTATAACACTAGGTTTGATTGTTTTCACCATGATATAGCTCAATTAAGTGTTAAAATTTGCTTACGTTGGTGGAAACTTGTGTTTATAGTCGGTAACTCGCGTTACATACCGGTAACTCGCGTTACATGGTAACTCGCGTTACACTTTTCATTGACATTTTTTAATGTGATGACAGTGTTTATTCAAGTCAACATCCTGTGTACAGTATCAGGGTGTGATGAATTTAGAAAATTATGATTCCCAACAAATTACCCCCACTGCTTCCTTCAGAATGAAAGATATTTTTTGTTTCGGTAACTCGCGTTACATGGCTCAAGGGCTGAACTTTCAGGTGGTGATAAAAATTTTTTGAAGGTGGCATAGAAATTTTCTCATGGGAAACTGAAGTAGAACCAATTTGCTTCTTTAAAATGATTTAACTGAAGTGCTAGCAGGATTTTTCTTTTAAAAAAATGTATATCAAGTTAAGCATGCATTTTAGCAATTTGGATGACTGAAAAATTGTCTTGAACATTTGTAGCTGTTTCTCAGGAAATATTTGACCGATTGATATAATTCTTTGAGTTTCTTCAACTTCAATATATGGGTAATACATAATGAGTAATTCTTTTGCAATATAATAAACTTGAAATTTTAGTGCCATGTCCACATTCCCATGGAATTGCCCCTAGGCTTACGGTACAGGATGTGACTTGCCAGCAATGCATTTTATTGACCCTTGGACACATCCCTATATGATGAGACCATTAAAAAGTGTGACCCTTTTCAGCTGAATAAATGCTCTGGGCCCCCGGTCTAAAGCTAGCTTTCATGTAGGTCCCGTCATACTTCTCTTTGATCAACCCCATTTCGATTTCGATTTTGACCAGTTATCATTACATGTAATTACTGTGTTATCACCTTGTATATTGTTTGTTTTCTGCACATTGTTCACAAGGTAAAAGAACTTGTCTGGTTTCTGTTGTAATGTTCATAAATGAGAAGTATGAAAATAAAATGAATTGAATTGAATTGAATGGTTGGAATTAATAAATGCGAACTTTCAGTCACATCTATTCACGACACCCCACGTATCATGAACAAATGTATTTTGGCTACACATGTTGGGGAAAGAAATTGTAAGTTTTGATGAAGAAAGCCGCAAGATCAGCATGAATCGTGGACCAAAAATAAACAAACAAACAAAACAGAAACAGAAACAAAAGAAAAACAACGCACTCTATATTTCAGATGATAACTGGGGTAGTGTTCTAACAACTTGGACTAGTACGATGAACGATTTTCATATCTCATGGAGACAAACACTTGGACACTACTGTTGGCAATCATAATTGTCTCATTTTCTCAGTGTTGTGCCTTAACTTGCAGTTTCAACTTTTTCGTCCAGTCATTTCGAGATGCATATCCACAATGAATTATCCTCATCCATCCATAATCATAATTCTGATAGGACCAACAATTGGCCTAGTACTTTGTTTGTGCATGGTATCTCCATGGTTTGTGGTTGAATTTGTATTTGCGTGTGTTTGTGCGTATCAAATTATAATTTGTCGCATAACCAGATAACGTGGGAAAAGTTGTCATAAGCAATTATGAAGGCGCTGTAGGCCTATTCGCTCACACAAAGGCGGCTCCTTTATATGGTACTTGCGTTGCTATGCTCATAATAATGATACCATACACTACGGACCAAAGCTTGCCTCTGTAATCGCTGTCCGAACCAGCCTTATGCAGTCGCAGTGTTACCATCCATACATCACACTCACCCAGAGAGCCAAACATTCGTGGAATGCCGTCAGTGCGTGGCGTGTTCGTTTCACGGCCATCGGTATGGCGGACGAAGCGCTAGCCAAAGATATCCAGAGTTGTTAAGGCGGACATGCAACTTTAGACAGCACTGACCGTTCGCGAAACGAGATTTGACGAGATGTTTGTTTGGAATGTATTGCAGACGATGATATGAGGACTGTAAACTCAACGGTTATCACATGAATTGTGAACAATTTGCAGAATAGTTTCTACACAATTTAAACTGTGTGCCATCTTTTTATAGATGTATCGTATTTCAGATACCTGCATGCGCACAGTCTATGATTTAAATTTTATACATTTTAATTTCAAAGACGTATAAATGTTATGTCACCATCATTAGTTGTGAAGTGCTTGTAGAGAGGTAACGATAAATGTTAGGCGATACAGGGCCTAATGGAATATGGAATGTCATTCATCTTCAAGATAAAATCATATTACCACCATGATTTGACAATATATAACAATATCTTTTCACAAGACATCCCTCACTCATAGCCATGTATTGTCTACTCTTGCACCTATTATAGTTATTACTACCCTTTTCATTTGTTAACTGAACGCTTTTTCGAAATAAAGATACACGCACGAATAGCACACTAGACTAGTAGTCCTTGTCTGATAATGTGAAGAAATCGCAGATCCATGTCAAAGTAAAGAGCCTTCGTTGATCAGGTGTATTCACTCATAACCTCTCAAACACACGTCTAAATCAACTGCAGTAGTGCGTGTCTTTTGCTATTTTCACACAGATTCAATCACTATCAAGTTTATAACTTGTCACGTTCTCGCTTCTGCAGTCCGCCGATCTACTTTGGAATGAAATTTGATTTCGAACCTTTCCATTTCCAAGGTCTGATTTACCAATTACCAGTAATAAGGAGTGGGCACGATGTATGTGTGTGTGGGTTTTTTTTTTTCCCCCGGGGGGGGGGGGGGGGGAGGGGGGGGGGATGGAGGCGGAGGCGGAGGAGGATGAGGAGGAGGAGGGAAGGGTCATAATGTGGGCTGTGTTCCACTGATAGACAACGGCGATTGTGTTGATGTGATTCCCTTGGCATAGCATTTTTTTAAAGTGACTAAGCGTGAATGCCCTTTCCAGTTATGTACCTTCATCTACGCAGTGCACCAATGTTCATAACATCTTTGTTTTTTACACCATTACACTATAGTAAAAACAACGCTTGAAGGGAATTTTCGAGAGAGTACTAATCTGGTACATTATCTTTTTCAACTGAATCATGACTACCATAATCATTTCACAAATGTATAAAGCATGTCTTTGCTCATGATACTGCAAAATGATACAACACAGAACATTATGTACCGTACTACAACTGCCAGCCTTTGCCTTTTTCTAGGATTATGTTGTCTGTGTGTGCGCTGCGTTATCTCTTCATTTATAGAAGTTGGTTGATAGGAAATAAATGATATTCCACTAATAGTGAGAAATCTTATTTGGGGCTTGAGCAGATTAATTTCACAATCGGTGACAGCAGAATATGTCCACACGATATCGCGCATAAAACTTATTGGCGGTCGATGCTTCAACGAGCATTATATTCTATGAGATTTCAATAAATACTTTCAAATAAAGGCGTAACTTTTGATACTAAACCTATTCTCCAATCACAGATACACGAGAAGATCTTCATTAAAGGATTTTTTTTTCCTGGAAGGGGGGGGGGGGTCATCTTATGCGATGTATCCCAACAAGAAAGCAGATGAGCGGAACAACGCATCAACAGTTATAAATTATGATTGCATTGTACATTGACACCTTTAGACAGTGCTTTCGAAAGCAAGCTAAACATCGCACTGCATTCTGGAGGAATATACTACGCATGTAATCATATTCATAAATTTTGTATTCTATATAAACCAACGCCCCCTGCCTAGGTGATGCCGTATGTGCCGTTTCTAGCAGGCCCCCTACCTCTCGTGGCTGGGGAAACGCATATGTTTCCTGTCTCGGAGGAATGTCGGTCTGTCAAAATGTCCTGGAAACCTACTGGGTTGATCTGAATATAGTACCCGATATGCTTCAACGTGGACTTGACGGGCGATAATCGGTTATGTCACCAAAATTAATATTACACATACATAACTAAGTGCATGATATGAGAACAGAGAAACGCTTATGCCGTTCTCTATATTTTGAGATATCGGGTTCAGCTTTTTTCTCACTGAGTAGTTGATGTGTTTCGAATCGTAGCGAGTTCACAGTGAATAATAAAAAGCACAGCACAATAAAGCAAAATAATACGAATTAGCACAAAGAAATGTTTGGTGTTGCTGTAATCAAAATCATAGAATAATATTATTCTTGCATGGTTTGCATAACAATATTCTTTCTTCATTCCGCGGTACGTCATTAAAGTGACTAACTTTGAGTCCTCAGGGTGACTGTGGAGCGAGTTTATCCTGGACAACGTTGCAACCTATCTCTTGGACTTGATTTCAGGAGCCAACATCGAAATTTGGGAGCATTGTTGGTTGTTGATGAAGATATTCGTAAAGAACAAATAAAATGATTAAGTTTCTTTGCTTGATATCACAACCATGCTACACAAGATGGATATGTAAAAGTGTGTATTTCAAAGATTCAAACTATCACAATTTGTTGATTCTTATTATAGAAAAGATATTTAGACACGGACCACCTTATCGGGGTTCAAGAAGACGGATGGTGAAAAGAGAGCCAAATGATGTTGACTTACCATGGGCAGAAAGAGCCCGATGAGAGCAAACCAGAACATATTCGTCATCTTTCTCTCACAGCGCCTCTCTTGGCTTATCCGAACAAGTAGAGTGCCAATTAAAGCAGACAAGAAGAACGAGGCTGGTATTCCTGTCTCACTTTAGTCCTGGACTAGGCACAGTCCTGGTTCTACAGATTCGAAGCAGAGAACTCAACTCGGCGTCCTCACACGCGCACGGTAGCAGACAGTACTGGGCGCTCGATCTATCGTCGCACAACGACAGTGAGTCCCTGAGCAGAACAGTTGTTCCGTCCCGCGGAGTCTCCTCAAAGGAAACGGAGGACTTTACACAGTGACCTTGTCGCCCTCTACGTCCAGACGAGCTGTTGCTGGCGACAGACGCTATTGGTTGGATATATCCGTCGATAATTGAAACCAGAATTGACCGATGGACAATAGATTATGTAAAATAGAAAATGGAGCATCTTTATGATTCAGTTAAGTCTACCTTTATCCTTCTGTTTGACTTATACCTACATTCATTGAGTTTATGATGCCGTTAAAAGGAATGAAACCCTCATGTTATACTTGGGTGGATTGAGTAAATGCAGTAATGATTAGTAGAACCTTGGAGGGATATGCCTCAGTCAGCGGGGTTTGAGGAAAACCGAACAATCAGTTCAAAAGTTATGAAAAAGTAAAGTTTTGGTACCGTCATCTGTGGTTAAGAAGACTACAACAATTCGGGATGTCACAGTAGTGAAAAAGATGTAAGTAAAAAATCAATCTTTTATTGAACATTACACATTTTCTTTCACCTTTTACTGATATAAATATGTTGAGGGTAAAATTATTCCACCTGCTTTCTCAAAGAGGTGAGCCAGTTATTCTTTCATTATGCTTTGAAAATAAAAAAAGTTGAATTCTCATTACATTTTTTCTTTCATGTGCTGTCCTATACAGTGACATCACAAATCCCTGTAGTCCTTCTATCCATCGATGACAACGCCGCAATTTCAAAAACTGTATAACTTTTGAACGGATTGCCGATTCTGATTCTACAACTTTTATTAGCGCATTCACTCAATCCGTGCACGTGTGCATTTGGTTTTCATTCCCCTTCAAGGCTGTAATGAACCACAATTTACATCACATGGTAAAATAAGCATTGCATAAGCATGATGGAGCAAAAGGAACAAGATCGCAAAAAAAAAAATAAAAAAAATCATGAGGTATGATTGAGTAAGTTGGGGCCAAATCATGATTTGGTGGTCTTGTGGAGCAGTTTTGTTCTTGTGACTGATATTACTTGTATCGTTAATCTAAAGAAAAATCCAGTGCTAATTTCTTATCTCCTCAACTACCGTACGTTACTATCAATCTCGAAAAGATAATACCGATTTTATTATTTTTTATTTTTATTTTATTTATTTATTTATTTATTTATTTTTTTTTGGGGGGGGGGGCTAAAAATCAAGAATAGTTGTTTGTTAAAAATTGCTGTAGAACTATTATATCTTTTTTTAACACTATAAAGAAAATCCACGGCGATCACGGTCACTTACAGGGATGGTACAGTATTGGTGGAAATGAGAATTGGGTTTTTAACTTTTTGCGAGATACCAAGAAAACACTTGTGAAATAGTACAGAGCATACCGTTTTAAGAGGAATTTAAAGTTTATTTGATGAAAATCTGGTTTGGAATGACTGAAATATCCAAAAACAAAGTAAAACAAAGCGATCATAATAAAATGTGGGTCCCACACTTTATTAGAATCGCTCTGTTTTGGACATCTCAGCCATTTCAAAACCAATTTTCATCAAATAAACGTTGAATTCCTCATAGAATTACATGCTCTTTCATATTTCATAAGAGGTTTCTCATTATCTCACCAAAAATGGTAGAAACCTGAAATTAGGTCTCAACCGAAACTATACCATCCCTTTTTTAACCATGAAATCTATTGCGAGGTTCCAAAGTAATACAGAGTTCTGATGTTTGTTGAATGACGAACTTTCCAACTACCCTGACGTTCACGATGTATTGTAATAAGTCTCAATTTTACTTAAAACGTCATAACGAGAGCATGGGTGCATGTGAGATGCTCTAATGCATGCGAATTGTCATCTTAAAAAGGGATTTCCGATGATGAGAATAGTCCTGATGGACTATTCTCAGATCTTTGTACTGCAATGATCGGCTATAAATCAATGCCCATATTATTATGACAATTTAAAAAAGACTAATAAATGAATTCTTCTTCCCCATACAGCCTTGCTCTTTCATTAAAAAAAAATGCTATGAGAGATAGATAGATAGATAGATAGATAGATAGATAGATAGATAGATAGACAGATAGCGACAGACAGACAGATAGATAGATAGACAGATAGCGACAGACAGACAGATAGATAGATAGACAGATAGCGACAGACAGACAGACGGACAGAGAGGGAGAGAGAAAATGAGAGTAAAAAGGGTAGAAAGATAAATTATCTAGATAATTAGACAGACAGACGGATAGAAAGATAGACAGACCTACAGATGGATAGATAGATACGCTGTAGATAGGTAGATAGATAGACTACATAGATAGATAGATAGATAGATAGATAGATAGATAGATAGATAGATAGATAGATAAATGAATAGATAGATAGATACATTGCAGATAGATAGATGAATACTAGTAGATGGATGGATATATAGATAGATAGATGGGTAGGCAAATACGGTGCAGAGGTTTATAGAGGAATACACCCACCCACATACGCGTAACCTCGACAATAGACGTATAGGCCCTATAGGCCTACATAAAAAAAAAAAAAAAACCAATGGTAACGAAATTCTAAACTGCTACTCAAATTGATTTCATTGACAGATACATCACTCTCTTCTAAAGGGGCCAAAGGTCACACGTGCAAACCATAATGTTCAAGGGAGATGGCAGTCTCTGTAGTCACTGGGTTTGTTTGGACAGTGAACAGCAGGAATCTCTTCCTTCCCGGACATAATACAGGCATCTAGATGACTTAAAGCTGATTGTTAACGGTGTTTTCATTGTTATTTGTTATGTTGTCTATATCTGTCGTTTTATTTACACAACTGTCTACCTATATACTGTGAGAGATGCATTTTTTTTTATTGTCATCGTCTATACGAATGCATTTGTAAGATCGTAACTGCTGATCGACTTCTAGTAGAGGGTGACAATTTATGAAATATGTATCTCTGATTGTAGCCCATTTTCATCCCTCTGAATTCTTATTCTCTTGACTAATACATATCTATCTAATCAAACTATTCATCTGCCCGTGTGTATAGATGTAGGCTATGTTCGATGAGTGTGTGCATAGCTTTTTTATCTTCGTTCTGGGGCTAGGCGTACAGAACAGTGCGACCGACTCATTGCCACACAGTGCTCTGCTGTAACAGCTTATTGCGCTGGACAGCCTTCGTGTACAGAGCTACAGTTTGGTATTAATATTGACAAGTAAAATAACTTTTTACTACCGCTGCTTTCCTATAATCTATGTACCTCTAAAATCCATTTTCATTGAATCTTAAAAGAACATGAACAAAATATTAATCGTTCCTTTTCAGAAAAAGTGAGCTTGAACTGCAAAACTCACGTAGCTATCCCATTTACATGCTGATGTACTGGTTTCAAATCAGTGAACGTGATCTCGTCGTACTCGAGCCCCACTCTTCCGATTCTTTCAAGGACATGAGAAAGGATGATTTGGATGAGGTCAACTCTCTGGAAATTTCAGTCAACTACACTATGATATACTATACACTACAACAATCATACCATGTTTATTGACAGGGTTAAAAAATGATAAACTACATGTACAAAACAAAACACTCATGAGGTCGAGTGCTTCCTATGTGTATTCGGTCAGAGGGTTTGTTCCTCCGTTCAAGGTTCACGATAAGCGGTTTCCACTTTGTGAAGCTTGAATGATTCTTGAAATCATGCCATTAACTCGAACAGTTTAAAATGGTTGCTTTAACAATTAAAATGCATTATACAAACTGAAAATTCTCCACATCTGTAGAGAATACTGTAGCGGCCTAGTGCACTGTACATGTACCTTGTACTTGACAGCTATAGTGTGGTTCGTTCACTTCGTTCGCTTGTGATGCGTCTTGAACCTGGGGGCTACCTGATTGTTTGCACATGTGTTTCCATGGATGCGTGTACAACGATGTTTGACCTCAAAACATTGTGGAGCGCTGGCAAAGCGTTGACCCAAGGGACCATGGATATTCCTCCACGCGATGAGAAAGCATCGATAGCGGAAACAGGATATGTTGTGCAATGACGACACACAAGAGGGCGCTATACAATAGCGGAAGCTCTTCATGTGACAGCGTACTTACTTGCACTGAACATATTAGGGATGTGCCCACACACTGTAATACCAATGCCAAAAAGTAGTTAAGTATTGGTACTACATGTACTGTAGTTTAAAGTTTGATGGCAACCCGTTTTTCCCACAGTTCTTGCTGCAAAAATTATTTTGTCTACACTGAACAGAACACTTAAACTTGTTTGATATTGTGACATATTTGTGTGAAAGAATATACAACTTACCACTACACAGAATAAATTTGCATAATTGTGATTGGTTCCCGAGTTTGTTATCTATCAATGCACAGAAATGTTACCCTGTAATATCCCTATTTGGTATGTAGTCATTTGAATGCTTGATTTCCCACTGATAGTGATGAGTGTGTCCAAAAGGTTAGAAAAGGATTCATAATTTTTCTATCAACAATAATTATGACATTAATTATTATGATACTTGAAATCCAGTTTGCATGGTTGTTGTTAAGTTACTGGAGCAATCCAGTATGGGGGATCAAGTATCAATACCCCCTCCCACCCCCCCCCCCATACACACATGTTCATACAGTGTACATACATACTCCATACACATTTTGAAGCATACACACACACATTCACACATTCAGGCATACCCACATACCTATACATTGTACATTCAACATCTTTACAACCTTTCATTTTAATCTGATAGGCACATGAATATCTTCAAAATTATATGTTATGTAACTTGTGCAGTATCATTGAAGACCTGATTGTTCTCTTTTTGATGATGACCATACTTTAAAAACAGAACTTTGAAAATGGTGTTAATCTGCTTGTGCATTCAAACTCTTCACATACAAATGTACTTAACACAAGTTTGATGTTTCCTTGGCCATCTGTTTTATCCCAATAATATTGTACACAAAGGCTCAATGATATATCTTCAAAATATTTCTCCTGAGGTAAAATGTAATGCGTAAAAGAAAGGGGTTACAATAACAAATCTTATGATGTTTAAAGGTTTGCATGGTTGTGTGAATTATGTGAGGAGAGTTTTGCATTTTGGTGAACTGCAAACCAAACCAATAGTAGATTTCTCTCTGTCACTTTACCCTGGGGGCACAAATAAAACAGCCTTCTCACAAAATGTGAGGAGGTACGTTGTACAAGTTGTACAGATAAGCACTGAAACACAGGTCATTTTCACTTCTCGCTGATAATTATGATCATTATTTAATGAGCTGTCATGTCAATCACGTCATTCAAAAAATTACAATTTATGCCAACAGAGGACATCATGACATTGAAACATAATTTGACATGTACACGTACACAGAGAATATCCCACTTCACACAATGCATGATGTAGTCACTACTATGACCTTTAACTTTTCATTTGCTACCAATCACACTGAGGTGGAACACTGGAAGCATGATGACAGAAGTTGTGATAACAATCTTGACTTCATCAACATGTCTGCCGGAAAGTTTGAGGAAGAAAATGAAATCATGCATCGTTTGGAAGTGAAAATGTCTACTATCAAAACATAATGAGGAACTTTCCAAACTACATTGTACTTACAAGTGTAGTAATTTTGTACTGATGTCTTGGTTTTGCTTTGTTTCTCTCTGTGCATCTGTAATCACCGGGGGGGGGGGGGGGGGGGGATAGCACAGACCAACACATCATTATTCCCTTTCTTACTCTAGAAAATAGATTATCAAGAGTTTGTGCAGGCTAAAAGTGAGTTTTTCTATCGTAGTTTTGGCTTGATAATGAACCAGAAATTCCTAAAACGATCAGGTTGACACTATAATGGGGCATGCGTGAGAAAGTGCTAAACTGTCAGTCAGTTGTACAAACTACACCAACTCGGGGAATTACCTTCAGGGGAGAGGGATACATTTATAACTTTGAGGAGTCACTTGGAAAGATCATCTCCCATCAAAAGACATGATTAGGTAAACATATTATTTTTCATATACAAATTGAAAGACATCTTAGCATTTTCACAGACCATTATCAAATTACATAATATCATGTTGGAAAAAAAATGAACATACACAAGGATTGTTTAAAAGACACTACACATTCTACAGAAATCTGAATAACCCTTCTATTTTCCCGCATAACTGGTCTTTACACTGCTATATATTGAGCATATCTAAATGAAGGATCTACTGCCCACTTCTTCATGCGTTTTTCAACAGGTATTTTTAAAAATGTCCTCTCCAACAAAAAAGATGGAATAAAATAAAAATTCTTATCTGTGAGTCTTTTGTACAATATTGAAATGTGTTTCACATCACATAGTATGTTGGGTCATAATACTGGGGAATAATCACCTAATTTTAAGTAAACAATGACAACTAACTGTATGTATACATGAATTACGATATCATTAACTTTATCATTAATTTCAACAATAGGCCAAATAACACTTTCCTGAATTACCCGTACAATGAAGTCTGGACTGTATTAAGGGCAGGTATAGCAATATGGCACAAGCAAATGAGAAGAACACAAGAGTTATAATAATACAGGACTGGTGGCATAGTTAGTGTTTGGTTTAAAATAATGTTGTTTGTAGACTAAGTACATTCATGAATTGTTGTTGCAGCATTGTGGTCAAGGAAAAAAAAGTCACATATACACGACACGTTAGACTAAGTGACATTCAAAGGACATGTTACTAAGATATGCATGACATTAACACAACAGAGTTTTGCAAGCTGTCTCTGTATAGATGTAGTCATCAGTAGGCCTATCTTGTGACAAATTTATCAACTTCTGTGGCTCTCATTACTTGTCAAGATGATTTGAGACCAGGGAATATCCACAAATCTATGGATCTAATCTTTGGAATGAGCTGAGATATTTACTGACTATTCAGGAATCATTTTTTTTTTAAAGATATCATTTCAAAAGATGGTACACTTCCCAATCACGCAGAATGTTTGTTTCAGCACCATACTAGAGATCAAGATATTTATGAAATGATTCTCTTTGCAACAATCTAATCACCGTAATCCTTGAAAATGTTTAAAGTGTGAAGACATACTGGCAAACTACCTCCTGTTTCTATGAACACACAATGTTTTCTAATCTCATTCTCAACCTCTATAACTTAAAAATACAATATCTTACAATAAATATCTTCATTACATAACAACATGGGGAAGTAGATTAAAGTTACATCTGTAGAATACAGGAGCTATGTACAGATTCTTATTCAATGGTACATTCTTCAGACATGATGTATATGATACAAAACAAAGTCAATATTCACAAAACATAATATGAAAGCTCTTCAACCTAATGTTGTCACCACGCTACTGCTCTTTCCTTTTAGACAAACCAACGAACATCACAACTGTTTTCTGCTAGCTGCTCACTCTCCTAAGGTGTGTGGCAACACCTCATAAGTACTGACGTCTGTTCCATAATTGATATTCACACCAGCTCAATGCATAATAGTACAAGTATCCATCTAGTAACTGTTTCAACATCAGCATCAACTTGTCTAAAAATGTACAACAAGCGGTCTCTGCAGTACTTTGATGCTGATCTCTCATAGAAGACTGCAGATCTTTCATGAGCACTCCTACATATAAATAGGTTATTCATAAATTAATCATGATTATTCCTTTGGCTGCATCAACTTCATTTACGTACATGACATCTCTTCACATGCATGTTTCTTCATTGTACATACAGCTAGATTAAACTTGTGTTCACCATCTGAATAAAACATTTTGCTGAAAAGAGCCACAAGAAAGCACCGCAGTCATGTAACTGGCCAAATGCACACGTGCCACAATTCACATTTCCTTTTTTTGTATTCCACCCAAAGTGGTCTATTCCAAAAATGTTAAATGTAGCAGTCTATCAATTCTTTGGTCAGAATGGATTGTAGCAAGGCCTTTTCTGTCTATGGCACTACTCTTTTCAATTATATTCCTAAGAGTGCTCCTCAATTTTGACCTATGGGATTTCATTTGATATGGGAATATGATACATAATGAACAAACGATGAAAGAGAAAATTGGCAAAACAGAGTTATGAGTTTAAAAAGTTAAAACAAAAACCCAAATCTACCAGGAAAAACAAAGAGATGAGTAAGATGTAAATCAAGCTTCTCTAAATATAACACAGGACAATATCATTTGTAGCTTTTGATGTATACCACACATATCATCAGATTGGAAGCAAAAGGCATTCACTCTTTAACAGGCCTTTCAATGTGTTTACATATTTCTGTCTGTTGATGATATGCTCTTTCCCAAGATTCCTAAACACCGAATGGGAAGAAGTTTACTCCATTGGAGACTTCGCTACCACACCAGTGGAACATCTAAAAAAGGTGACTCTAAATACTTATATCACTTCTGCTGCAATCCAATGATCGTGGTGTCAACTTCTTCTCACATGACTGCCGAAGCACTGATGCAACATTACAAAATTTCTGAATTACGGTCCTGGAATAGAATACATACCATGGTAGAGAACTTACATTGAATAAGTAAATATTTCTAACTTTACAACATTATATTTGGTGTAGTAAATACCAAAGAATTTGGCAATTCATAACAGAATACAGTACAATTCGACACAGTCAATCATAGAATTAAAAGATGTGTATGGCATTGTTCTAGTTCTGTTATCCAGCAAGGTTGAAAAACAATTACAAGACTATTAAATTTTCAATGGAATCTCAGCATCATTAAGGCAAATATTGGAAGGGCAGTTAAATACTACACAGAGAGCAAGATAAAATGTGGGATAAAATGGTCACCTCTGGTCCTGTTTCAGTTTCTCATACTGTTCCGATGACCTCATAACTCTTCACTCGGCTTAGTCTCTTGCTCCTAGAGCTATGACCTGACTTTTCTGATGATGTTGAATTCCCATCCTTGTCATCACTTTCACTGCGCCGTCTCTCCTTCAGGGACTTGACGGTCAGGTCTGAGCTGCTCGATTGGTCACTTGTGCTGGACAGTGGACGCCGCCGCTGTGGATCTGTTGGACTGACTTTGGCCATGGCCGTGTTGTTGTAACCTCGCCGAGGGATGGGTCTAACCAGGACTGGGATACTGCTGCTGCTACTGGAGTGAGACTTGATGGTCAGGGAGTCTGGGGAAACCTGCTTGGAGGGAAAACCGTTGGAGTTGAAGCCGTTGTTGACAGATGACCTTGGTGAGTTGAAACCACTGTCACCTGTTGAGCTTGATAGACTCTCCATTCTCTGGTGGGCTGGTGGTTGACCCTGGGGTAACGAAGGGCAACTACCATTGATGGCACCACTGGGACTTATTGGGTGACTTACGATGGATGGAGGATCACCGTGGTCTGTGTATTCAGTGGTACTCATTGAAATGAATGACTCCCGATCAAAGCTCCTGTTGAGTTCTCCATTACCCCCTCTGTTACAGTGGTCCAGGATTTCGGGATAGCTCTGCATGCCAGAGGACCTGTTCTTATCATTCTCCTCACGCTTTGAGTGGACTTTCAGTTTCTGGTCAGCCTTCTCATTCTGCATCTCTTCTTCTAATAGTTTGTCTATTTCTTCGTCTTTGTAGAAGGTCTCATGACTTGAGTGTGGTCTCTTCTGAAGCAAGTCATGTTTCCTCATGACAACCTTCTCAAGCTGGGTGCTGTCTCCCATCCTGTCTGACTCTGGCTGCAGTCTGTTGTTCTCTAAGCTCTCCGACACCTGGTTGTTGGAGCTGTGCAGTGAGGAGTGGTGTGGTGCTGACTTGACAACCATCTTGCCATTGTCCTGGAATGCGAGGCAGATCTTGCGGCTAGTAGCTACCAGCTGCCTCTCATGCTCAGGAGGCTGCACCATCTGGGCATCACTAAGATCCTCTTCAGAGGAACATCTTCGCACTGAATGACTTCTTCGCTTCTCGTACTGCTCAACTGCACTGCGTTCATAGGGATGCACGCGTGAATCCTCCTCTGCCTGTCTCTGGCTTGACACATTCGCTGTTGATCCATTGGGCTCTACCCTTTGACTCGCAAACAATCTTCCCTGTCTTCTCTCCCTCAAGAGGTCAGCATGTCTCTGCTTCAGCAACCTCTTCTCCACAGCTGCAACTCGCCTCCTGGGATTCATCTCCAATTCTGAGTCACTTCCAGCCAGGGAACTTTCACTGGTGAGACCCTGGTATGGCTTGGGATTGTGAGGTTGAGATCTGTCCATGGAGTTGAAGTAATGTTTAATTTTGTCCCCCTTGTCATCTTTTACTGCCTTCTGTGGACTCTTTGATAGTAACGGTTTTTGTTCTGCTACAGCCTTAGTCCTGTGCTTACCATCGTACATCTTTGTGGGTCGGAGGAACTCCGCTTCACTCTCAGGCATGGACTCCTGCCCATCCTGGTACTTCTGCTGAAGAGCTTTAGCAGTCTGGGTAAGGCGTCCATGATCAAGGGCATAGTGGTGTGATGCTTTCACATTATTCATATCTGCTGGCAAACTCTTCCTCTTTGTCTTAGGGCTCACTGTATGTTTCGGCATTGATGGCGCAGCTTCAAGAGTCTTTGATTTCTCCCTCTCTTCTCGGTTTTTATCATCATCCTTCTGTGTCTTGTTTCCCAGCTTCTCAGGAGTCTTTTTCATCCAGTGGTTGTAGTTAAAGAATGGGTCATGAATGTCTGACGGAGGAAACTGTGCAGAAAATGTTTGAAGAGGAGCTGCGTAATTGTTGTTTTGCATTTGCTTTGGCTTCTTCTGCACAGCTTTGCCAAGCAGTCGTCCAAGGCAAGATGGCTTTGCCTCGGAGTCTGATGTCAGGTAACCTTGGTCATAGTAGGAGATGTCGCTTGGTAGCCGCATGGAGCTGGTTCTGTCAAAATTGGACCTCTTCTGAGGACTGCGCTTCTCTCTCATTGACATGCTGCGCTGGAAGGCAGCGCGGCCTTCAGGAATACTGTCTAAAGCTGGATTGGCTGGGTAGGACATTGGCCTTGAGGAAGCGCTGCACTCTGCTCGGACCTTGATACCCATGTTTTCATTCACCTTCTCTGGGAAGGTGTGTCTTGTCAGCACACCATCCTTGTACATCAAGTATTCCTTGGCTGGTTTCACCTTCTCCTTCTTTTTAGCAGTGGCAAAAGTTGCAACACTCTCAGCGTCGGTGGTGTCAGGCGGCACCTCGTCACCCTTGGTGATGTAATAGCCGAGGCCGTTGTGGAGGATCTTGCCCTCATTCATGAGATGAGTCAGAGACTTGTGGATGATCTCTGGGCTGGGTACAGGCATCTTGTCATAGCACTCAGACAGCTTCTTGCGTACTGTTTCCTGCGTGGCAACGAGCTTGCGTCTGTTCATCTCAGATATGAGCAGACAGAGAACCTCTGTCAGTGGGATGAACTGGGCTTGCTGGATGGGCCATAGCTCCACACTGGGAACATCACCTGCAAGGAAATAAAAAGATTTACACTGGAGTAAATCCTAAGTGTAATAGACTTGATCTGGTGTTCACACTGTACAGCCCAATGTAGGCATATATTGTGAGTAGAGCAATGACGATTATCGAAATAATCTGAAGTGGCACATATAAGTGTCCAATTGCACTCTGGTCAAATGTTCTTATCATACCCATTGATATGAGATCAATTAATATCTGGAACTAAGTTGATTGATTGATTTGATGCAAATAAATAGGAAAGTTATGACATAATATGCAAAAAAAGAAAAAGAAAATAGGGCTCTCTCTGATTTCACTTAGAGTAAATGGCACTAAAAAGGCCTGATTTTCACAATAGTATTTTCATCATTTAAACAATACTCATTACAACTACACTGTAAAATGACACTGCCTGAAATATCATTAAAATCTTGTAAAAACAGGAGAAATGAGAATTAAACCACTAACAAAATGTAAAGAGAGAGCAAATTTAGATGGACGGGTATAACTGGCACATGTCAAATGAGGTCCATAGAAGAGCGCCATCTGAGTTGACAAGCCATATAGTGTCCCACACTGTTTTGTCTGGCAGAGACATAAAGGCACCACTGCATGGGGCTGGGACACCACGACAGAGCAGGCAGAACAAAACAACAATAATACATCAATTGATGATGTCAACACTATCAAAAGGAACCTTGCAAATTGTTCACTTCTCATTGTTAGATACTCGGACTGTTTATTTCTTCTTGTGCTCTTTTTTTTTTTTCATCCGTCCTCAATACAAAAAGTACAGCCCCCTAACCAGTTTTTGCTGGAGATTTGACAAGGTGATGCAACATTCCTCAAAACATGTTTACCTTTATATCATGACTTTGGAGGGCAAACAGACTGGTTTTCACTGGCTGTGCTTTCTTGGATTTGCAATTATCTCAGACAAACATGACATGGAGAACAATCATTGCAGACTTTATTTTGATAGGTCGATAAGGGAATCCATTCTACTATTTGTCTCAGAAATACAGATTACCACAAGATACAAGGCCTTTTCTTCCCTGCAAAACACACAAAACATGTCATTCAACTCAGTAAACTCACACTGTGTTAAAAGAAACAAAACAAAATTGAGTTTGTGGACAAAGAGACAATTTTATGTCACCAAAATGAGAAAGAAAGCCTCTGCAAAATAGAGATATATGAATACCATGAACTGAACCAACAGTTAAAACTTGTTAAATCATGCTAACAAAAGCAGGAAATCATGACTGTGGCAACCATCTGTTCAACTTCACATTCTGAGCTCACTGCCCTTTTATGCAACCATGTTGTGAACCTATGCAATCACAATGAACACTTAAAAAGAGAAGAAAAAAAAAAAGAGTTCCTATTCCGTCATGGTACATTAACTTCTGGTGAATGATGCCGACTATAAAGTCTCCTTTTTCTCACAAAGGCGGCAGATTGTCCATCATACATTGACCTTTGGCAGTTAAATCTGAACTTGTGTAATAATTCAGTTTTGACAGAGTCAAAAAATAAACTTTGATGGAGTGTTCAATGTCCTATTTCCAACACAGGAGGAGAAAACCAGCACTGACAGGTCTACAAATGTGAGGAAAGAAATCTTTGTTCATATTCTGGTGTATATGAGGACACTGCCGTCTACTCTCTTTCATATCAATGAATATGAAGTGGTCTATTTAAGCTTTATTTCCAATATCAAAAAGGCATTCTCACAGGATACACATTCTAATGACATGGAAAAACTGAATGAAAGAATGTTTGATATTTTTCTGTTTTTTTTTTTTTTTTTCTGTTCTCTAATACAAAGGGGTATAGTGGGTAGGAGATTCCAACATTGCACAAATACCAGAACAAGTTCATCAGATGCTTGTATTCTATCCACTGAGAGTATGGATTATGGCACAATGTATGCAGCACTATATATTTCACTAATTTTCAGTGACTAGGAATTTGAAGTACACTATCGAACCAAATTGTATCAATTCTGCCTAAATCATTATTGAAACATGTTTGAATGAGGACTATTACTCCCTCAAGATAGTTTGTCATAGCAATTACTTTGAAATAACTTCTTGGAAACAGAAAATATGAACAGATTTACAATAATCTTATCACATAATTGCTGGAATATATCTTTGCAGGATTAGTGCTATTTCTGGCTCAAACCAAGGCAGCATGCTGCTACACTGGCATGTCACATCCTCTCCTACACACCCAGAGTGCTCAAAGCAAACATTCTAATCTGTCTCTGCTTTATTTTTCTCTTTTTTACTTTACCTTTCATTCCCCAATTTCATGCAAGTTCATACAAGTTCATACTCTTCATCTTTTGTTTTCCATAAGTTAACTGAAAAAAGCCTACATCTGACCAATTTCCAAAGTTTGCCATAATTTTTTCCCCTATAGTATAGGTCCTACCTGTTCGACTGATTATTCACTGCTATTCATATCAGGACAGTATGATTTTATTTCATTTTATTTTATTTTTTGAGCATGGAAGAGTTATTCTAGAAGGGATCCAATCTCAATAAATTTAGATTCCTTCATTCATGTCATAATTGTCATGTTTCACTATAAGAGCAAGATGCAGGCAGCAAGATATTCAAGTGAAGACTGCAACTTCAAATGCAGATGAATAAGATACACAAGCACACATACATACAGAAACACACACATCCACAAAAAAAGACAAACAAATATGTAACCAAACACATACAGTACAGCTGTACACACACACACACACACACACACACACACACACAGAATACATACACAGTGTTGCTATGCTACATATGCATAAATACCTTGGGAGTAATTCAGAAATCTCAAAGCATCCATAATAGCTTATCGGAGGCATTGATCTACTGCAAGTTATTAGGCATCATTTATTTCTCAAATGATCCATGTCGGCTTTCATCATGGTACCCCCCTTTCTGATCTATTTACCAAACACTCCCCCACACACACTCATTCAAATTCAACTGCAGCAGCTGTAGACGCACAATCTGACCACACTCTGGCATGGTTTATTCAAGAACTGCTTGTCGATCTACCTGCACTGCTGAGGATTGAGTAGAATTCCAATCACCTACACCATCTCAACAAGAGTGAAAAATTATGAGATGAGATCTCCCATGATCTACTCATAATCATAACTTGTTAACAGAATAATAATAAAAAAAAACTACCCCCAGTTTCTGGATACACTGTAGGTAGTTTGCAAAGTTTAGTATCTCTGTGATACACTGTAGGTAGTTTGCAAAGTTTAGTATCGCTGTAAGACGTATGTTACTCAATACTGTAAGTGCAGGACCGAAACTTGACAGCAAGCAATACATTTGACATAGTTCACATTTAATCATAATGACTCAGAAGTGAATATATGACTGTATGACAAGCCCAGCTCTCAAACAGGTTCATAATCTTGCTTTGAATATCATGCATATTCACATATAAACCCTTTCTGTGTTTCACCACACATAGCTAGTGATTAGATGATGTCATGCACAAGACAAGAAATATGCACACTAGTAATATGGGGTTCCTTTAAAACCTTTCCATAACTTGGCTTTTTGCTCCATTCCGTTCACCAAAACAGAATTAATAGAAGACAATTTGTTGCAAACAAGTCTAGCCGCACAGCCCGTTTCATTTCTTTCTTTGTCAGAATTCTGGGTCTCCCGTGAATGGATGCAGAACGGATGTCTCTGGGCTACACAGGGAATTATGAAGAAATGTTCACCGCCCTTTTTTTTTCTCTTTTTTTCCCGGCATTCTTTAATTTGTTTACCAAAATTCAAACACAGGGCCTAATCTGGGAGGCTGGTGAAAGGGACTGGATTTGGGGTCTCATGAGTAAACATTTTTCCTAACTAAAGGTATTTTTGTTTGCCGCACTGCTAATGGTATGATGAAGGTTCATTCATTCTCCTAATCATCCCTAATATAATACATAATACCAGATAACATCTTGGCGCTCCTAGCTCTGTGCTATGCAAGGACAGAAGTTTCTAGGACTTCACTTTATTTTTACCCGGGGGAGGGGGTGGGTTATGGGTTACAGAAAAGGGCTATCAGATCAGGCACTGCATTTCTGTTGTACAGTGTATACTATTAGCCTCACACAGTGTCATGCAATGGAAAATGAGTGCACTAACCGTTTTTATCTTCCCCAGTATTTGCTTCAGGTAGTTTTTCTTCTCAAGGAAACTAATTTCTGGCAAATCCTGTCTTGGCCTATGAATACTATTTCTCCAGGCTTATCAAGATGGTCTGGTGGGATGGATTAACAATACACATGATTCAAGGCTGCCACCATTTCAAAATCAAAATCAGGGGATTACAAAGACCTACCACAAGGTAGTACAATGCTGCATGCATTTCAACAGGTAATAATAGATCCAAAATCCAAGATATTTTTCTATACTTGTGTCAGGACATCAAGAAATATATCATTTTCGGGAAGCCCACTGCAGAATCAGGGATACTTGGCTAGCTAGATAAAAGTAAATGGGGAATGTTAGCACAAATGAGAGACAGTTTTTTCCCAGCATCATGCCTGTCTTGTTTCCATAGATACCACACTGCACATCTCTCTTCTGCCAACATACAAGTCAACCTTCTACAAAATTTCTTATCAAGTGGTAAGTTTCAATGCCCTTGGCTTTCAATTTGTAGTTCATGTTGGTTTGTCAGTAGTATTCTCATTGTAACCTTTGTCACTGAAAAAATCATGAAGGGAGAAAAACTTGATGGGCCTCAGAAATACAGATAGCAGATACATATCTCTTAAGTCAGTCTATCTTTATGTTTGTCAAAGTTCCTACGTTAATAGTAAGATGCCACCATTAAAAAAAGAATTACCCTCCCCCCTTTCTCCCAGCACAAAAAAAAAAAAAAAATGGAATTTGCTCGCTGTTCTTTCAAGCACATGATGTAAATTCTGCATTTTGATGAATCTACAGTAATTCAGGCAATGCAACGATACACAAGCACAATTTCAACACTACTCTCTTTCCAATTATGGCCGCACAAACGTCATCCACAGGCTGGACAACAAAAGCAAATCACAGGTGGTCAGTGTTACTGTGCGGAACAGAAAGGCTGGACACACGAGGGTGACAAAGGGAGACGAAGGAAGAGAAAAGGAAAGAGGCAGACATGCAAACAAGCAGGCGCACGGAGAGACAAAGAAAGAGCTAAGAAAAGAGATTCCTCATCAAAAGAGCACCTTGACATGGGCGTCGATTATTCCATCAACCATACAGTAAATTGCTATTTTTCTTTCTCTGTCGGCTCCTGAGCCTCATGGCGCTGCCATGGAGCTCAGACGAAGTGGAAGTAACTGGCGTAGATCAGCAAATCAATAATTGTTGCCGCTCTATGAGAATGGCACAGTTGCAAGAAGGCGATATGGAGAGACTGAGAGCACTTCCTATTGTAACACCAACGTAGATGCTGGACCTAAAAGCAGTATCAATTACTTGTCATTGTCTTGTATCGACGTGTTTTAGGATTATCTTCACTTACACCTGGAAGGACAACCACTTAAATTTGTCTACATTGGAAAACTGAAGACTGGCTTCACATTTTACAACTCCAGATGGATATCTACCCTCGGTAAAAAGAGAGTGGAAAAAAATACATGCCATATATGTACATGCTTAAATGCTCTGTTTTGCTTGAAGGTCTAATGATTACACTACAATTACAATAGTGCCAGAGTTTAAACCATTGACCTCTTTGCTGAATGCAGAGGGTAATCCACTAGACTGCAATACCTCACTCTGATATACCATACATATGCCTGACTGATCAATGAGTTTGAGTTTATACTTGTCCTCTACATTACATTACAGAGAAAAAGAGACTACAGTACAACGACATCTGAGGGGCATTTTTTCTGGTGATATCAAAATGCAGGAAGGGCCTCAAGAAAGCGCCCATTAGTATGGGGATACTCTTCAATATATTGCATGCATCACTTTTAATCAATGGGACTTAGTTTGCGGTCAGAGAGAAGCTAGGTGAACAAAAGGTGTGTGTGGCGGTAAGAGACTGCAGTAGCTTAGGCCAAGCTAACACCACCCAGGTGTCTGTGATGAAAACACCCCCTGGTGTAAGTTTTTCTTTTCTGCGTCTCCATGACTGTGAGGCAGATATAAAGTTAGCCGGGAGAATTAGACACCAATGAAATTTCATGAAGAGTGGAGACCTTCAACCTGACAAAGTCAAATTAGAGCTCATATCAGAGCTGTGAAAATGCCATCACAAATGGCGACAAAATTGGTATAGACTTACACAAAGGCGGAGGGTTGAATTACATTATGACATATCTCTCACACCTCTTGTGACGCCTGAACATAATACGTCTGGACAAAAAAGAAAAAAAGAAGGTAATGAAAATCTCTCACGTGCTGTGGGAGCATTATATTACCAACAAATGGAGCCAACTGAATCATAAACAGGCACAAATTCTACTGAACTTCTACTGAGAGGTGATAGCACACTATCACTCTACATATATAGATGGATATGACCATAAAACATAGATACAACCATGAAATCTTGAATAATCCCTTTAGGGTTCTGCATGAGATCGTCATACACATGATATACCAAAGGTCAATGACCTGTAGTGATCCCATATTGTGGATATAAGCTCTTTGTAGCATTAAATAGGGGCAAAGTAAAGACAAGGGAAGTGGCAGTGATGTGACACAAAATGCATTCATGTCTGACCACAGCTAACGAACAGTTAGGTGATCCTTCTTTCATCATTTCTAGTCTAGAGAAAACAAAACAGAGAATGGATAATGCAAATGATGACAAAACAGGATTTAAATCTTATGCTGTGAGATTGCTGAATGGTTGTTGATGGTGCTTTAAAGTCAATGACAGCACCTCCTGTTTGGTTTGTATACAAAATCCTTGTGTGACTACATTTCAAATAAAAAACAAGTCATATTTATACACTGTATATGTATGTATTCTACTTGTTAAAAACAGCCACTTTTTGTATCTATTTTTGTGTGTTTCCATATCCTTCACCCCTTCTTTCAAGGAAAACTGCGGTCACCACGATCAGCGGTCTGAGTGGTCAATCGCCCGGCTATTGTAAAGCAAAAGATCGCTTTGATCAAGTGCCCATTGTCCACTATTGATCAGGTGAGGCCTGCTGGACCGGTTGCCCATTCTGTGAGACACTGGAGGAGTGTCTCTCCCCATTGTTTACATCTCTCTGAAGGGTAGGGAGAGATGTCTTTCCTCTTGCAATAACCCATTTCCACCGTACTCTTCCCTGCTTTATACTGCATCCTTCATTAAGCTGTGCAGCTGGTAATATGAATTATCAATTGGAATGTACCCCCGAGTAGACGAGAATATGATGTGAAAATATCAATAACCAAAGAGAGGGATCAACCAAAAAGTTTAGTAGAATTTGACGAGTACAACACATATGATAGAATGCTTTCATATCCATAACTATGAATGTACAATCATGCTTGACACCCATCATCACAGCATACAGGGGTCAACCTCCTACACTACATGTACATTGTACATTGAATGCATGGCGATAACACTGAATGCATATTATATGAGTATACACATAATGTACTTGATAGTCTTTACAGAAGTGAAATTTCTGCAAGAGTAAGATATACAATTTGTATGTCACTGATTCTTTGCTCATTGTGGCTCAAGGTATTGTACACTGACTACACAACTACACACCAAAGATATAATGTCCTTCAAGTTCTAATTTTGGAGGGATCTACAATCTCATGCATGTGACAAGGCTTTGTGATGGAGTGTTAAATGTAACACATGAGGTGTGAAACAAGGCTCTCCAGTGACCTCAAAATGTGTTGATTGGCAAACTTATGACCAATTAATGCTGAGATTTAAGAGGCATATGGAAATGAGATACTCCATGTGTGAGACAATCGCTGACATCCCTTCACACAGCAAAGAGCAACTCATGTCACATTCAGTAACTCTGAGCAGAATAGTATTTCATCCCCCAGCTCCCCATCTTATCAGCCAAGTCTAATTCCCCTCCAGCCTCCCCCCCCCCCAAAAAAAAAAAAAAAATACACAGAGGACTTTCAGAGTGACTTTGACGTCAATGTGAGATTCATGTTAAAGATGTAATAAAGATTTTTTTTTTAATAACAGAAATCTCATTATTTAGTTATTCAATGATGTCAGGCTAAAATGTTGACAGAACTAGGTCACAAATTTGATGTGATAACATCTCGTGAGATTGCTCCTGGGAAATCATCAAGACAGCCACGTGCCTGGAGGACAGGAGAAAGATATGTGGCTGTATGTCATGTTGCCATGCCAACTCATGATTCATCATATGTAAACATCTTAAATCTTCCATCCTCGCACCAACGAATATTGCAAAAATCACATCCATCATAGATCATAAGGTCAAGAGGGAACTGTTCACAAGTCATCAAGAAAATGCCTTTGTCCTTAGGAAATATTTTGAAAGAGTCATAAAATTTAAAAAAGTAACACTAATGAAGAAAAATCATATTTGACTCAGTTTGAATTCATTTGATTGTGTGTTCCTGAAGGCGTTTATTTGTCTTTTTGTCGCCCAGTAAGAATGACCAGGCACTGTTTACAAGGGAAATAAAAAGGAGTGTCTCATGCAGAAATGCATATATACAAGAGAACACATGATGTTGATAAAAGAAACAGTAAACATATCTCTTGGGAGAGGATGGGTTAATGGTAGCACCAACAGACAACACTTGCAAAATATTATAGCAGTTCTGAGGAACAATTAATGATTACCTCATTGTAACATAATCATAAGTGTAAAACATTGTTCCATATGTTGTATCCATGGTTTCATCTTAAAGTTATCTACCAAATTTGAGTTGAATGGATAATTCATTGAAGATGGATGGAAACGTAGGCATTTAAGAGCATAATGTGATATTACATGTCTTTCGTTCTTACTGATCATGAACAAAGCTAGATTACAATATGATGTATCATTTTCATACTAACATATCACCTTGATATAGTTTTAGACAGAACTTGCAACAGAGAAATCATGACACTACGATGAGGAATGGATCGGTCATATCAAGGTTTTCAAGTCACGTTCACCCATGCTCTGATTATCCCAGTAATGCATATTTTAGGATTAACTTTCAAAACTTGGGTACAATCAGTGGGGTGGGAGGAGAGAACATTCTGGGCCATCATTGGTAGGCAGCATGCGCAGCAACACAGGGGAAACATTCCATGGTCTTTCTTGGATGCACTTAAACCCTACATCATACAATTTTAATCTGGATGTATTCAGGCAGCAGCCATGATATGCCTGGAAGAAAATCATCACCTGGTAGATTCTGAAATATCACCTGTTCTATCTTCATCAAACAAAATTGGCCTCAAGAAGAAATTTGATTTCAACCATTGAGATTCGAGTAAAGTTGAGAAAAAGAAAAGTTTCAAATTAGTATTCCTTTTCCCCCCTCTACTTCCCACCTGTCCTCGGAGAAAGAAGAGGCTGGAGGGCAAAAGAGGCACTCTCGCCCCTCTAAGGAGCTCCTAACAGGTGTTTGATGGAGCCCCTCTTCCAAGGCCTCCTGGTTAAAATTCACCTGAGCTGCTCACCTGCCTCATCACTTTCTCTCTCCAAGCTAAGGGCATATGACCCTGTTTTCACTTGAAGCTTTTGGAACAGTTCAAAACGCTGATAACTACAGATAGAGAATAAAATTTCATTTTCTTTTTCCCCTGAAGAAACTGTAGATAACATTTGCCTCCACACAAATTTCCTTCTTGAAGGCACTGATGCATCAGATTTGGGTACTCATGATACGACTAATGAAGTCCACTGTCCAAATGGCTGAAGTTTGGTACTACGTTCTTTTACGACTGTAAGATAAAACTGAGAAGTCTTTAATTTGCTCACCATACACTAATACAGCATTCAGTCGATATTTACAGCTCATCAGTAGGAAAACATGTTTGACTTTGTTTTGATTGTAATCATGCATCAACCAATTACACAGATGATCTGCCCCAAAACATTCTATATCATGAAGCCAATCATGAAGCCAATGCCAGGAGGTCCCCATTTTATTTGGAGCACAGTAGGTTCATCTCTACAGAATAAAAGCGTGTTGGGCGGAAGTTTGTGTGAGGAACGGCACCCAGTGGAAAGTGCTCCCTGAGGCTTAGGTTGCTCTCGACAGCATCACTCAGGTGTGGCATACATAACACCACTCAAGGGGGCAGTGGCCTCCCACATCACTCCATTGACAATCCTCCAGTTGGAAACATGAAAACTGCATGAATGTGGTCAAGTGCTATCCTTTCTCTTTATCATACAAAAAACCAGGGCACAGGTGAGGCCAAAACATGGGTGGGTATGTACTTAAAAGGTTGGGGGGGGGGGGGTTGGTTGTGCAGGTTTTACATTGTTGGAGTTTCTTAAAGATTTAATACTTTGGAAGGTAATTCTCCATCTTTTCAGACAGACTGACAAATTTTTCACTGTTTTAGTGAGAGGGTCTGTTGTTTCAGTGGAACCTTTGGTAATAAGAGATCATGTAAAATATATATATTTTCCATCATCAGTTAATTTTTCAGTGGCTATCATGATCAGATTTTATATCAAATCTTACATCACTGCAATGACAAATCAGTGGTACAAGCATTCTTTGATACCTGCATGATTTCTGTTGTATGATAGAGACATCTTGAGATGATATTTGACATGACTGAAATGAGATGCCTGCTAGATTTCAACTGATAGTACTGAGAGGTTGAGCTTTGCAGAACTGTGGTACTCTGAAATATTTGTGAATGCTAATGCACTGAATTGTAATTTTGAGCAACAAGGTGATTTCAGTTCCACATCCCTCGGTGGTCTCTGAGTGAGGCAGGTAGGTTGAAACGTTAAAAGAAAATACAGACGGACAAGAATAAAGTTTCCTTTCAACCTGCTCTCCCCATTTGTCCCCCTCGATTTAAATTCACCTGTGTTCTAGAGTTTCCTGTGGGTGCGAGTCTCCTGACAGCTTTCAAGTAAAGGTAGCGTATGAATAATCAGTCCAGCTAATCACAGGGGCCAGCTAGAGATGCTGCAGGTTTCTACCTTACTCCTCCTCTCCTGCTCCACTTCTGCCTCTGTCTTTTCTTTCTGTTCTTCTTCTTCTTTTTCTATTTTTTTTTTGAAGAGGGGTGGGTGGGCTCACTCTTACCTCTCCACAGCTAAAATTTTCTAAACATAAGTACAACTGTAGCTGTGCCAACAGATTGAGCAACTATGATAGATGGATACAAGATTGTATCACTATATCTGAAGTTGGAATAGACTTTCCCCCCTTGTAAAATGAATGGATTGAGCATGGAATACTACTCATCTTAGAAATAAATTCTGATATTGCCTGCTTTCCCCCTTCATATATTACATTCTTTGCAATAGACCAGTTCTGAATATTCAACACCCAGTGCAAGAGCAGGTAAAGAGAAAAATGACATAACGAAACATAGAGTGGCAATGAGCAGTGTCATGGACAGCACCTGATTAGTTTCTTTATGCTGCAGTCAAAGTACATTTTTAGACATTCAAAATGGCATAAAAGAAAGATGAATTTTGTGTAAGTGGGTAATAAATATCTTGCATCATAACTGCTTTCTTTAAATGGTTAAAAATTCTGGGTCACTTGTTCCATCACTAACTGCAAACCGGTCTATTGCATCATGATAGATCCATACAGAATAGGAACTGCAAAGTACTTTCTTCTTGGATTAGCAATATTAGAACAATCCAGGTTTGAAAATAAAAATGGCATCAGGTACATGAAGAGTGTAAATAGCTCTGTTGAGAACAATCTCTGAGAAATTTCCATTAGCTAATGAGTTGTTGAGTCCATCATTAATGCATATCTGGGACACATGCATCACCTGTTATCAATTCACATCTTGGTCATCACGTTTTTTCCATTCATCTCTCACATCTCTCTCTTATGACTTTGTATGTTGCACGTCATAAACAGAGCCAAGAAGATTTACGATGCCTGCTTCACAAATTACAGTCGGGAGATAATGGCCACTATGGCTAGACTCTGTAAATTGCTGGTCGAGGTGCGAAATCTAAATGCAAGAATGCGGCGAGTATCGGCACGTTGGCTTCCTCATGCCACAATCCACGCAAAGTTGTCTGTCACTCCACATTCCCATTCTTACCCTGTGCTGACTCTGAATGAGTTAAAAGTCTTCCTCTTCTTCAAAGAGTCAGAGAGCACTTCAACAAAGTGACCTGGCTGTCATCTACTGGAGTGTTTTCCTTGGAATGTGGGTCACATCTGCCTTTTCCCCAATCCTTGTGTATCTTCTTTACTTTAAATGCCGCTCTGTCATGTCTGATAAAGATTGACCTGGCCAGTTTTCAAACCTTTCGTTATTCTTCGGTTTGGTCTTCCACTCTATGAATTTATTTTTTTCAATTCTGATTATAAAGAGGATGCAATTTTACTACAAGCAGGCTCCTGAAAATAAGCAAATAGCTTTGAAAACTCTTCTTTTGTGGTCATCATTCATCTTAAAAGAAAAATCATATGAAATCAGGTTGCAAAAACAGAGGTATTACATGCATCATATTGCTTTTATGATGACACTTCACAACTGTCTTCTCATAAAGGCATCAGAGGACTGTAGATATATCTTTCTCAGTTAGTATCATACACATATTGCATATGAATTGAAGCTGGTGATTATGCCTCTGTATATATTCAGACAAACTTTGTCGTATATGGACAAATAATAGCTGGAGAAAGACAAAAGTTGGTAACATCTAGATCAGATTCTTATTACATGTACCATTGATTGATTTAATGTATAGCACAAAAAAAAAAAACCACAAAAAAATAAGAGGAAAGATATGCATTGGCTATCTAACATCACTTTCTTGTTACAAAACATTTTGAACACACTCACACAGCATAGCATCATAGATGAATTTATTTAAAAGACTTGGAATCTCTGACTGGTAGTGGAACAGTCAAGAATCTTGGCGGCACTGTAAACAAACACCTTAAAACAGGTACTGATGAAGTGAGGTGAAGTTTACATAGATCCTGCCTTGACATTGCTGGCTAAAATTAACCTGTTTCATGCTGAATTTTGAAATCCCCATAGACTTAATACACAGGTCACCGGGTTTCCATATGGAACAGGTTGAGTTTATGTTCTTAAAAGGTCAATGACTTCATGATTGCAACATGACTGAGAATATAATATTTGGTACATGTACTTACAATAGATGCAACAGTGATGAAATCAACTCTACAAAGATAATAAATGTTCTGTGGGAAGATATATTTTTATAATGAAAGTGGCAGAAAATACATGGATAAATTCTTCTCTCCCTTCAATGCTAATATAGAGAATATATGATAACATAATACAGTCTATATGAAATAAAATTAATTTGGAAACATATTCTTCTCTCTTGTAACACCAACTTCACATCCAACATCATTCTGACTAATGCCACATCCTGATATGTCCATCATTCCTCCGCAACGACAATACGTTTACATAACATACAAATGTACTTCATTTCAATTCATTTTCCCCCATCCCCATACAGGATGTGAATTATGAAAGCTAACTTTATTACAGAAATCCAAGCAAAAGTAGACAGCACAAGCCCTGATGAATGGAACCACAGCCAGTGACTCAGTGTCTGCTATTGTACTGGGATCAACTTGCATTCAGCTCACGTGTAGTCCCATTGCTATTCCCAGCCATTCACTACAAAGATAACCAAATGCCAACACTGACAAAACAATCTCTCGCCTTCTGTACATAACATGCACATATTCTGTATCAGGATACTAGTAGGTCTTTGAGAAGTGTAGCATCTACAAAGGTATGGTTCTCTACAGTAGCATGCCAGGTTTCTTTACAAGTTCTTGTTGATTTTGACAAGAAATTCCCTTGGCAGGAAGCATCGTCTTTCCCTCCATACAATCTCATACAAGTAATTATTCTAGGCACACTTATGTATTTTGCACCCCATGAGAGAAGAATTTCTCTAATGGGAAGAAAAAACTCCCATTTGGAAGAATTCCATCCAAAGGAGTCTTTGGTAACATTGGTCTGCCCTCCCTGACTGGTCATGATATCACGCCACCCCAAGATAAGGTTAACGCTTCTACCCTTTCACAAGCACTATAGACACCAGGCAGGTTGTTAAGGGTAATGAATGAGCTCATGTCTGTGTGTGGATGCACGCGTGTGTGGATGCGTCTGTGTGTGTCAGTGCTTATCTTTACAAGGTCAATGCACTTTTTATGGCAGGTAAGGCATCCATAAAGACAACAATAGATGTCATGGTTGCTCATGCCGAAATGACTCCATTTATTCTGCTGATAATTGCTGCACCTTATTGGCAACCTGCACACCCAAAATACAGAACATCAAACATTATGCTCAAAGGCAATATATGTTAGCCCAAGTGCGTTGGCATGTAAGTCATACAGCCTTGGAGAGTGGAACAAATTGCTTTCTGGAACAGTGCTAACACAAACACTCTTCTCTGTTTCTCCACATCTCAAACAGCTGCAGTTACTGGCACTTTTGACTTCTATTTTGGGATTTTCAAAAGAGTGCAAACATCCTCTCAGTCAAAACTCTCTGACAGGAGTAAATAAATGTAAAAAATTCTTGTTCATCAAACAGCCTTGTACACCAGACGTGACAATGTGTCTCCACAAGATGCGATCCACCATCCTTTCTTGATAGTTGACAATGTGTCTCCACAAGATGCGATCCGCCATCCTTTCTTGATAGTTGACAATGTGTCTCCACAAGATGCGATCCGCCATCCTTTCTTGATAGTTGACAATGTGTCTCCACAAGATGCGATCCGCCATCCTTTCTTGATAGTTGACAATGTGTCTCCACAAGATGCGATCCGCCATCCTTTCTTGATAATTGACAATGTGTCTCCACAAGATGCGATCCGCCATCCTTTCTTGATAGTTGACAATGTGTCTCCACAAGATGCGATCCGCCATCCTTTCTTGATAGTTGACAATCTGTCTCCACAAGATGCGATCCGCCATCCTTTCTTGATAGTTGACAATGTGTCTCCACAAGATGCGATCCGCCATCCTTTCTTGATAGTTGACAATGTGTCTCCACAAGATGCGATCCGCCATCCTTTCTTGATAGTTGACAATGTGTCTCCACAAGATGCGATCCGCCATCCTTTCTTGATAGTTATTAACCCTCTCTGTGCCAGTGAATCAAATATGCATAGATTTCGTGCAAATACCAACTGGAAAGGAGATGAATGTGGCATGCAGACAGTTACTGTATAAGTGAATATTTTCGCGCGACTAATTTTTCGCGCTTGGCCGGGTAAGAAGAGTTTCGCGTGTTTTTAATTTCGCGGAATCAAGACATCACGCACAGGTTACCCATATAGAAAGCAAAAATATTCGCGTGCTTTTATTTTCGCGCTAGTTTGTTGATGCGCGAAATGCGCGAAAATTTCAACACCGCGAAAATTTCCACTTTTACAGTATGTATTCTTTCATATGTTTCATCATTCTTGTTAAAATTCTTTTCATTATTTCCACCAGCTCATTAATCATCTATCCTTCAGCCATTCATTAATCTATCCTGCAATCTGTCATTCCCTATACCTTATTCCACTCCTTATTGCCAGTCTTAATACCACCCCTGTTGGGTCACGTTTTCTTGAGCCACCCTATACTAAAATCCTAGAATAAATTTTACTTTCATTCTCGCTTCCACTGTCCCATTCATACAAATCCCTGTGCTTTTGTGGAGCTACTTTGCATTATCCAAACCCTTATTTCTTCTCCTCTCTTCAGTCTGTCTGTCCGTCTCTTTAGTCCAACCTTTACTTCACTTCAATGCATTTACATGACGGCATGCTCAACTCCCAATTACGATTTCCCTGCGTACATTCTAAGGGGAGGGCCAAAAACGTGCCGCTGACTTCCTGGGGAGACAATTAGGAGAGGAGTCCTCGTTGGCGAGTGTCGGTAAGCGGAGGAAGCTGCCACTGATGGGGGCCTGGACATGACCAGAATGCATCCTTGCAATTGCTTGGTATCTCTGGTATCGCATCCTCTCAAAATATTCTGCCACTTTTAAAGGTGCAGTGCAGAAGTCCTGGTTTGATCTTTGTGCTGGTTCTCACAGCATCAGCATCAGCCCTAATGTCTAGCAAATCTGAATCACTCCTGATCAGACAATAAGATCATCCTTCACTTTGTCTACGTTGTCCTCATCAGTAAATAAAAGTTAGTTTTCACAGAGTGTCTGAATTATGCAAAGAATTTGTCATGCTGCATCAAGCCAAAGATCCGTTCAAATCTTTACAAGATAGTGTATATCATGTGTATGTAACCAACTCATATCAACTTAAATCCTTAGTTGTGTTCATCGAAGCTGGGTAGAGAATCCTCATTTTTCCCACAATACGGTATTAACTGTCTATCTTTACTATAAAAAGCTTTAAGGATAATTGATGGCTACGAATGACCATGAAAATGGAGGGTAGACATTTCACATACAATGTTTAAAACATGCCAAGAGATCATCTGCAATAATTCCTTATTGTATGTAGTGCATGTAATTTTGTCATGTTGGTTTGCAGGTGGATGTGTAATTTTGTCACATGGAGGGAGGGATGTACTTTCTCCACTACAATGGAAATAACATGCATCAACCTGGGCAATACCATGCAAGTCATAGTGGAGGTAATCTGATGGCAAACATGATAGACCGATGACACCTTTCTAATGGCCTGCATCATAATGGCCCGAATTCATGAAAGTGGTTTAAATCTAGAGTAAGGACTATTTATTACAGTGTAAGTGTGAAATAGGCATACCTTTGACATGGGCGTATTTTACGCACTTTTGTCACTGGATGTCTGTTGGCATACACAATCCCTCAATCGTTATGCAAAAGAAATTTCCATAAACCATGGTTTAGATTTAAACCACCTTCGTGAATTTTAGCCAATGTTTCCCCTTAGTTGTCAAATTCTTTAAACACATTTACTCTCTTTAAGTCCTTTCTAATACATAGTAGAGAAATAAACAGCTAAACAAAATCGAAAGAAGCGATATCTAAGTTCACTGATGTTTTCATTTTTACGGCTCTACTAAAAATGTTTCCATCTGATTCATATGATATAAATACTTACATATAGAGAGCATATCTAGATAGACAGTATATACCCAGAAAAACAAAAACAAAAGTGTGAACTGTACTGTTATAGCTACTTGAACTGAATTGCAGTTTGAATTAACAATAATCATTAAAGCATAGGTTTCTAACTGCTGTGTCAAAATAAGCAAGACGTTATTGTATGTAACATGTCGTTACTACAAAAAAACATGTACGAGATAGAGCGTCCTATGGGAGAAAAACAAACCTATTAATGAGGTTGTTTTCATTGTCGGTAATGGAAAAGATAAAAGGAAAGTGCAGGGTAACATTGTTCTCCAGGAGCGTACATCTCTTTTTTCTCTCCCCCCAGGATGGCATCCTTACAGCGGGCAGCATGCCGACTGATGATGGCAACAAGCCACTTGTGATGTAGCTTCCTATCTCAAACAGCCACATCACTCACTCTCTCACTCTGACCACCATCCATCTAGACTCAACACCAGACCCCTCATCTATCCCCCCTACTGCACTCGCATCCCAATAGATCCCACGGATGAATGTACTCACAAGCACACTCACCTTGAATGACAAACCTAAGATGACACTAATGAATTCTTGCCAACGTAAGGACAATCATGTGTTATACAAACAGGCACAGTATTAGGCAATGGATTCTGTGAAAAACATTCTTTCACGAACAATATGTGCAGAATGCTTTTCTACATACTCATGAAAGTGCTCTCATTCAGGTAGCACGAATGCAACTGCCATTTGAAATTTGAATTCACAGGATGACAATGATGATGATGGCTTCTTGTATAGTGATGGTATCCGCCTTTGAAGGGTGCTCATGGTGCTTGACTTAGAATGTCTCAACTTCAACTTCGTAACAAGAAATCAAATTACATGACAGAGTAACAATAAGGAAATAAGGCAGAAATGAGAGCTGTATTTCAACATCTACTGTAGATATAT
Organism: Diadema setosum; assembly: GCF_964275005.1. Classification (NCBI taxonomy): domain Eukaryota; kingdom Metazoa; phylum Echinodermata; class Echinoidea; order Diadematoida; family Diadematidae; genus Diadema; species Diadema setosum. Next base: position 43,943,384 of record NC_092689.1, read on the forward strand.
CGTCGGTTGAGAATAATAAGGGCGTTAAGTTGTCACAAAACGTAATATATCATTTTTTTTTAATTGATAGTTCAGTTCCTCATGACAGATGGCCTGTGCTATGCAAAAATAAGATTTACTTTAAGAATTATATTTCTGCTTGATTATTTTTTCATACTTGGTCTAACTTAAAAGCTTAAGTCCACATGTTGTTGATACATCATTGGCTATTGACACTTAACTACTGATATGACAGCATAAACATATGGTAAAACGAAGGAGAAATAAAGTATTTGAAAGTGTAGTTTTGGCAACAGTATCAAAGAGCGCAAAACGAGTAAAAATTTCCATACAGAGAATTTTCCATATTAACAGTTGCTATCATTTCACATTTTCAAACTCTTTTTGGAGATAGGTGTTTCTCCACAGCAATGAAATAGCTGTGTAAAAGGAGATAAGTAGTGGAAAGATTCTGTTTGTTTGTTGTTGCTTTTTCTAAACTTGTGTGCATGTGTGTATGCATCTGTTTTCCCTACACAACATTTGGGCTTCAGTTCTGTCCTCGTATTTCGTGTAATCAGCTTTATCAAATTACTGTTGCTTGTGATTCCCCCAATTCTCTGCTTACTTTTCAGCCATCGGGCTTGAATCTCTCAGCTCCTCTCCAAGTTGGTGGGTTGATAGCTCTTTATGACCCTCTCTCTACATAAAGTGGGTTAATCAACAGAAGAACAGCCATCTAATGCACATCATTCCGCATGGGAATTTCACAAGAACCCATCCCTTTCCTGATCATTTCCTAGCTCATTCCTCAGATAGTGACTCATGGCCATAACTGAAAATAAAATCTACCTGTATGAAAGGCAACCATTGGCTAATTCTGAGAAGATTCTCAAGTGTTCCGCCTGAAGAAAGAGACTACCGGTCACTTTGGCAGAGAGCTGATCTTGAAGGTGACAGGTGGTAGAGACTGATCTCCTTGAGAATGGTTATATTTGTCTCCCGTCTCCAGAGTATCATTTATCAGAAGTCCTTCAAACCACTGGGCATCATCTCAAATTGATTTATCACAGACACCCCTTGTATATACACTCTGTATTCCCCACAACCCAATCAGATGTCCAAATATTTCCCCCTTAATTACTTCCCAGAGGAATAAATCAACCCAACTCATTTCCAGGAAAGCAACCTTATCATATTGACCCACAGCTGAAATGCACTCCAGCAATTCTAACTTTAAATGGATAACTGTAATTCATTACTGAGATAAATAATATCTAAATTAAAATATTCTTCATAGAATAGATTCTTTGCTACATCCATATCCTTAAATTCTCATAACAACAGAAACACGCTTCTGTAACAAGAACTACAAAGAACAGACTGCAAACTTGGGATCTAAATCAAATCTTGTATACGAGCATTGCCTATTGCATTAATCTGCAGTGGTCTTTTCTTGGATCGTGATATTATGTCTCCTGGTATAAATGGATAACAATGTATGCAAATGCACAGCCGCCTTCATGAAAAATATGACACACAACATGCATATAATATTCTTATGGTGAGATATTAGCGTATCCTTTCATGAGATTTGGATTCTGTGTGTCTAGATTGTCATTTTCAGAGAGGTGGAATTCACACGATTTATTCATAAGATTTCATCTTTGTCTGCTTAATCCATGCAAAGCCAATCAACCCCGAGTTTTGGTGGAGTCTTCTCAAAAGTGACTTAACATGGCTGCTTGCATCCTAATACCATCCCTCTTAACCATGATTAATTGGTCAGAACCTCTCTTCAGATGATGTCATATCTTCATTGAGATCCATGCATTTGTTGACAATCCAGTGCTGCAAGCCGCACCGAGTTGCATCCATCACATTTGTCGAGTGACGGATGACTAACGGCACAGAGAGACGAAATTCTTTCCACCAAAATTAGGGATATGTTTCCAACATTCATCTCGGAAATTGACAAGATTGAGATCGAAGGGAAAGAGTTCGTGACACACAAGACAAGATCTGACTCCTCCCCTTTCAATTTCTTTTGCTGAAATGTGATAATGGGGAGCCCCCCCCCCCCCCCCCATCATGAAGAATGAAATGTGTACGAATGTCACTGATGAGATATCAATTATTACATGAACACGGTGGCTGTGGCTTAGAATGAGACCAAACTGGAAATAATTCCACAGATATCTTCCTCTCCTCCTCTTCTTAAGGCTCACTCATGCGGGACAGAACCCTCATCCCTCGCCAAAAAATGTCTCCAGCTTCAGAAGCACTGTCTGTGGTAGGAGCAGCACCAGGAAATTGAAATTGATTTTGCTGCCTGAGTTCAGGATGAGTGGCTACATTCCTCAGTCTATTGTAGACGAACATCTCAAGACCCTGGCTATACTTGGTCCATCAAAACTGCCTATTTTTTTTTTTTAACCCTTACTCAAAGAAACTTGAACATCTTCTATGGGTTAATATGAGCAAGTGCAGAAAGTTCACTGGTCATAAGAATAAACAAGGAAAAGTATTGCCAATCTGCAAACTATCCTTTAAAACTTGTTTAGTATTTATTACCCTTAAGGCAACACCCTTTGGGATCACTTGCTTTTTGTTTTGATGAAAATGTGATTTGTAAAACATATCAGGCTTCGAAAGTACACCTTGTAATAACTAAAAATAAACTTGATGCGCATGCCTTATTAAATACCACTCCTGTGTTAAGTTGAAATGCAGCGATTAGGTGAATTTGATTAAAGCAGGAACAAAACGCCAAAAAGGTCAAATGAAAATGTATTCCATTCTCTAAGTTTTCTCCTGCAATGTGCATGGCATGTCATAATAATGGCAAAAAGAGCTCACCGAAAAATAATAATTTACTACCAAACAAAAAGAAAATAAACTTACCTATATTAACTTTGAGAACTTTGAAAGTACTCTGACACCATTTCAGCCAAAAGCCTTTAATAGCATTCCAATGATTTTGATTTTGCTATTTTTCTCTCGCTGCTCTGTAAGACGAGAACTCCATATGAGCTCACGTTTCCTCAACATTATGGAGCTCTTTTGTGGATTATGTTCTGCCATTATGTGTCCATCGTAGCAAATAACTCAATGCATTGTTCCTCTCAATCTGCCTAGAGTCAAATTCTATTTTATAGTAATGACCAGAAAGAAACACAGATCACGTTCCATGGAGCACTGGGGATGAGGAATTCCTAGCTGTGTTGTTTTTCTGTACACAACATTTGTATTTAATACAGTATGTCAGGACATTTATGTATAAGGAGGTTTGTTTCTTCTTGTTTTGTTTTTTGATGGAAAGTGGACAGTGTGCCTCATATTTGGGAAATATAATTTTTTAAATGAATATACCTCAAATAGTTGTTCTGGCCTAAAACGGTACTTCATAATTTGGGTTTATTACTGCAGATTCTGCATTACCTGTCTGGGATTAATGTACAGCTTAATTTTACCATAATCTCTCATTGTGCACATGTTTGCAAGCACACACACATATACATACTCTCAATCTCTCTCTTTCTCTCTCTGCTCCTTATCAAGAAATCCTTCTCTATACTAATTTGATACCATTCCAACTTATCTCCCCCCCCCCCCCAAGGGGCAATTCAAATTATTATGTGAGGTCTGTGTCGCAGGAAACTGAAGTGAAAACTACAAAAACATTACTTTTTTTTTTCATCATCTCTGAAAGTGATGATATTTACTTCAAGCATTTTTCAAATACAGCCAACTGTATAAATTTCATGCATTTGTCTAAGAGGACAATTTTTCCCTTTTTACAGAACTCTATCTGGTGACTATTGCCTTAAAGAGCCTCTGGATTTCACAGGCGATAGCTGATTGTCGGCATATTCAGCGTACTCCCTCCCATACTCTGACACGGTGTACCCTCGTCACCCCTAGATCCAATCTCCAACAAGTCGACCCCTCACCCACGCCTCCAGCCAGTCTGGCTGAGCGTCGGTAAATACGTTTGAGAGAAAATAGAAAAGTTCTCCCAGCAAAATATGTCTGTCCATCCCGACGGGATATTTGCACATTACAGACACAAACTTCAATTACTGGTATTTGCTCAGGAGCCCTTTACATATTGTCATCCTTAATCTGTTCCTATCTTGTCGGGTGACAGTCGCCGCAAATTCAGCATCCATCTTCATTGCACCCTGGGTTGTGACAGGAAAGAGGGTCTACGTGGACATTACCCAGAATGTCTCAGCTACATCAGTGACAGCTCCTTTGACGTATCCTTACTCAATCCACTGACCCAATTGTCATGTCAATAGAAGTACAATGTATGTCAAATATTTCCATGAAGATATAGAGATGACATACATTGATAAGGTCCAGCAAGCCATCTCTCACTTGCCTGTAGGAGAAATTCATTAGACAACACACTAGATGAAAAAATGTAGTTGTGTACCTTCAGAGAAATGCATTACTATGGATTAATGTCAGCAAGTTTACTTTAAAGACAGGGCAGTGTGGGATTCATGGGTGGCCTGATTTATTCGCTGCCCAGTGGGGTACATCTAAAAATACAAATAGCACAGATCAGCGAATATGTGCATCAAAGCGTAAGCTAATCGGTAACAGTCGACTCCAAGTGAGATTCTTTGGATATGTGTGTACTTACAATCATCATGCGTCCCAGACTACCATGTCTATAAAAAGAACTGATAGTGTAGAATTTCACTGATTTCCAATCAGAGTTTTATACTGTGATATTTTCAGGGGGTTTTCCTGGAGTTGTTCATCTCAATAAGCAATGGAAAATAGTGTGTGTGTGTGTGTGTGTGTGTGTGTGTGTGTGTGTGTGTGTGTGTGTGTGTGTGTGTATGTACTCTCTGAGCTCATCATTGATTTGAGCTCTGTTAACCCTTTAAGGCCCACCAGATTTAATGTCACTGACACTACTCAAACAAGTCATTGATAATAATGACAGGGTTAACATGGGGCTAGAAAATCAGCTGATATGCTACAGCACAGGGCAAGCAGAATACCAACTGGTATTTACTTTTCCTAGGCAAATTTAAACTCCATTCTTGCAATAATGTAAGTATGTTTGAACTCCTTAACTCACACTATTACCTAATCTAATCAAAGCACAAGGCCCACCATAATTAAGTGAGTAAATGAACCATTATTGCTTGATATTCATTGATTGGTTTCAGGCTAATATGAAGACAGCTGATGAACACACAGCAGTGAAGGTGATGGACTACCCCCAGTCTTTTTCCCACCTCCCTGAATAGGGTGGATCCATAATAACTGACACATTCTCTAGAACAGGCCTCTTTCATTGGCCAAACTCCCTGCTCATGATCACGCCAAAGATACTAAATGCAATTAGCCATATTTGTGTGTGTGTGTGTGTGTGTGTGTGTGCCAGGGTAAATCTGCCTGTCTGTCTATCTGTTTGTCTCCTATCAAAAAGTTGTCTCATCAATCTAATCATCACAGTTTGGTTCTGACACCTTCAGACCTGAGCGATTCCTAATTTGCCTGATTGCAAAGCTCTGCAATTTTAATGCTGATTGTTTTGTGTGTGTATACATATTATACATACATAGCCTTCTGCTTGGCGGTACTGATTGCATATTGACCGCTGTTGTAATGACTTCTGTACTAATGGTTGCTGGCTGTACACGCTCGCTGATTGCTGAGTAACGAGCGGTCAATGACCTACAAGGGGCCTGCTTCGTGCACCATAGCCATTCCTAGCATTTCAAATATAGGACTGTATCAGACACTTGTTCATTAGCAGGAAGGTTTTTGTAGAGATGGAGACCTCTGATACCACTGCACTGATTGTGATATGGAACCGCATCCACTTACTGATTCCTTGGAGGGAGTGGCCATGGTAACAGGAGGAACTGGAACAATGTCTTGATTACATCACATCTATCCTCTCTCCAGTGTAAAACTGTATGTACAGACACTGCTCATGACGGTATCCACTCACAGAGCAGGGTATGGTTTGACTGAAGAGGGCCAATGTGTGTCCTATCACAATCTACAGTGTCAGAGTCACAGATACACAGAATCCTGCAAACTGTGTCACATATCATGACACCAAATGATCTCAGCTTAGAAAGTTCACTTCAAATGTACTGTATCCTCAAACACTTAATCAGCAGGCAGTCAGTTCCTAGATAGACCGTTGCATGGTTATTTACTACAACAAATTAAACACAAAGGAAAGAAAAAAAAGAAAAAATTGTGGCTGACAAAGTAAGTTCAAGACGAAAAATACAGGCACATTTTTTTCTATTTTTCTTTTTTTGAGTTTATTGGCTTTTCGTTCAATGCCTTGTCTGCACGAATTCCAATGACGTACAAGCATGACATGATGTGAAGATACCCATCTATTTGGCTGCACCCATTATGGTTCAGTATTTGAACCATGTGTGAACAGAGCACCCCATGCTATGGGTCTACATACGCTCTCATCTACTTCCGATAACCTCACTGATTGGAAGCGAAAACGGCAATTGCAAAATTGGCCTCGTCCTCCGTCTGAAACGACAGGGCGGAAAAAACGTAATCAGTCAGAATCGAGCTCTGCTGCTTGTCTATTAATTTGTCGGGGATCGCCGCGGCTGGTGAGCGGAGGCGGGCAATGATTAGAGATGAGGTAGAAAGAAGGTGGAGATGAGATGGGATGAAGTTTTAGTAGAAAGGATGTGGAACAATATTTGAAATAATGAGGGATTCTAAGTACAACATGCCAAAACAGGCAGACAAAGAAACAAACAGGAACGAATAGATGAAATAAATGGGGAATTTCCGATACAGACAAACACACGAAAACAAAACAAAAATCAGAGCAATACACATCCATCTGCCCTCGCTGGCACATGCTCACAGACAAAAGCATCAATGAAGGAGCCCAGCGACCGAGAGGGAAAATAATCATCAAGATCCCTAGAAGAGGCTGGAGAATGTAGGCTGAATAATGCATGAGCAAGTCAGTACAGTCTCAGTCTAAAGTACACATAATCACCAGCCTGTGACTTCAGCAGAATGGGTTCTGTTTTTGTGTTTGTGTTTCTTGGGGGTGGAAGGGCACATGAAAAGGATTTTAGGAAAAAGAAAAAGACAAGAATTGACAACCAGGGAACAGGTGGATCCAGAGACAAGCATCTACAGGTGTAATGGGGAGGGGAACAGGGGATGGTAGGTTTAAGGATGTGAATGGAGATGGAGCTCTTTTGATGCAAGCCTTCTCATATCCACAAGATCACATCCAAAGATGATAATTGGTATCAGCACAGCATGGATGCAACACATTCAACCAGAGTTCAAACCCTCTCCATGAGGTGGGAAATATATGAACTCTTAGTATAAGACAAATTGTATGTTCCATTACATGTTTACTTTGATGGCTCACAATATCTTTCAGTTGACAGACCTGAAAATTGTTCTACAACACTACATTTTTCAATCATGCACTGAATGCTTTTACGATTTCAGAGTTATGAGAACACCTCATTGCTCCCAAGGACCTCCAACAGCCTTCGCAAAAGACAACTGCATCGTCTGAGGAAAGGAGATGGCTTAATCAGAGCTGGAAACTATCTCAGTGGCATGTGATGGACAAGTTGTTTGGAATAAGTTATCAGCAAAGAGGCATAACATGGTGGGCAGCAGCAATCTACAAGTGATAGGAGGAGAGTAGATTGAGAAGGGACTTTGATAAAATAGATTACACAGGACATCCTTAGGCAATAGCAAATGAGGAAATGAATTCACTATATACCATACTGTGGTATTGTCTTCATCTTTGTATTTGACATATTGCAAAGTACTATTAATGGTTGCAACAGGAGGGTTTAATTTGCCACTGTACATAAAACTAAAAAACAACAACAACAAACAGGCCTAATGAATACAGAACAAAAAAATAAACTACAATTGTATTGGCAAATATTGAATGAAACAGAAACAATAAACCTGTGCCCAAATTGACACTCCTTGAAGACGAGTTCCGAGTATACTCGGGCAAGTGTCTATAGGAAATGTGTGTTGTAGCAAAATCAGCCCATCCTTAACAGGTTAACAAGAGCTAAGGGTGGACATTCTCTAGAATATTTTATGCAATGAGCTTTGCATAGCAAGTTCCTGCAGGAGGGGCATATAGAAGATATCTAATTTTCAAGGTAAACATGCAAGGGTAGATGGACTATGGATGAAATCAGCAGACAAAGAGATAAGGGATGAATGTGAGAATGATTATAGAAAAAAAAAAACTTAATCACATTGATTCCTCACATTCATGAGAGGGAGAAGGCAGTGGAAGAACCCTAGATGATGATGCATGATTACAATGGCAAAAGGGTGACTCTCTGATAGCACAGTGGACCCATGTTGACTGGACGAGAGATGCTAACAGATTGCGGCATGAGAAATGGCTGAATTGATGGAAATGAAAATATTGATAAGAATATGTGACAGGCTATGAAGAATGTTGCGATGGATCAGAATGATAAGTTTCAAGGGTCCAAAATATTGAACTCTGAGAATAACTGATGGGAATCTAAAGGGATATTCCTATATTTAAATCTTCTGGAAAATTTTTGATTGATCACAATTGTGAGATCTACATTGGTCATTAATGTTGAATGATCTATTATCATCCATATGATGATAGCATTCCCTCTCCACAATTCATACTTGTGAAATAATTTTAATAGTGCTTGATAATACAGCTGCGTCCACTTTATTCATTAAGATGTAAATGTATATCTTTGAGATAGATTTGAAATATGCTGATAATTTAAAGAAATAAGTATGATAAGAATGAAAGTACAAGTAAGCATCATCTTCAAAAAACCACAAAATGCACTTTCCTTTTGAATCAACTTCCATTGAAGTCCTTTAAACTTTCTGGCAATTCCATTCCACTCAAATCTCACTATTCAGATATAGAAATGAGGAGATTTTTACTTTAATGCAAGGCAATAATGGCATAAATATCATATTCACAGATCCAAGTCCAATTCCAATCGCTCTCCAGGCTTAAGCTGATTTCATCTAACCCTCAAACCCTGACCCTCTCTATTCCCCTCCTCTCCTTCCCCCATGTCCAACCCTTCCACATCCACCTCCCTCTCCATCTTTGTCTACGTGAGGAAATCCATTCTCATGTTTCAGGATGGGGAAGCACATGGTAGGGACAAAGGAGCATGGCAGAGGACAAACATGGCGTGACGTCATCGTTTGGTTTCACACCTCCCTGTATTCATACCTGGCTCCCCTTAGTCCCATCCCTGTGGGGAATTGCCCCGCCAGAACCTCACACCCACTGGGGCCTTCTCCTCTTCCAAGGTTTGTCCAGGAGGAGTAGGAAGTACTTAGGGTTCGCCAGCTACCAAGGCCATAGGCACGGTTCAGCCCTTTTGTCAGGAGTTGCTCCAAAGAATGAAGCCCCTTCAAGTTTTGAAACTGCAGTTTTTCATATTTCCTTCTCTTTCCCTCCTACCCTCCCTCTTTTTCTCTCTCTAAAATTCAGGAAATCAAGCACACTTAAAATGTGACCATTTGCAGAGGAAAGGAAACCTCTTTCCTCTTTGGAAGAGTTTATTCTTAATTTTTTGTTGAGGAACTCTCCTTTGACGGTCTTCTATATGTCACATTCAGCCAAAAGGAAATGGATATAAATCATACAATACGAAATCACTGGGACCGAAATCCCGGTGATCAAATTGCTGATATATTTTCCATCATAACTGAAAAAAAAAAATCAATTTGCTTGCATACTTTCTATCATCACTGAAAGAGATCAAATAACCTATATATTTCATCATGACTGGAAAAAAAAAAAAAAAAAAAAAACAACTTATATGAGCCAAAGTGGGCCTTCGGTTAAAAAAGGTTGAGAAGCCTGGCTTAGGCTGTCCTGGGTTTCAATCTTGAGAGATGATTTGGAAGAAAAACCTCAGAGTTTGTATCTAAATGTGATATCAACTCTGTGGATGTCAAGAATCTCATATCTGTACACGGTACCTTAGAATATACTACATGTATGAGAAGTTGCAACTGATTAACAAATTGCCCTATATACATTGACATAAATAAGCACTTGATTGATCACACTGAATTGATCTGTGTTTAAGTAGTAGCCATGACAAAAGAAATCATGGGCATACACACACAAAACTGATCAATTCAGTGCTTCTAATTATTCATGTCAATGTAGGCCAATTTCTTAATCAGTTGCAATGACACAACTCGACAGAAGAATTTCATGAATTTGAATGTATGAGAAGATTATGAACTATTTGAAAACTCCTCCTGTAATCCTCATAGCAGACGAAGTATCAGCTCTTATACTGTAAATGCAGTAATTTTTGGATATTTAGTGGTACTTACGGCTAGCGCAAATTCTAAAAGTCTTGAAAATATCTTCGCTCTTTTCTCGGCACATTTTGAAAGCGTTGACAATTGAGCAGCGTGAATTCAAGAACCTGTGAATTTGGTTTTGAGCCACTCAGTGCAAAAAATAAAAACATAAAAATACTGATGCTTATAGTACTAGGGTTACTTTTTTAGGGATTTTTTTTTTTTTTTTTTTGGTAAGTTATCATTGCAACTATATACTGAATTGGCTGTTATCACTTGGTTCACTCACAAAGGTGTGGTGATGAGAAGATGATTCTTACAATGTACATACTGTACTTGAAATAGCATCCACGAAGCCAAGCCTTGGAGTAAGGCATTACATGGAGAATCATTTTTATTATTTTTTTTTTTTTTGGGGGGGGGGATCGCTACCTCAAAAAACAATTTGATAAGAATGAAGCTCTCTTTCACGTTCATCCATCAGCAATTTCATCTAAATAAGAAAGATTTTGTAATTGAGTTTAGGTTAGCTTAGGCAAAGAGCATTTTAGTAGCTGATCACTCTATACAGGTGAATAGGTTGCTGCATACAGCCTTACTTAGTTTCAGTACATTTACACCAGAGACAAAAATCTACGCATAAAAAGGCAAAACCGTAGCAGACTGGGCAGGTAATCGGTTCAGAAAATCTGATTAACTGTAAGCAGTGAGTAGCTGTATTCAGCATGGAGTTGACTTAAAGGTCTTCCCTCTGAGACCTTGGAGACGTGCAGTTGTTCCTGCTCCACAAACCTTTTATTCTGGGCAGAGATGGTTGTTGAGCTTCAGGTATTGTACATCGAAAGTATCAGTTAGTAAAGATGTCCATTTTGGAGTAAACAAGGGTCACCTGCGGTCATAGCTATGACCAAAATAGCCTCTCTCTCTACAAAACAAAAACAACGGTCAGAGATACTCGGCTGAAAACCTCTATCCCTTCTGGATTACTGTGCAAAAAATCTCAAAACTAAGACACTGATTGCTACTTTTTGAGCACATCCTTTTGGCTTTTACTCTTTAAAGAACATCATACAATACTTGTTTATCACTGGTACAGAAGGTGATATCCAATCCTACCTTAAAGAAACCTTTCTCCTTCCCACCCCCCCCCCAAAAAAAAAATCAAAGGAATAAATAAGATGAGCAGCCTAATTTTTAATGAGTCCCATAAGCAGAATTGTTTGAATGTTCCACGAGCATTATACCGTTATATCGTTAAACTTGAGTATGATAAAATGTGCAAATTTCATACACATCTAGGTGCAGAAGGAAACATTTTCACGAAAACCTGGCAACCATAATGCTGAATTTTACAGGTAGCTAGCATTGATACACTGATTACTTTTTGTAGATGAATCTTTCATCATAGCTATAACTTACACATGGCCACAGCTTTTGATAATCAAACTGCAAAATTGGACTCACACATATAGCAGTTCTGCAATCATCAGAACACTTTGTAACAAATTGCTGACACTGAGGAATGAATGCAAGAAGACAAATTAGCTCTGCTCCTTCTCACAGTTTATTTCTTCTTGAAATTTGAGCAAACAAAAATGCTGGGGGAGACAGAGAGAGAGAGAGACAGCTACAGGTTCCAGTCACACATCTCCTTCCCCCATCACAACGGATGGCATTTGTCTTCTCGGTTTCTCTCCTTCCTCACACCATCAGGAAGCAGGAGATGTCGAAAGCAAACAGCAAACCTGAAATTCTTCTTCAAACTCCCATCTCACTCACGTCACCACCACACGCAAGTCTCTTCCCCTTTTTCTTTCCTTCTCTTTTCCCAGTGCTATACCAATCTCGACCCTCTCCAAAATCAACCATTCCTATTCATTTTCATTTTTTTAAAAAGCAAACACCACCGCCTTCCCTCCCATCCCTCATTTTTTTTTACCATTCTCTGCTTCCATTGATTGTTATCTATACTTTGCCTATACCTTCTCACTCTCTCTCTCTCTCTCTCTCCCTCAATCTCTCACAGTCTATTGCACTCATTCCCTCTATCTCTCTCTGTCTATCTTTCCCATCTCTCTGTCTCTTAATTTCTTTCTCTATTGCTCTATCTCAATGTCTTCTGACTGACTCTTTTCCTCAATTTGAATGAACTTCCATTCTTTTCCATTGTATGTGTTGACCTTGCACATATTTTTCTCAAAACTGACATGTTATTCTTGCATTTTGTACCGATTCCAGACCACTGAGTAATGATTTTTCACACCGAGGTTCAAATATTTATGTTGAAAATGTTTACGCACTGCTAATGGAGGCTAAAATACACACAAGTTGCCATGTTCCACAACAGGGCAGAAGAATCATTACTCCTCAACAAGATTACAAAGTAAAGTGTTGCAGTCATCAACGTAGTTACTGATGTGCTACTTCAGAAACATATAATTTGTCACTGTCATTGGTATCATCGTCAGAATTAATATTGTCAGTACAAAGCATGCAGTCAAACACTAAAGCTACAATTGCCGCTTTTTTCCCGAAATCATGCATAGCACTGTTGTTGAACCATTCCATATCTGAAGCAAAATGACTGAATTCATAATATCTTCACTTCTGCCTTAGACAGCAGGCAGAGTTTGCACTGATTTGAGGTGATTCGAATAAAAGATTCATTTTTTTTTTTTTGTATTAAGCTCTAGGCTTTCTTCACTGCTTTAGAGAACTCACGATAATAATTTTGTGTGGGGAGACTTTGCTGTATTTGTTGATCATTCTTGGCAGAAAGTTTGAGGTTTACAGCTTCCAAATGCCACATAATCTTAACCAGCAGGTACTGAAACTCCCCATTACATCCATGTACGTGAAACAGGTCTCCCTCGTCGGAAGATTTGATGTATGGTAATCAGCACTGTGTCTAATGCACCTTATTTGTCCAAGCGATCTGAGTTCACCGCCGATATTCAAAATGAGCGCATCTATCGTGAATCATCCTTCTGCTTAATTACACAGATTCCATTTGCATTTTCAGTCAATACCCTCCGATACCGAAGACAGAGTACCTGTGCTTCCTAGTCTGTGTACTAAACAAGTGGTGTTTTACAGATTGAGTAGCTTTTCTTCAATAAAGTGCTGTACATACCATCTACAAAACATTAAAATGCTTGATCATGAATTGTAATGAGGTATGACATCATGTAAGGACTATTCTGTTGTTAAACCCTTTTTGTGCCAGGGACTACTAGACAGTGTGTATAATGCTCTGGGGTTTTCTGTGCCAATCAACATTGCAAGAACACAAAAGGATAAACACTGAGCAAGCAGTGTTTTTTTTTTGTGTGATTTTGTATTGAAAGCAGCTACCACATAGAATCTACCTACTACCAGGTATTTCATTTCACAGATCTTTAGAATGGCTTTTAATGCATCAATTGAAATGCAATTCACTTTTTTTTATGTAGAACTTCTATTATTCAAATGGAGAGTACAGATGAAGTAAAACCTTTAGCTCATTCAAGAATATCATGTGTAGCTCATTCAAGAATATCAAGAGTACCGATGTGTTGGCTCAGTGAGTAGAGCGGCTGCCCTCACAATCAGGAGGTCGTGGGTTCAAACCCCGGCCGCGTCATACCAAAAGACGTTAAAAGATGGGAGTTGCTGCTGCCTTGTTTGCCGTTCAACAGTTGAAAAGGTTAGAGCAACGTCGATCTGGCGCTGGTCAGTGGCTGCCGGGCCCACGATCAATTGGGCAAAATGAATTTCCATTCTTGGACAATAAAATTTGGAGTTTATATCCAAAACAATTATTATTATTATTATTATTATTATTATTATCATCCAAGTTATATTGTCTAAAGTATATTACGATAATCATGATGTAGTAAATGACAATTTTGTCATTATTACACACAGGCTTAGAGTTTTATTCTAAAACTGAATAACTATTAATTTCCCCACCAAACAAACTATATGTATAGTGTATATATATAAAAAGTCAGTGGCTGTATCAATAACGTTCCATGTAGATGCCATACTTCATACACAAACCCACATGTACAAGCCAAAGTTTATACTACATGTATCATAAGATGTGATTTGGATTGATCCAATGTGTCTGGTGGTTCATTCGGCTTTCAGATGTGATTGTGTCTCTGCTGTGTAGAGTGCCATTAATCCTACTTTCCTGCCTTCAAAATTTCAGGATCAATTCAATGTGATTAACAGGTTGGGACTACAGTGAACTATGTATCTATCTTATTATTTCATGTTGCCCCTCTCTCTCTCCTTATATACTCTTACTCTTTCTTTCTGTATGGCCATCTAAATATCTTTCTCTCTCCCTCTCTTTAGATAATGTTGCATTTTTATAATGATGATGAATGACTCTCTGTCAGATATTATGCATCAGTTGACTGAGCAAAAAAATCAGGACAAAGAAAAAAAAAAGAGAGAATAATTCATTCTACATAGCTTGGCATCCGTGACATGGAACTTACTACTGTGGATGGCAACTTTGCTTGTGGACACAATCACTATGCCCCACACAATTCTTGTTAAACCAGAGTTCTGCAAGAAGGTCTGGAGGTAAAGACTACCAGTTGCCATGGAGACTTTGCATAGAAGATATTTTTGTTTGCACAAGAAGGTGTTGGTACACACCATAGTAGTTCCATTTGCTCGCTGCTCATGCAGATGAAGTTTTCTGTTCACTTGGCTTTGACAGTAACACCTTCAGGTTTACTTGCAGTATGCTCCTATCATATCTCTCCCTCTCTCTCTCCCTCTGCCCTTGTGTATGCATATAGGTATCTATCCCTTTCACTGTTCATATCCCTTTCTCATGTGTAAAATGCAATATGAAAGATATGCCCACTGGAAGTACAGCTTTGGATCAATTTTCCATAAAGTTTGTATGAATCAGAAGTTGCCGGAAGGATGTTCTTCCCCCGCCTTGGTAAAGGAGGACGCTCAAATTTGCAGAGCATGACTGGACGTAATAATCCACTCCGGTTGTAGTACATGCTTCAAGCACAATGTCAAACATGAATACATCGCCAGCCCATGGCTTTCTATTCCCGTCACGTTGCACATTACCCTGCCAACCATATCAGACAAGTTTGTTCAGTTATCAGTCTTACGTTTTTCTTTTCAAAAGAGAGAGAAAAGATGAGGGAGGGAGATGGAGAAAAAGGGAGAGAGAGGGGGAGAGGAAAGGAAAAGAAAAACAGAAAATCCCGAGAGAGTGTAAAGGGATGTACAAGAGCGACGAACAAAAGCTGCGGATACAATTTCCTCTAAGGTCTCCCCTGTACGGTGATGCTGAATGCTGCCCCATTGAAGTTGGTCCTTCGGTGGCCTAACAGTGATATGAAGACTGACTGCCTTTTGTTTGAGACACTCTTTGGATCCCTCTCACTAACTGCAGGGCGATTGCAGTCACAGAACACTACTATCTGGTAGTTCTAATATCTAATATCATTGCCTATCCTGTAATCATCAGCACAAAGGGGAATACTATGCACAAAATCCAGGTAGGCAGTTAGTTTATTTGCTTCATTTTCTACGTGTATCTGAGAAGATGGCTGTAGATTAACAGTATGGAACAGAGCATATTGTACCTTCCTTCATCACTCAAAAACATTTATATATAAAAATCATACTAATTCTTACAGGAAACCAGTGCTGCTCTTCTAGCTAGACTATGCAATCATGCCTACAATTTACCATTTTATTCAAACGTATTTCCAAGGTCAGACAGAAAAAATTGAATGAGAAGAAACATGGTCTTGTGTCATCCACATATCACCTGAGAAATTATTTCCATGGGTAGCATTCTTGAACTGTTTCTCGTTTTTGCCTGAAACATTACAATGAACTGATAATAATAGGTCACAAGTAGTCAGGAACTTGGCATCTCACCTGAGTTCAGGGTAACTTGGATACTAGTACATGTATATTGCAAATCTCTTATATTCCTCAATGAATCAACACGATTTGTTCTTTAGTCGCAACATCCCCTCCTGTTCCCCCCCCCCACCCGTCCTACCCCTCCCCCTCCTCCTTTCCTCCTCTACCTCTCCTTTCACATTTCCCTTACCCTTCTCCTCCACTTCTTCCTATATACTCTTCCCTCTACGATGTACCTCCAAAATCTCTTCTCCTTCCTCCTCCACCTCCTCCCTATCCTCCTCCTCCTCTTCCTTCTCTTCATATTTCTTTTACTCCTCCTCTATCTCTTCTTCTTCTTCCTCCTCCTCTTCCTTCTCTTCACATTTCTTTTACTCCTCCTCTATCTCTTCTTCTTCCTCCTCCCTATCCTCCTCCTCCACCTCCTACTCCTTCTCCTCTTCCTATTTCTTTTACTCCTCCTCTATCTCTTCTTCTCCCTCCTCTTCCTCTTCCTCCAGAGCACACGAATCAATTACCGCCCCTCCCACTCCTTGGTTTTCTTCCTTGTCACTCATCCCGTCCCATGTGCATGAACAGGTCGCTCCAAATCCCTTCTTGGATGCAGACGAAACCAGACTCAGACTATTTGGGCAGACATGGAAGAAAAAAAAGTGAATTGAACTCTGGTGGTAGTGAGGAGCCACTTTTTAAAGGTCCCAACTCCTCTTGGGTCCCAGCTAGAGACCAACTGATCTCCCTCATCATCATGTCTGCTTCCACTGGGCACATCTGTCTGCACTCGATCCCACTAAAATTAAGAGTTTACTTGTGCTTGGACCTCGTTATGAGGGTCTGAAAAGGTTCTCACACTGGAGAGGGAGTCGAAGGGAGGAGGTAGTAAAAGGAAAAGGCTCCAAAGAGAGGGGAGGGGTGTGTGTAGGAAGGGGAGAAGATGAAGAGGAAGAAGTAGAAGAAACAGATGAGCTAGGGAAAAGCGAAAGAAAGGCAGTCAAGAAGATAGACAACTACTGTTCATGGTCTTGTCATTAAATCCTCTGTTTCATTTACTCAAACAATTGTAGCATGGATACCCATTTGAATTCTTAAATCCTCTTTGGACCATCGCTTGAAAATTACAATCAACATGTAATGTAGAGTAGCAATGACATAATTAATGAGACAGCCACTGGAGAGATGCTAGGTGTGGTCAGAATCAACCACTATGCATCTACAAAGTGACTCGACCAGTCAAAGCTCAATTGAGCATCACAGCAGCAGTGACAGATAGTACCAAACATCACATGGCACACTGATTCCACATCTAAATTAGTTTCTCTTTAAGTCCAGTCCGGTAAGAACTACTTTAAGTTCCAATGAATATGCCTTTCTGTGTTATGTTATAACCATACTCTGCATCTACAAAGTGAGTCGACCAGTCAAAGCTCAATTGAGCATCACAGCAGCAGTGACAGATAGTACCAAACATCACATGGCACACTGATTTCACATCTAAATTAGTTTCTCTTTAAGTCCAGTCCGGTAAGAACTACTTTAAGTTCCAATGAATATGCCTTTCTGTGTTATGTTATAACCATACTCTGCATCTACAAAGTGAGTCGACCAGTCAAAGCTCAATTGAGCATCACAGCAGCAGTGACAGATAGTACCAAACATCACATGGCACACTGATTTCACATCTAAATTAGTTTCTCTTTAAGTCCAGTCCGGTAAGAACTACTTTAAGTTCCAATGAATATGCCTTTCTGTGTTATGTTATAACCATACTCTTTAGAAAATCATACAGGGGGGTCTGCCATGGATCACATGGAGGTGTGTGATGGCGGGGATGGGCATGTCTCTAAGTGATGCATGTTTGTACGCCTTACCACTAGTTTCATACAGCAACAAAGAATTTTACTCTGTTAAGCAGAGTACTGCAAGACTCATATAAAACCTGAATTCCTGGCATTTCTGAGGGTGTGATATTTGTGAGGCAAGCAAGAAATCAATTCATTTTCTGAAATCAAGGGAATGAACATGATATATTCACATGGAAATGAAGTGATCCAATGACACATGAAGTTTTTTCCCTGCCTCGACGGGTACGTGCATTCATGGGGATCGACATGTATTTGAGGAAGCACGGATATCCTTAACATTTGCCTGGTGTAGAGTGTAAGATGTTGTAAAAGTCTGATGTTACCCCTGTCTTTTGTTCATCGTTTGCTCACGAGTCCTCGCGTGATTGTCACCGACACGTGTGCGCTCGTATCTTGCCATGCACCGAAAGGTATCTCTGACACGTTTGGACCGAGCAAACATCCATCTCTGTCGGACGCACACTCTGTCCACCTCCTTCATTACTTTGCTCATCCACTCCCCCTCACTGGGCTCTCATGAATGCATGATAACATGGAAGTTTTCACAACAGCAAACAGGACAGAACTGTGGTCCACGCTTTTCACCAACCTGCATGAACAGCTTACAATAACCATCAGCTGAGAGGCAGAACAGAGTTTAATTCTATGGATTATCCAGAGCATTAATGCCATTCTGTTTCTCAGTTTGCAATTTTGTTTCAAAAGCAGTCAATATTACCCCATTTATACTGAGCAAAACACAGATTCTGAAGCCTCCCACAGCAGCCTCGAGGAGCCTTTCAGCTCAATATAAACACACAGATTTCAGAAAAGGAGACCCGTTCAGATCAGGTTCTGAAACCACCTACAGGGGGTGTTTTCAGAACAGCCTCGCAGAGCCTCGGCTGCAGTATAAATGCTAGGGGGTTCAAGAAGCCACTTTTTGGCCTAACCGGCAGTTATCACTGAAGGTCATCACCGCCTAACATTCAAACCAGCCGTTGCAACCAACCGCTGCTGATAAATGCCGCGCAACTTGCACACTTTCGTGCTCAGTCATGCTTGTCGTTATGTAAGAAATTCATAAGCCTGAGCCATGTATCGGAGCAGAACTTTGTTACCATGGGAACGGAGTCAGTTAGACCTGCTCAGGCGAAACCAGCCTGAGCAGTATAAACAGATGAGAGACCACTTTTTCGCGTGGGCTTTCAAAACCTCCTCAAGGAGGCTCTGAAACCTGCCGGCAGTATCAATGGGTATAAAAATCCTGAATTAAAAAAGAAAAAAAAATATTGCCTAACTAGACAACTTCTTCTTCCCTTTCTCCCCTCCTCTCTCTCCATCTTATTACTAGTCTCCATCTATTTAAAAAAAAAAAAAAACATCTCCATTAGACTCTAAATGTTACAAATAAAGTTTGTATCTTCTGATGAGTCAACTTTTTTTCCTCCCTCTATTACAATCTTTTCTCCCTGTTTCCTCCTAGTTTGTCTTTTTTTCTCCATGTCCACATCACTTTTCCATCTCAATTTGGTGAGGTGTTCCTCAGCTTGACGAGCAGCATCATGCATGTGGATGTCACCATGACACCTGATAGGAAAGCATTCACCATCCTGTTTGCCTTTTATCTTTGCCCGTCAATATTGACTTAATCCCACCTGAAACAAAAAAAGACGGGGAAACCTTGGCGCTGGTGTCTACGGACCAACAAATTAACCGCCACGTTTCTTTCTTTCTTTCGCAGGAATCCCATGGAGGGCAAAGGGCAGATAGAGTTGGACACGTAGGGCAAGGAGCATATTTGGCAAGGAGCATGTTTTAAGAGCTAAAGGGAGGAAATACCTTGGCATCCAGACTTGAATCACAATTCAAATGTCTGCTGTTAGGCTTTACGAAAGAGGTATCACACACCTCTTTTGCTTTATCAAATGAGGCAAGTAATATTATATGTGACTGAGAGGATTTTGTTCACTCAGCAGATTGAAAATTATCCATTCTTTCAATGTTTCACTGTAAAAAAATTCAGGTTTTTTGTCTACCATTGAGATCATACAAAGTATACCACTGAGAAAAAGCAAGTTTTATTTAATTCAATCTGAAAATGATAATATCATAATGTGCATCAATGTAACAGTTCATATCTTTATAAGCACTGAAAAGCACAGTAGGGTGAAAAGATAACAGTTACAAGTTAATACATAAGATCAACCAGATTTGGCACCTTTGCTTAGTATCCAAAAATTGTACAAAATTGTACAAACATATCCTTTAACTTCTCTCTTTCTCCCTCCCTTTATTTCTTTCTCGTGAACCGTTCACTTTGAAATCATAAGTTGTATGGTGATGATTCAATAATTTTGACTCACAAAGTTTCAAGTTTCATGAACACCTCAACTATACACTGTATGAGGCCACAGGAGCAAAAGGAAATGAAATAATTCACTGCAAACAAATCGTAGATTACATCTATATTTCCTATCATTCCCAGTAGTCAGGTCGCTTAACGTCAAATTTTGAGATTACCGTTACACGGCGGATAAAAGCACCAAATTTGGAGAGATGACTCCTCAGGACCTACTCATTGACATTTGAGTAGGAGCCCTTTGCAAAATTTTTATTTTCATGGTATAAATGCTGAATTTCATTTTGCAGAAAATTTTGCGGAAATGAAACTTTCGCAAATTTCGCGAGGAGCTGATATCGCAAAATCAAAATGCGCGCGATTCTAAACAATGCTTTTGATGCCAGTGGCAATTTGCGGAAGTTTCATGCTGCGAAAAAGACCGTCGGCTCCAAGTCACGAACATTTCATGTCGGGAAAATAACACCGTATTTACGTATCTGAGAGAGTAAAGTAACGAAAACGAGGTTCACATTTGTGGTACTTTTTTCATTTTACATGGAGCTGGAAAACATGAACCCAATCTTGAATTCCATGATCAACAAAGCATTTGAAACATAGAGGTGGTTGAATTAATTACCGATTTATGAAGAGAATAATGCTGTCGAGGTGTCACAGTGTCACATGTACATGCCAGTTCAGAGTTATGTACATAAAGCATAGACCCGATATTAAAGGGGCTGCAGATCGTTTTCTAATGTTTTTTTTTCTTCCCCCTTTGGGGGGGGGGGGGGGAGGGAGGGAAGGAGGGGGCTGCGGACCGTTGACGGGAGTGTTCAAGGGTCAGTGATCTCCCCCTCCCCTTACCATTAGAAAACGTTCTAAGCCCCTTTTATAAAGTAACTAAACTGGGAATAGGGACCTACACCACAATGTGACAACTCAACAGCATTTTCTCTTCATAAATCGGTAATTAATTCACCAACCTCCATGTTTCAAATGCTTTGTTGATCATGGAATTCAAGGTAGGGTTCATGTTTTCCAGTTCCATGAAAATGAAAAAAGTACCACAAATGTGAACCTCGTTTTCATTACTTTACTCTCTCAGATACATAAAAACGGTGTTATTTTCCTGACATGAAATGTTCGTGACTTGGAGCCGACGACCTTTTTTCGCAGCATGAAACTTCCGCAAATTGCCACTGGCATCAAATGCATTGTTTAGAATCGCGCGCATTTTGATTTTGCGATATTAGCTCCTCTCGAAATTTACAAAAGTTTCATTCCTGCGAAATTTTCTGCAAAATGAAATTCAGCATTTATACCATGAAAATAAAAATTTTGCAGAGGGCTCCTACTCAAATATCAAGGAGTAGGTCCTGAGGGGTCATCTCTCCAAATTTGGTGCTTTTATCCGCCGTGTAACGGTAATTTCACTAAGCGACCTGACTACAGGATGGGCATCCAAGATGGACATATGGACAGATCTTTATTCTACAGAACAGCTCTATTATTTGCCAACTTTCCAGTCAACTACAACAGACAAGTTTGCCTGTTGAGATAGGTTTGTTTCATAACTTATTCCCATGACGCATTACAGTGTATGTAGGCTTCTGTGCTTCTTCCGAGCTCATCCAAAGCAATTACAATGTCTGTGCAATGCAATCACCTGCTATAGAAAATTGGCCTTCACAAGGTGAATGAGGCATTCATCCCTGGATATTGATCCTAGTGATCAGCTTCCATATTCTTTTCTGACTTTTATAAATTGAAAATTCACGCTTCATTGCAAGTATATATCCCACAGGGTAGATCCAATCATCAGTTTATTCAACAAAATACACAGCTACTGATCCCTCAAAACGAAAAATCCAATTGTCATATAATACATCTTATGAGAATTTTATTTTTTCTTCGTCTTCTTTTTTTTGGGGGGGGGGGGTGTGGGTAAAGGTTGGGAAGGAAGGGGTAAAACCAACATCCAGTTCAGACAAAACTAGTTATAATCCTCTTTTCCAATACATTTTCCTAAACTGCCTTCATAATTTTCCCTGTTGATACATAGATGTGTTCATAGTGAGCTAAAATATTGGTATGTTTAGACTGAAGTATACCCCCACCCACCGCATGGCTAACCTTTCAGCCTCTTGGGATAAACATGGAGAGGGTCCATTATCAAATGCCAATATTTCTATGCACATAATGAGCTATGTTTATGGGCCATTAGATATTCCCCTCATTACCAATCCTTCCTCGCCATATTCAGACAACCTCCAAACCAGGGCACTGACATAAAGGCACATGCCTAAGGCCAAGGCAAGGAGATTTGTTTGGGATATTTGGAGCTCCTAGCTGATATCAATGGTGAGCAATTTGTAACAATTTAAATCAATTTCAAATAAAACTAAAGTGGGTAATCTGTACCATCTTTCCCTCCAAACCACAAGGTAATGAGGGTAAGGGGAACTTGACATGGATAACTGGTTGTGGTTTGCTCCCTACTTTCTTCTCACATCACTGATTTTGTAAAGTTAACAAAATCTTTGGAATTATACTGATGTGGATGTACAAATAATAAGACTTTAAAAAAGAAAAAAAAAGAGTTAACCCTGAGTTTCCTGTCGACGTGCATTGTAAGGAAACAAAAATCTGCAGCAAGCAGCAATCTGTTGATTTTTATTGTACCTTTCATCCCTATCTTATCCAGTGTAACGTACCAGTATAAAGCAGGTAATTCACTTCAAATAATGCTTGACTCTTAAGAAAGGGAGAAGGTAATGACTTCTGTTGCAACCTGTAAGGCATTTGTGGTAGAGGTCTTGTACTGTAGATGTCGTGACAAAGTTTACCTGCACTTTGTGGACAAGCGAGGGAGAAAGAACAGGGGGAAAAAAGTCCTGGGGATGAAATCTCCGACCGGAAACTCAAGTCAGAACAGAGGATCAATGACACTAAGAATTGTTTGGTTGTTTGGGGTCAGGAAGTTATGGTGGAGTGAACCCATTTCATGCTTGACTGCCTTCTGGATCGCAGGGATAAGAGAAGTGGGACTAAGCGAATGAGAAGTCTAACCAAAACAGAATGTTGTTGTGAAAACACTCAAAAATGGAAAGTAACTTTGCGTGTTACTGCAAAGAGCCCCGTTTTATACATTCCTTAACCCGTTGAGGACGGTTTGATTTTGCTACAACATGCATTTCCCATAGACGCGTGCCCAAGTAAACTCGGGACTCGTCCTCAGCGGGTTAAAAGAGATGGACTGCCACACAGAAGAGGTAGCCTCATGAGGAACTGGTGGAATTAAAGTAGCAAATCAGCATGATTTTGAGCTAACTTCGAAACAAGGGAAGTGAAAGTTACAGCATGGAATTTTGTACATTGTTAAACATCCTTTTCCTACATGATATGCAAAACATCTACATAACTTTGAAGTAAATGACAGGTATTACACAAGTGACATCACAGCCATATGACTTTCTAAACCTTGTTGCTTCTCTGCCATAATTGCCAATAGATTTGATGCACAGTAAAACTGATCCCGATAAGTAATGCGTTAAGATGACCCTAATGGATAGTTGTGTGATCATGCCTGAACACTATTTGAAAAGGTGCAAAGGAAAATTAAGAGTTCACATAAACCAGCTATGGCCATAACAAATGAGCTCCAGGAAAATACAACGCTGACTTTTCATTAAAAATTTTCCATTATCTCACTTTATTAATGATAGGCAGTAAAACTTTGATGGAAATTATATGTTCAGCTACAGTATAGAGCAGAAGAGAAGATGACTTGACTGCTGAACTGTTGAGTAGATTTCACCATTTTCAATACAACTTATGCTCCTGATCAAATTGCTCATCTTGCTTACCAAGCACACTGGCTGTTCATGAATGAGCAAGGCACACCAACTCTGGAGGCCCGGATATGAAATATGAAATGGAGACCACCTCATGCCAGTTTTGCAGTAACTGCCACCTTCATCCATCGTCATGGGAACCATTTTGGAAAAAGATGAGGAATGAAGAACGAGATGTGTATCGGCAAATATGTACTGACATAACAAGAGAGTGTAATAAGAGAGAGAGCTGAGAAAGAAATGGCTCCAATTCCTCTTTTAAAGAAGAAAAATCAATTGGGTTGAGACTGGATCACGCCATGCTTGGAGCTCTCTCAGGTACACCTAATGAAATCCCCGTCTTCCCTGGTGGTGGGTGCGAAGAGCGGCGACCACCGACTGAGCCCTATTTAGTGAGTCATCATCCCAGGCTTTGGTTCCTTCCTCAAGGCTGCACACCAATGCCATCCTTAATGAAGAAGTGAGAGAACATCACCTCCTGGTGCCCACTTACAACCAGTTGAATAATCCCTGACCAATTTCTCCTCCTTTCTTTCTTTTTTGTCTCCTCAAATACTTTCTACAGATGTGTCACATCTACAGTCATACCAATTTCTTCATCTCTGCGGAGTCCACACAAATACCATCAACACTATCATGCCCGATAAAGATATGTGACCTTCACATTTGGGAAAAATAATACCTAAACTCCTCATCTATTTTCAGGGGGAAAAAAAGAATCCTCGCTGGTTACTAGAGTGTGAATAAATATAACTGAATGATAAGGTACTTGGACAATTGAGCAAGTCAGAATCGTGTGCGTTTTTCACATTGTTTGCATTTCAATGGTCAAATTGAAGTCACTTGAGATCAGACTTGATTAAATCAACAAAATGCTTACTGAGTCATCATAACCACTTCCAGGGTAAGTCATCATCAAGGAAAAGTTCAGGGTGAATGGCAGAATGCTGAAAATGTTGTCCCACTATTTCTTGAGTCTAGCGATTGACAGATTTCTAAATAGTCTTTTGCTGCTCCTTTCTCATGACTGGATGATCCTCATTCTTTGTCCATTATGCTTCTAGCATACATTATCTATAATTGACATCCTTACTGTTGGATAGTTTGCACATCACATGCTCTTCAAGATAATGATGATAATTATGCCAGATCTAGCATTTAGACTTCAACTTCTATCATGAGAAAGCCACACATCTCAGGCATGCAAAATCTATTCTGAAGAAGCCTATCAGTTATACGTAATAAAGGTATACTTAAATTGAGCAAAAGCCCAAAGAACTTATCAACTACCGTGATTACAATCCATTGTAATCTTCATCTGAATGAAACATACATGAATGAGACATACCTTCACAGGAACATTTAATGATTTGTACAGACTGCTGTGACTCCATTTGCACTGCAGACTTCCTTCATGTCATTCCATCCCAATCAGCAGTAGTATATACCAACTATTCTACAAAGATATAAATATTCACATTCTAAAACTATTCTGATGGAATTCTGCTTGCAAAGAGAGTCTATTCAATGACATTCTTTTGTTGTTGTTGTTGTTGTCAAAGTATGTGAGACGATGCACAAGTTCTGACTTTCATGACCCTGTAAGGTGTCCATAGGTCCTGATGAATGTATGCATCATTCCATGAATGTCTTGACTACAGACTATGTAGGCAAATGTCCGCCTGCATTGGCACGCAGCTTTCGGTTCTCCCCCGCTGTGGTCGATAGCTGGCTGGATGCAGACCCCTCCCCTTCCTTAGCAACGAGGGCTAATGATGATTGGGTGAAATGAGGCAGCATGAAGATGGATGCAAGGATGGATTAATGATGACAGAGGGACAACTCATTAATGGCCAATATGGATGGGAGAAAGGAAATGCGAGACAAATGAACAAACATGCAACGTTATCTCAGGGACTAAGATTGTTCAGTTAACTGCCCATCACGGTAATCAAATGTGATTAGCAATTTCAAATTTATGATTTAATGGATTCTTTAACTTATCTCCTAGTTCCCAATGATAAATCATGTGACCACTGTAGTTTTAATCGAACAGCATTGAATGTGATTCATTCTAAGAGGTATACTCACACTTGATAAATCATGAAAGAAACTTACTTCTAACATACAGCAGCTTTTAGATTAATAACATAACATGAGAAGAAAAAAAATGTCATGGTGCAAAAAGTCTTTATCAGAGTACATGTAAAATATTAATTATACTATATTCTTGCTGTTATACACCAAATAAACGTAACAGGCAATAAATCTGGAAGAGTCAACCATTATTCCATCCCAAAGCACACCATCAAATCTATCTCTTGAAATTCAACAGTTTGATCTTCACGTGTCTAGTTATTTTTCAAGGACTGAATTTTTATATTATGAACTTAAATTTCTTTCAGAGAACAACAAAATACTCCTGTGACCGACAAAGTCAAAGCTATATTAAATATTTTCTATAAAAGATGGCATCCAAAGAATCATCAGTAATTAATTCATGGAAAAAGGCTGCTCAAATGGATGTCAATACATGTATAATGAGAAAGAAACAGACCCATCCATTGATTAATGTCCGTGCATACTTGTCTTGACAAGTAACAAATTATCTATAATTCAAATTAAATACCCTGAGTATGCGTTGTAAATGGCGACATACTTATGCAGGATTAAACAAAGTTTGAAGCTGAAGAACGAGATTCTGCTTTCATTTTGAGAATGACACTATCTGTCCATCTGCTGTAAGGATTGATGCACAAGGAATTGATTGGCAGTGATTCCCCAGACCATAATTAGTGTAACAGGTAGCAATTGACAAGAGAAGCTGAGCAAAATCACTTCTCGGCAGGAAAGTCGGAGGCATTCTGATTGGGATGTGCTGACAGGTGAAATATAAATGCACAAACCATTCATCAGTTTTCTCAATCCACCATCTACAATCAAACTTTAGGCAAGAGCCATTTCTGTACATTCTGACACACTCATCGAGAAACGATAGATATTTTTCCCCAAATCACATCAGAATCTTGATCTACCCTGCATATGCATTTTCTTACTGACAAAGTAAGCAGTTTAGCTGACAGTAAACTTGTGGATACATATCAATAGAAAGATAATTCTCTTCGGAAAGCAAAGGACTGTATGAGGAATATATTTCTATAACCTTTAACTCCTATTTCATCTGAATGCTCCAGTTTTGTTTTGAAATGAAGGACTAGTGAGAGGATAGACCAGACACCATCTTAATACAAAGTGTGAAGTATTTTGTGTATATTTTTTTTTTTTTGGTGGAATTAATCTACTCACTGACTAGAATTTTTTTCTGTTTCAGATAACTTTGCATCACTTCTAATGTGACTATACGTGGTAGTTTCATGTTTCTTTAATTTCATGTTTTGTTTCACACACAAACAAGACAGGACAAATGTTATATCATTCATTTTCTTTTGTTTTATATAACATTACAGAGTCAAAACATGTCACTAGAAATAATCCCAAAATAACATGATAATTTGCATCTGTACAGGACAAGATATGGGATACTGGCATTAAACACTGATTTATATTTCTTCATTTTCACAATTTCACAAGATATGTAAAATCAAATGATTGGCAGTATGCTTCAAGGTTATCATAAATGAGCCACGGGGAAATTAACAAATGTGGAAAATTGATTAAATCCAACGGGCAGGCATTTTTCTACGCCAAGCACAGCGCTCCTACACACAATTGAAAGTAACCTAAAAAACAGCTGCATGCTCTTACAGCAAACCATAATCAGTGATTAGCTACACCGTAGGCAAGCAAAACAGCACGGTGGATATGGACATGTGGATGACATCAACTAATGTGAGCATAAATATTGGCAATGTTTCGAAACAATGAAAATCTAACAGCAAAATTATGAATTATGAAACACTTAAAAAAGGGATGCAATGGCATTTGTTAGTGTAGTCTATAGATTTACAATATCTGAGTGGCCATATCTCCACCTGATAGATAAATTCTACCAAGGTATTGTTCTACTGATTACACTACCGTGTAGTATTCATTCCCTTAGGGTGCATCTTTTACCCTTCTTTTCTTTCTGTTCAAGTCTTCCAATGCATGCCAAGTCTCTAATCTACTACTGCTATGTGTGAGTGCACTCAGGTTATTGCAAAAGCAAACATTTGAATCATCTTGAGTTATCGCAGTTCGTTTTACCGGTAACGTTCAGTTTTGTTTGCACACGCTCAGCACAAAGAAAAATGGTAAACTGTCGCTATGTGTGCATGTCGTTTCAAAAACAGTGTAGCAGGAGTGTTTGGTACTTAGCACTGCAATGGCTCGCATTGTACCCCTCATGCTTGTTGTTACTGATAAAAGATTTCAGAGATGCGCTATTACACACAAACTGTAGTAAACCAAACCAGCAGATTTCATCATCTTTGCTTCCTTTTGCTGTTGATGGAGTGCTCTGACAATCTCATATTACAACTCTCAGAGTGTTTTGAAGAACATATTGCTCATGGAAAATGTTGCAACTTTGACGCCCCAAAATTAGCACTTAAAACTGCTATGGTTCATTTCTCTCATTCGTAAATTGCCTGAAAACTGCAGGACATAAACAGTTATACGTGCAGACCAGGAGACACAATCAATCATGCACCTCGTTTTCTGGGCTTGTCGGTAACGAGCACGCCGTTCAAAGTTGTGATGATGCGAGGTTCACACGTCTGCCAAGAAATGATGGATAAATGAAATACTGCCACACTGATCAGTGCTCTGCCACGGAACATTTCCTCGCTCTCAGTCAACGATTATTACCCATTATGACTTTTCCTCATCAAAAACTGTCTAAATCCTAGCCTTTTCAAAAACTGGCATCTTCGGACCAAGAAGGGTTCCCTCAGCTTAGAAAAAAAAAAAAGATGAAAAACAAACCAATAAAGACAAACAAAACCAAACAAAGAAGGCAGACATACCTTTATTCTTCTACTCTACAGAGGAATAATGAGGCTTAATGCATAGTTAAAAACAATCTCAAGAGCTGGAAAGGATATCTGATACTGCACAAATTCAAAATCTGGCAGTCTGAAAGTGATGATTGGAAAATGTATGAAAGCTGATTATAATTACCATCTATTAGTGGAAAAATGAGCAAAGAAATACTAATAAAATCAATTAAAAAATAATATGATTACCATCGTAACACTTTAAGATTTTGAAGACTACGATGATCATTATTATGAATATTTACCAGCATTGCTTTGAGTACAAAGACGACAAATACATTGAACTGCCACAATTTCATTATGACAAAAACAAAACTGATTCTCACATCCATATATCCATATTCATATCTATATACTATGTCTCTGTGCTGAAACTTTTATAACATTTGGGTTTTTTTTCTCCTCAGTTTAAAACACTCTGTGAGGCTGTATATTGGATTTCCTCAAATTACATTCCTCTATGCAATATCAGATTAGTTGAAGAATTCCCATCTTTGTTAAATACTTCGAACCCCCTCCCCCATATTTTTGTTATAAATTGATTTTTAGTAGCAACACTATACTTTGGCTTTGTCCTTACATCACATCTCCAAGGCACATGTACACGTATGTATAACGTCCCTGTGGAACACCTACGCAATATCTCACTGTACTTTTCTCCAATGTCAATCTATAGGCCCGTTCACAAACAACGAAAATCGAAATTTCAATCACGATCCAAATTTCGATTTTTTTTTCGACCGTTCATACACAGGGAAAAATCGCACTTCGCAGCAAGGAAAGAACGATCAGTGGCCAAACTGCGCATGCGCGAATCTTGCATGACCGAAGACTGACCCCGCAGTCCCAATAGAGTTTCGCACGCGCTACGAACGATGGGATTAAAAATACCGATTTCCGAATCTCGATCGCGCTCACACACATGATGCTTGGCAAAATACTCGCGATTATTCTGAAAAATCGCACTAATAGTGCGAGTTGGATCGCGATAAGGATCGCGGTAATTAGTGAGATTTTTCTGTCCACACTGGAAAAAATTTCGAAATTTTGATCTCGACAAGAAAATCGATTTTTAAATCGCACTTTTTCCCTTGTGTGTGAACGGGCCTAATCTATATTTCTCGCACTGGATCGTTCTAACCCAAGCATGGAATGTTTATTTCCCACCGAATGAATGGCCCAGTGGACAGGGAAGCCACGATGTTGACTCAACACAACGCTCCACAAATAGAAGCCGGACCTGTTGCCAAGCGTAACCAAACTCTGGGTGTCATGCTATTGCAATCAAACTTTTGGACTTGGGACTCACATATGATCCCTGGAGATGTAATATCACACAAAAGACACTTTGGCAACAACTGTTCCATGCACCGTAACTAATTGAAACAATAAAAAAATAGGTGGTTATCACTATGAGAGGAAGTTCTATAGAGTAATGCATCATGCTAAATGATGAATAGCTAATGAACATACATTTTCCAGTTTAATATTCCAAACAAGCTGTTATTTAAAAAAGGTACTGCCACAATGCCAGCCAAGAAATATCAATGTATGGTTTTCTGGCCGCTCAATTAGTGTGACATTGACATATGAAGGTTTCAAAACTAGTTTTAAATCTGAAAGTTCTTTGTTTTTTGGGGGTTTTTTTTTCCACAAGTACTCAGCATCTTTACATAGTGTACACGTATGTTACTTTAAAAGGTGTGACATAATGTGTGAATTTTGTTGAAAGGTTGAAATTTTACAGCATCTCAGTCACTGATACAATTCTAATTGCACCATGATTACATTTGAAACATTAATTAAGCCTTGCCTTTAAACATACTGGACTTGAAGCTTTAACAGTGAATCAACTTTATTTAACCCTTCACATAATGGGACCGCGGTGGATTCTCCACTATATTCCTGGGAATTTCAGACTCTAGTAGGTACTGACAAACCCAATCCCACCAAACAAGTTGCATATCCTGTCACTCCAAGAAAGATCCAAAGACCACTCACTCTTCTCCCTGATTCATCTCCATCCTTGGCTAGCATCAACCTGCCTTTCAACGTCATCCTCCTTCCTGTGAATTAATAACTGCCCACCAAAGAGCCATTTCCTGGGCACACTTCCTGAAGAAAGGCTAAACATTACCTCTTTAAATCAACGAACTACTGCTCCAAGTAATCTGGAATGTTTACATGTCATCACACACACGATCTTCCAGATTAATACAGGAGGACTCAGGACTGTTCCCAGAGCCATATTAATCTATCATAGAAATCTTTCCACCCAGGAGACAAATGCTCTGTGCAATTCTACTTCGTTCCCTTGTTCATATGTGTGCTCTGAGCACAATTTTCAATCAGCTCTTCTTCTGTTTTTTAGGGATACCTCTCTCTTCTCTTTTGGGACAACAGCCTGAGGGCTATTGCAAGGAAGTAGTGTTTATTATGACAGACATGGTACACTAAACATGAATTGCGCACAATGTTTTGTTGATAGTGCTGGAAACCAAAGTCTGAGGCCAGGGAGCCTATTGCACTCTTTTGATATGCTATGATAGTGGATTATGATAAATTGGTCAAGATAACTCTAGAGATACAAGTTTGCAAAGGATCATTTTCCCCATCTCTTTTTCTTGATCAGAATTACAGCTTGAAAGAAACATGGATTTCTGCCATAACTTTCGTACAAATGAAATACTGATGGTAGACTTGACAGAAAGATATTGGTCCCCGTTTTACAGGGCATGCACAAGCAGAGACCTCTGTTTGAGCCTCTCTCCATCACTTAGTTTCAAAAAGACTTACTTCTTTCTGTTGTCTTAAAATGTCAAAAATAAAGAATCCATCAGATAATTCAGCGCATCTCAAAATACATTTGATGGCATCAAGTTTTGAACAATATAATTTCCCTGACAGACTATAAAATCAATGCCGGAGTTGGAGGCATCCTCACATCTTCAAACTTGATCAAAGTTGACGCAGGGAACCCTATGGAAAGGGCAATGTAACTTCTGCCACTTACAATAGACCACTCAGAAAGTAATATTCATGTTCAGCCCCACTACCACTGGCTTAAATCCTTGGTCTGTCTCCCTTTGGGTCTCTCTACTTTAATCGCACACATTCAAATAATAGCTAGATGAGTACAATCTCACACAATACAAGCTGTGGCAGCATTGCAATGAATTACATGTGGTTCATCTTCAACATTTGTGAACCTTTTCACTCAGAGATACAGTATCTCAGCTGTGATTTTGTTTCCATGGAGATAGAGGTGAGGAGTTTATTGTTGTTGTTTTTTTTTTTCTTCCCTATGAAAGTTTAGATAACATAGCCAGTCACACTTGGGCCATAATCTGGCCTAGGTTTACCAGAGTCAGACAAGCTAATATGGAAACCACAAGTCATCACAGAAAAGGTGTACATTGGTACTGAGAGGGTTAAGAAACTTCTTCTTTTTTTCAGCATGCCTTCTCTGTCATCACTGAGCAGAATCTGAGTCAATCTTGCACCAGGCCCTGCCCCATCCAGCTAGCGTCCTGCGTTCAGGGTCAAAGGCAAGGGTTACCTCTTTACAACATGGGCAAACACGCCAACAATGCCAGCTACAGGAGGGCCCCAAACGGTCGCCCAGAGATAAGCATTCCCCCTACAACAGATTTTTATGTATTTGTGTGTGAACTTCCATAAAGATGGGTGACTGGAACCAGCGCACTGAAGGGTATCAAAAATACATCTTATGTGCAATATGGACAAGGAGTCCAAGGTGCAGAGCACATACATGGGACAACACATTGAATACAATGCCGTCAAGAGTATTTATCACATAGATAACGAAAATTATGTCCAAAGTGTCACATGTAGATCAGTATGCTAGACCCAATCACCTTTCAATGCAAACAGAAGGTGATCTATACAGCTATCAATGGCAGTTGAGTTGTTGAAGGAACTGGAATTTAGCTGACACTTGTACAGAAGTTACCCCACTCATGGTAAAGAGCATTTGCAAATATCTTCAGGCTTGGGCAATTAGCCTACTTTGTTGCAACAGCTTCACAATGATAAAGGGCCTAATTTGACACGTTCTCGAAATGCTGAAGTCTGTGTATGTGCAAATGTCAGAATGCAGCAAAACCTAAATCTCACCTGTAAACCTATACATCAGTTGAGTGCTAGAAGATTTTAAACAAAGCATCAGATCCTGTAAAGTGGTAATGACCTTTAATATGCTTTTAGATTGATGTCATCCACTGACACCTGTACTGGCAATGCAAGGTGCTATGAACCCACTTGCCAAGTACTACACTGTAACTTTGAGCAATCAAAGTTATGGTGGGCAAGTGTTTAATACAAACTTCACTTGCCTGTTGAAAATATGACATTGTCTGCATGCCCACTTGGGCCAGTCGGTTAAATATCTGTAATATAGTGTCCTTACTTTGCACCTGTTAGTGACAATATTGGCTAAAGGAAATATGATACAGAGGTGTGCATCAATTCAACTAAATTTAGCTGGACCAGGGAGGTGCTAGAGAAGGAGAGGCAACTAAAGCTCTCCTTTGAAGTCATGCGCGGCACCGCCGAGAAGTTATGCGTTCAACTACAGGTGTTACCCATGTGCCTTGACAAAAGGGAGCATCAATAATCGGGACTAGCGCTCTCACATCTAGAAATATTTGCTCCTACTGCAATTCGCTCTCTCTTTCAATGTGATGGCAACAATGAATTTGTGTACCTTGAATTGGGGCAGCGAATCAAAATGCAGTGTAAAACTCACAATTTTAACATTAAATAGTTTAAAAACACGCTGGAACACGCTTTAACGGAGTACTTTATTTGAAAGATTAAAATATCCCCTTATTAACAGATAGAAAATTAACATGCGGAAATGTGCGCATTATAGAAAAAATTAGGTTTTTAAGAGGGCCTAATTTTCGTTTCCTTTCGATTTGCAAATTACGAAGAAACTAGAAATACATGTTAATAATGAATTCTTTCCTAAACTATTCTAAATCAATATTAGAGTATTTCATTTAAAATTTTGCGGTGAAATAAAGCTTGTAATTCAACGAAAGGTGAAATGCGTTCTTCGTCTCCGAACTTCGTCTTGCAACTAGAGCGGTGCCGAGCATGACTTCAAAGCGTAATGGAATGCTAGACATCCCATTGTAAGGCCTTGAACCCAAACATGTGTTTGCATGAATTACGAAGAGTTGCCACTCCATCTCTGTAACACCTCCCTGGCTGGACAGAGGGAAATGCACTTTCTGTAATCAACTCAGTGACTTGCATTATAAAAGATATGAAAGGGCACTGTGTACACAGACTTGGGAATAAAAGAAAACGATCACACAAAGTAAATGTGCCACAGCCCAGGTCACCACAGAGAAACCAGCAAAGGTTGAGATGAAAAAGGCCTGTGATACCAATCTACTGGGACAGATTTTGGGCATCACTTCAATGACTCATACATTTTACTATCTATCAAAGCTTTAACCTACTGCCTTCCCCTCACCCTCAAATGTGTGCATGGCTTCATATACAAGACATACAGATACACTCTGCTGGCCAGAATAACTCCCTGGGCGCTTTCTTGCCCATGGTCCAAATCTCTTTCCCCCCTTTTGATCAAACGGCTATTGTCCTCTTGTTTGCTGGTAAACAAAGGACGGCTTAGCGAGGTTCAACACTCTAGTACTACTCGTCTTGCCTGCCCTATTCAAGGTGAGGCTACTATACAATCTGGTGCAGTGTGCAGGCATCCCATACGGTATAAACACGGCATAGACCGTGACGCTAATTCAGGCTGCCATCACTGCCTGCGTTATCAACCGGAAAAAGAATCAATTGCTATTGGCAAAGGCAAAAAAAGTGAAGCTTGATTGGTTTTCAATGCACTGATTTCACCCTACAAGTATATAAAGTCTGCCATTGATTTATCTCTCACCCTAAGCATATTTTGATGTGAACAAAACCAACATTTATATTCAAAATCAATTTAAGTGCTTAGACTGGGCGTGTAATAATTCCCCACTAATGTACTGCATATACTCCATGCAATTCTAAACTGATGCAGTTGTTTATCAAAGACAAAAAAATGCATTATGGATGTAGGAACTGGCCTCTTCTTCAGAAAAAAATGCTAATAAGCACTGAAACATATGATTTATAATAGTTAATTCCATTGTTCATGGATTCAATTATCAAGCTCTTTCCAGGGAGAATGAATTTTAGCTGTACATGTATAATGTCACTGTCGGTGGAGTGAAATAAGAACAGATTTGTTACAAAAAGAACTTCAGGCCTTGCTTTGTCCTAACATGTAAATTACAATCATTTCCCATGTAAATAGAAATCGAAATGCTTTAATGCCATCTGTCTCTCTTAGACAATAACACTTGATTTCTGATCATGGGAGGTGAGAATGTTAGTAATCTATTAGTACTTCATATCTCTAACTTTTATTGTATTAAAAATTCTCTAGACATCCAAAATATGGACCATGAACTTTCATTGCAAAAGAATCAGTACAACAGGGGTCGCACTTAACTTTTTTTTTTAACTAGCCAGGCGGACTACTTAGAATCAATTTTGACACTATAGCAAAATTTTGGCTAGCCAGACGGACTAGTAACTTCAGAATTTTTATGATTTTTAGCTAGTCCGACGTGATTTTGGGTGGCCAATGGCCAGCGGACCATCGCCAATTTCGAACCCTGGTACAACAATCTTGAAAAAAAAACACAACAACAACAACAACATACAAACAATGTGATCAATATCAACTTGATAAACCTCATATGAGAAATCAGTATAGCAGATTTAATCATTTGAGATTAAGAATAATATTTGGCATGTAATCTGAACAAACTTTGAACAAAAGTGATCTTACCATAACGATACATAAAACTATATGAGTACAATTGAGGTCAATCTTTGGAGATGATCTAGAGCTTACATGTATATTGGTTCCCTTCAGAACAAACCAAAGGCCTGTATTTTTTCTTTTCCTTTTATTTTTGTCTTTTTACGAGCAAGATGTTACAACTGTTTATGAAAATTTATCACCTCCACTGGCAAATGAGTAAACAAGCCACTAAAACTCATCCATCACTCACCTCATCTAATGGCTAAACAATCTGCAGCCACCTTGAATTTCGACTGACTTTGATTGGGAGTCGATTTACAGTTGAACTACCACACCACTCGCCCCCTCGCCCCATCCTGACCCATTAGCGGTCACTTAATTGATCAGCTAATTAATCTGAAGAACGCAGGTTCTGTTACATATATGCAGCATACATATGGCATCTAACAGCACCCAGCGTGATCTGCTGGCTGACTTTTGAAGCATTGATTGAACAGTCAAGTGAGCCCTTAATTTCGAGTGCATCAATTGTTAATGCAACAAATCAAAGATCAAACTGCCCCCATCAATATTTGTATAGCAGGCCGCCTACTGCATAGAATTTCTCCTACTTCCAATATTTGATTGACATAATGAAACAAATCAACTTTGGTCATTCCTGGAAGAATAAGAATTGAATACCAGAGGTACTATGCAGACTCAAACAACTAAAAGACTGGATTTGGAAAGTCAAGTTCATTACATTTCTAGCAAGCTGAATATAGCGGCTATCTACAGCACTATGCATTCCACACTGCCAGCAAGCAACAAAGTGTTTTGGTATCTCAGATTGATAACACCAGGTGTGTAGCCAGGCACAGAGAGGACCGGTAACATACCAATCCAACCTCTAACCTCTGCCAGTATTAGTTTTGGGGTACTATTTCTCCCTCATATGTCCTCTGGAGTAAGGACCAAAACTGTTATTTGGCTTCCTGTAAACAGAGAAGAAGACCAAGGTATCATGGAAGTGAACTCACAGATTGTATGGGGTGGGGGTAGGGCTGTATCTTGAGGCTATCACCTCAAATTCTGAAATATTTCCTGATGAGCTGGAAAACGAGCAATCTCCACGTAAGCCCCAGCTTGATGTAATGCATTAATCTCATAGGGTGACAGATATGTGTCCTAGATGTTGAGAAAATGTTCAGTGAGATGGCATCTAAACCGGCGGTGGAATAGATCACCCAGTGCTCCATACATCCATTTGTAAGATTTTGTTATGGCAAGCTCAGAATTAATCTGCATCCACCGTAAACTCTCCCTGACATCAAGACCAAGCACAAATAATCTGGATTTATGTCTTCGGAGGCCGGTTGTGGTCACACATCTGACAAAATTCCTGTCACATGCCTGATGGGACTGTTCACATCACACCCTTAGATTGCACTGGAGATACAAAATATTGAGATGGCAATCTCCAAGGAAATATCATGTTGTATCAGGAATTGGTGTTGAGTAATGCACATGACTGCTTGACTTGTAATGGTTAGAAATATTTGGTTGTTTAAAGGTCAGGTAATTGGAGGGTGTAAAATCTACATTAAATTTTTATGTGGAAACTTGATTGGCTAATGAAATTCAGTAAAAAACAAGTGTGAGCATATGATTGAATTACAGGTCAAAATTAACTTTCCTTGGAATGACATGTTCCATCTTTATAGATTCTACTCAGTATATGTTTTGGACATAGCCTCTGTTTGTTTGTTGTTGTTTTTTACTGGTAATGTTTGGAATGAACAATATAGCATGGTCATTTGAAATACACCAAACAGCCTACCCTCACTTAATGCATAATACATAACTTAAATTATTTAAAAAGAGACATAGAGCACATTTTTTGCAAATCAGATATGGCAAGCAGAATCCCATGAGCATTAACTTTTTAGGCAAGAGACCAAAAAGTGCACTAAATCAATACAGTTAATAAAGCAATAAACCTCACTGGTTCTGAGACACTGAAAATGAAGGAGACATAACTTGGATGCTATGTTCCTCCAAGTATTTTCAAATTCCAAAAAGTCAGTTAGCTATGTTCTTGTTGTCATTAAAACACCAATAGCACAAGCAGCAAGAAGGAAATCATAAGCACTAGCAGATTTAGCAAGTCAGCTTGGACTTGTGTGAAATCCGGAAGATAATGCACAGTAGTGGAGATTCCATTCAAGCTGGAAGATAGTTCCGAGTGGGGGAGACTCCAGGCCAATAGGTCCATGATCTGAGCAAAGAGTGCCTTTGATCCACGCCATGAGTTATGGCTAGATGACACTGGGACAAGAAGCTAAGGTCACCAGCTTCTCTGTACTTGTTTTGAACAGTAAGTCCATCAGCTGTTTCCAATGCCTACTTGACTTTGGGTGCGTTCAAGTGCTCTATTAAAGCGAACTGACCGAACTGAATTAAAGTGTACCACACTGTGCGAGATTTAGAGCGTTCAAGCGCTCTGTTGAGAAAGCGTACCTCATGAGCTATGTTTAGAAGAGGTCAAGCATTTTGTAGCAAAAGGGTCATTTACCTGGCGCACTTGAACTACTTACAGCTGTCCCGAACAAAGAGAATGATGTTTTTGCATTGTGACGTATGCGCAAGATACGTGCATGCTTTACAGCGAACTTTTGGTACGCTTTTGGTACGCTTTTTGAGCACATCGCGAAGTGGTCCACTTTTGGCTTGGTACAGTACGGTACGGTACACTTTACGAGCATTCAAGCGCTCCTCTGGCGCAGGTATGGTACAGTACGGTTCGCTTTAGGAGAGCGCTCTAACACACCCAATGACTGCACTAAAGCTCCATGAGCCAAGCACTTTACCTACAGGTGTTGCAATCAAACTTCGTAGTATTGTTTGAGATGTTGTGTTTGATTGTCAAGAATTTACTGAATATTGTGTCTGTGGCTGAGGCTTGCTCTGAAAGCAGCACAAATGAAGAAATATATATTTTCCCCACTTGTGCTGAAATGGTGGTATTGAAATGACCAACAAAAACACAGCTCAAGTACTGTATGGGCAATGGTTGCCATACAAATGAGAATATGTTATGTATAATGTGAAGTATAAACTTCGTATTTTTACGACCCCACTAGACAAATACATGTATGTACTTAAAACAAGATTTGAGCATGTAATCCATCAATACTGACTGACTACGAGCATCATATCAGTTCTTCATGTCACATGATTTACGAGCATTGAGAGCCTGATATGAAGATATGATGTTTGAAGTTTGCTGAAGGTTAATATCATTACTAAATCATTTTTCGGTGACAGCAAACCTGCGCACAGTTCTATCTGTGTCTGTGAACAGGAATAAACTCTGAAATAAAGGTCCTTGCTTTTTTCTTCAAGTTCTTTTTTTTTTTTTTTATTTATTCATTTTTTTTTTTTTTTGGGGGGGGGGGGGATGGGGTGGAGGTGGGAGGAGGTTGCGCAGAGAACATTCTGTTAGCTCATGGATGTGGGAATCAATATACCAGAGCCCAAATCTAATTTGACCGCTTAGAAGTTTGCGGCAGAAGATATTTGATTTTGAGCTTGAGTGAATTATGATCCCATGATCCCATGCTCTAATGCGATTACCACAACCACCGTGCATCCTCTGTGCAAATTTTTTAGGCTGATCTTACAGCTTTACAGCATCACAGCGTACATGGGTTTCACTCGTTAAAACCTTGAGCTGCGTGTTACTTGTACGTCCTGAAGCAGACTTCTTATGTTGGGGATCTACACAACTTCCTTCCCAAGATGATCAATTTTAAGGAAACCAGTGACTTGAGAATTGGAATGGTGGAGAAGATGCATCCCTTTTGCATAAACTTAATGAAGTTTCATTAATTATTACAACAAAATTCCTGTGTTGTGATAGGAGATGTACAGAAGCTCAGCTTCAGGCTTGCTGTCAAAAATGTGATTCATGAATACAATGATAACATCTCAACACTTCAAGTAATGGCAAGCAAAGTGAAGTTGTTGGTTTTCATATCTTTATCTTTCATTTGCTTAATTCAGTTAGGATATATATTTTCCTAGACCTCAAACTTAAAATCCAACCTAGAGCTCATGCATAGGTTGTAGATGTTTTCAAACATTATATGTATAAAGCTTGTATACATGTAGCTTCAGCAGGGTTTCAGTCAAGTATATTGATCTCCATGAAAAATGTTTGTAAGAGTGCCAAAAGTCTCCTGGTTCTCAATTCAAAATGGGATAACAATGATAATGATACATTATATTTCTTAATAAAATCAGCATGCACAACAATCAATTTTTTGGTACTTAGATAGAAATCTTGCCCAAATTCAAAAAGAATATAAACATAACCACCTCATTCACTGGTCTTCTATCATACTCTTTGTAAATGTCCTTACAATTGGTACAAATTCATGGCTATACGAACCCTATCTGTATTAAACAGAAGTACACGTAGCAGGTACAGAAGTGTGGTACAGAATCGGAGGATGGTATGTTCTCCCCTGTAACATGTAAAGTATAACTGTTTCAAGCTGTTATGTTGTTGGTAAGGCAGCTTCATCCAATTCTCATCTATACATCAAATCCTCTACCAATAACTCATCAGCCATCAATGGTTCACTCAGCTGCCCTAATGTAACAACCACTCTCCCTATCACACTAGTCAATTAGCCCTCCCTGAATGACTGGCGGCCCCTTTCTGTACTCCCACCTGGGAGTGATTTGACCCCACTCCCAGCAATATTAGGACATTTATTTGGACCTCGCCTGGGGAAATAATGTGCTACCTCCATCCATCTAAAATTTCAATGATTGTTGATATGATAGTTCATGTCCCTTGGGGACCTCTTACAGGGTAAAATGAGGTTGATGCCACTTTGGTCCCAAAGGTACACAGTCCTGCACAGCGGCATGAAATTGCCACTGAGATTGTTGCAGATATGATACATGCACAAATTGGTCTGTCTCCTGGATAGAGTACTCCCTCGTCATTGAAAGGTATTATTGAAAGGTACGATGGGAAATGAAAGGATCATAAACATGAGATCAGTGTCACGAAATATGATGCGAGAGAACACATGTCACAAACAACAGATGAAAATGATGACAGATGAGTGAAATCCAGATTTCGAATGCGTGCTACTGTTTGTTTCTGGAGTCCCCTAATAGGAAATGTACAGTTACTGTAGGAGATTTGTCCATATACAGTATTGGCAAATAGTCGAGCATTTCATTGTTTCTCTTAGGTAAAGGGGCTAAGTTAAATTTTCAATATTCTGCCATCAACAAATCACTCAATACATAACTTGTAAGTGTATGTTGTATTTAATTGTGCCCTGATTACAACAATTACCCCCCACACAGAATTACACACCTGTGCATACTCAACTGTAACTCCTGGGCTTGATCTTTCTATTCACACAGTCACCAGCTCAATTCAAGGCCTTTTGTTGGAGCATGATTGCTTGAAATAAGTTGGCCTTGTAATCATTACCGGGGTGTATTGATTTGTTTTGAACCTGTAATAATAACTGGCAGCTCTTTCTCTGAAGACATAGAATTGGATGTGTTCTTCCTAGACACTATTATTGCTGCCTCTGTGACGTAGGTACTATATTTGTATAATATGTGTGCATGGTTTACTAATGCTGCTTCTCCGATAATGACAGTGAGAAGTACTTTTATTCTTCAGTTCTGTATAGAGCAAGTACCACCTTCTGACTTCTCAACCAAGTTCAGGACAAAGAAAATTGTGCCAGCCTATAAATGATACAATTGCAGCAACATAAGCCATTTGACCTTCTGCATTTCATTTGTATCAGCTTTTTACCTGAAGTTCATTAAAGCTTTATTAAGTCATGAGCGACACTGTACATCATTATTTGTGATAACAGTGCCCTGTGGTGTTACTGCAAATTGGCTTTTATTTATTACATGGTGTAGGAATTGAAACATGTTGGCCCTATGTACATGATATCCAAGGTCATTTGATAAACATACTGTATCATGTGACAAGTTTCTCAACTGTGAAATAAGCAAGATAACTCAGCCCCTTGTTTACCCATGTAGGCCTACCATGTAGGCATGCTGATTATTCATTTTACTTCGTTGTTTCTTTATCATAAGAATGAAGATAGTAGATAGAGGGATGAGAGTACCCTCCCCCACCCCCATCAAGGTTACATGGGACATTGTACATGTACAAATGCACTGGTACATAGGCTACAATGTACATGTATCCATGGATGGAAGTCACCCATCCACTATTGTAGGGGCAACATGTATACACTGTATTATCAAATCCACAAAATTTCATATTCCTCTATCAAAAATCAATCTGCCACCTCAATCAATTAATCTTTACCAAAAATCAAACTACCACCTCAATGTCAGTCATCCTGTCTGACATCATAAACACTTTCATATCTTTTTCTTTCTCTTTTTGAGTATTCTCTTTCCACCCTTCTATTTTTGTTTTCTAATCTCCTGAAGATTCTTGTGGTATTCTGGGTAGTGGAGAGCAGGTGTACGATCTACTCCAGCTCTTTAAACTATCCTTTATAGTGATAAATTAATAATGCAAGTGCTCTGACAAAGTGTACAAAGTGTAATAGTGTGGCTCTTCTTCACATATTTGACCTCAAATTCAACCCTCCCACAACTCCGACCTCAAAATGATGTTGATACCTCAAGCATTGCCTTAGAGTATGAAAAAAGTTTAGAATACTGTAAAACCAGAAATTTTTGCATTGTAGGGCCTATACATCAAACTTTTGCAAATTTGACCATTTGTGACAGTCTCGTGCCACGAAAAAGGCAGTTGGTTCCAATTCGTGAAAGTTTCATGCCTCGAATATTTCTGGTTTTACAGTACATGAGCATTGTGCTTATGAATGGTATCTGTACTGTACATGACAGTAAGAAAATTTGGCACAACTCAGAACATGACCACACAGGTTACAAAAGTTGTGCCTGTGACTAGAATGCCAGAGAGACAATTAGCAATGACATCCTAAATGTTTTCTTACAATGATTTCCATGGAAAAGTGACTCTTTACTTGAAAGTTTCAAGCTTTCCCTTTCTACTCTATTTGCAAATTACAGGTAGATAGAGCAGAAAATGTGAATCTTACAAGAAAATACCACATAAGTATTATGACTCCTATAATATGAACATTGTGATTATCAGCAGAGTAACCTCTTGACTCAATCTAGTAGAAATGAGGCATAAACTCGAGGTACACATTGTAGCATAAACTTAAGATGTACAGTTTGTAGACTGTATGTCTCTACAGAAATCAAAGCATACAGTATTGTACAGTTGTTTGTTGATGCAATGAACAACCTTAGGTACAGTGCCAGAACTACATAATTGTATCTCAAGATCTCTAAAATCTGAAAAGAAAAATAGTTTCTTGAGGTATTCCACATCAAATACATGGCTGTCTCTACAACTAGCAACCCTCAGACACAAACTGAGTACAGTCACAAACAGGCAGACTGGACTGCTTTTCCTTCTATTGTCAACTCAATGGCAGTGAGGGAAAATATGAATAAATGGCCTCCTGGTTTGTAAAGGATTGGATGTGGTAGACAATGGAGGCAGATCTTGTCTCCATTCTTCACCAGTTTGTCGATGAATAGCTCCAGGGGTGGGCTGTGTGCACTGGGTCTACACACAACAAAGAGCCGCAGCGCCCTGATCAGACGCTGTAACCCAGTGGGCAAACTGCCTCCTCCCTTTCTTCTCTGTGTTTTTCTGTTCATCAGGACTCTCCTGCTTTTGCAAGTTGATAATTAGAAGCCATGAATGAGGCTCAATTATCTATTGGGCTGAATGAGCTCAGTTATGTGGCTATGCCATGAATGAATGGTGAGATACACTTAACGACTCTGACACCATGGGGCAAAGAAAGAGAATGGGGATGAGATAACCATGCCAACTCTGGCAAGAGGGGGTTAAAGATAGTGACAACAAAGAAGATGGAT
Source organism: Diadema setosum (assembly GCF_964275005.1). Lineage (NCBI taxonomy): Eukaryota > Metazoa > Echinodermata > Echinoidea > Diadematoida > Diadematidae > Diadema > Diadema setosum. Next base: position 43,987,516 of record NC_092689.1, read on the forward strand.
GAAAGAGGAGATTAACCCTTGAAGTGTCAGGATGATCTTTTAAAAAGAACAGGAGATTGGAGTCTCAAGAAGTGGGGGATTAAATGAATGACGTGAAGAGGAAAATGAATGGTACTGGACATCCTGCTGTGTCTTGGTTGACAAGAGTGAAGATAAATTAGTCTGCTTAGCTAGACTCGAGCTTAAATGTATGCGAATGATGAGTCACAGACTTTTCTATGTGTGGAACTTTGAAAGGTATCTCATTTCTTCATCTCAGTGGACACTGTCTCCATTAAGTGGTCTCCCATGAGCCATAATGTTGAAAGAGCTAACCCATGAGAATTGAAGGCAGAGAGCAAAATGTCTGAAACAAAGTCTAAGACAGACAATGCAGTGGAGAATGGGTATGAAAATGACTCATAAACTGAACTGTCCGTATATTGGGTTCTCTGGCTTCCCTGCATCAAAATGCATTCTCCAATTAGATAACATTTCTTGGTCATTTATGCACACAGATTTTGCCTGTGAGATGATGCACATGTCAACCCAGTCTATGGCTAATATCTCCTGCCACAGAGACTGCTAGGCAAAGATAATAAAAGAATTCAGCTTTCCTGTACTATTCCATTTTATCTTGCTCAATATTATGTGTTACAGACCAATGCCAGTAACATTCTATGAAAAAACAAATAAAATAATGAACAAAGACAAAAAATACATTCCACTGTTTCAGTGTTCCAACACTTGAGAAAAATTCAGTACATGTACATGATAGAAGTTTTGAATGCAAAACCTCTGATGACTATGAGTCAGAGTTTGGTAAAACGAATGTTGTAAAGACTGTAATACACGCTTGTAATAACAACTTTTCTTAGCTACGTAGTTCAGTATTAAACACAGGAGCTAGCAGATGGATCAATCGCTACAGTTCCTGGGAATACATAATTAAGTAATTATTACTGAGCATAATGTTGACATGTCATCAAAAAGATATAAGGCCTACATTGTACACATACAACACTAGTCCACAAAGTTATATGCCATAATCCATAAACACTTAAAAAATATATATTGGTTAAGCTATTGACATATCAAAGGAGCTGTCCATTCTCAGAGAAGCAGAAAAAAAAAAGAGTCTGCTCTTTGGGTTCAAAATAGGCTAAAAAAGAATGAACTACTGTGGATAATCACATGAATCAGCCACATTCTTGACACACTACACTGGACATTTAGCATCTTAAATAATTTATTAATCCTTATCAGCAACAAGACTTGACTATGAAATGTATCAATCAGGCAGATGTGGAAAACTTACTGTAATTTCACAAAAAAAGTTGAATTTCCCCCCACGTAGATAACGAAAATGCAAGATTGACAGTGGGATTATCCACTAGTGAGTATTTAGAGCAGAACTGCTACTTCCTCATACACCAAACACTGTTGGATAAACAACAAGGAGTTCCAAACAAACATAACAAGAAAGTGAAAAATGTGGTACTCCTACATGATATTGTTGAGAGGGGTTTGAGGGCTGTATTGGTGTAATATTATAATTGGGCTTCCAACCATGGGCCCGGTATCTGTGCAGCGGGGTGTGACAGTAGGGGGTCGCCTTTCACAACACAGCCCTGTATCCAAGGAGGGCAAGACCTAGTCACCCATAGGTGATGCCTCGTGCCTGGAATGCCACGGAAACCAAGAAGATTATTGGGCCTGTCAGATTGGCAGATTGTGGGTTACTGCAGGTTAAGGGTTTCAGGAGCTCCTCAGGGATGTACACTGTAGCAAACTATCCTCCCAAAAGGACAGAACTATTCGACATCTATCTTGTTCCCCTGCTGCAAGGACTGGGATATTCATTTCTTAGTATTAATTGTTCTTCAAAATGTTTGCTTTCACCAAACTGCAACTTCATCTTCTTGATGTCTCTGCCATATTCCTTTTCAGTATCATGAAGCTCACTGATACCATGTACAGTGTATAGTACTTTATTTGTGTCAACAACGATATACCTCAATATACATGTACAGTACTTCAACAATATACTGTAGCTCAGCTACACTGTATAGGGCTACAAATTTCTATTTTCATTCAATACTAAAGAGAAGCATTTTGTTTCATTAAAATCTTGCTGTACTACAATGTTTTGAATAGTACACAGAATTCAATAAATGCAAGGGTTGCATTTTTTGAGGGGGGGGGGGGCTGCTTTAACAACTATGCTGTGGCACAGATGCAGATATTCATTTGCAATCATTCAAACAAAGTAGGAAAAACTTCCCTCAGTCCCCAGCCTCAACTAATTTTGCCAGCCACCCTGGGCTATACTACCCTACCCTTCTTCTTATTACCTACATGTAATAGCTGTAGCTTACACAAGGATGTAAATTATATTACATGCACTATCCTTGGCGAGTGGTGGGGTATGGGGTGGGGATGGGGGGGGGGGGGGGAGCAATGGAAGTCTTACCAACAGTAGGGAATGTAAAATCTAGCACCAAACATTACAGCTCTTACTGCAGATACGTGTGTGACTTTGATAAATCATTACATGTATTTTGCAGTAACAAAATGTTAGAAGTCCCAATATCATAATCCCCCTCCCGCAAGGTTTTTGTTTTTGTTTTTTGCCTTCCTTCCAAAAGTTATCCCTTCTTCTATTAATTATGTCCAATCCGATAACCTATTCGATAGCATTTTAGTATAACAAGTATGAAAATCAATTCTTCATCCAGGTCCTTAGGACAGTAATTTAATTTAATTTCTACCATCACTCCTTCTTCCGCAGTGCTCTGGTATTCAGAACTTTCAAAATCTTCCAAGAAGAGGTGCAGACTGAAGTCTGCAGACGTTTTAGCAGACAGAATATAGCACAACACGCAAGTTGCAGAAGCATTACCAGTAGGCCTATCGCAGTTTCTCACCTAGGTTGGAGATCATGAAGTTCCGTGGAGGCTTGAGAACTCTTCTGGCATAAGCCGACCTCAAACAATCCAGCTGCTGTTCCGTTCCCTTTACAAAAATAGTCCAAGGTTCAAAGCTTCCCAAGTAAGATATCCCTCGAATGCTGTCGGCCAGGGGCTTATTCCATACACTGTGTTTGTTTTCTCGCTGCAATTCTTTGAAAAGCTCCTTGCCATTTCTGGCCGTGTGCCGGTGATGTGCTGTGTTAGACGAAGCATCGGTCTCTCCGCCCGCCGAGGGTTTCGGCGGGACTGGTGAGAAGATGATGGCTATCGAGTCCGGTGCTATTGTCACATTTTTACTCACTTGTTTGCGGTCTCTGGTGGGCGTTTTCTGAGTAGTTGGATACGAATTCATGATGTCTCAGCGTCTCTAACTAGCAATGGCGTAGAGAAGTCATTTGAACACAACGAGAACATTTAGGTACTCAAACTTTCAGCAACATCCCGTGGAGCGACTATCTTTCTCATCTTGCCACGCTAAGCTCTTGTCTTGTTTCATTCAACCAACAAGCTCACAAGCGATCGAGCCGATCGAGTACTTATACTAAGTATTTGAATAGCTAGAAGCTCGGCGCTTTGTATCGATATATCGGTACGGTTAGGCCGTGTTTAGATGGTCAGTAGCGTGATTCCCTTCAGCTCTTGGGGCACATGCTTAGCAGCGATCGCCCACTCCGTGTAAACGCACTGATATGTAGCGAGTATGAACAGTCCCATCTGTATCTGCGATCGATCTGAGCGCAAGCTCCTGATTGTTGCCGAGGGATGCGCGAGTGGAATGGCTTACCATAGGATGGGTACGTGGCGAGCAAGTGCGTACCCTCGATCCCGCGCGTGCTCGTGTCCGTGCGCGCTGCACGACCTAGAAAAGGGATCTATGTACAGTACAGTATCATGTTGAGGAAAAGATACAAGTAAGGGGTGCTACTCTTTATTCGGACGTGGATTTGCATGTCAGGATTTCGATGACAGACTTCTAAAACTGCTGTGCAGTGATAGACCCTTGACACATCTTGTTCCAGATCAAGGGCCCAGTTTAGGAGGTCTATTTGACTCCATTTCGGGTCTGAAATGGAATGTGCTATCATTTTGCCGACCAAAGATACCAAAATAGCACATAAGATTTCAATAGTTTAATTTGGTTGAAAAGGGTACATTTCTTAACAATATACAGCTGTAGTACAAAATAAAATCTTGGGGTTTTGATATGCTTTCCGTCTTGTATCGAAAGACAACTGGGGCATGCAAAGAGGTTGCCACCCCTTTGCACAAAACAAAGCAACGAAGTAGAGTGAGGACTGCCGCTATGGAGACAGATTATTTCAGTTTCTTATATTGCGTCTTCTGATTCATCGTTTTACCGTGATTCACAAACACTTCTGTTCTGTTGTATCTCTGCTGGGTAATAATTGGTTAAGTATTTTTGAAATGATATTCTCTTGTGAGTGAAAACAACTTACGGACGAAGAATGATAGGCCTATTAGGTCCTATTGGTCCATTTCCGAAGTTGTGTGTCCCTTGTAACACAATTCACTCACCTTACTCCTCAGTCACAAAATTTCATTAAAATGTATGTATCGCAGTTGAGTATAGGCCTATTGTGTTGAAGTTTATCAGCAGAGAGAAAGAATATTGTAAGATGGAAATAGGCACCCTACGTAGTGTTAGGGAATGAAAAGAAAGTCGGAATGTAGGCCCAAGTTGTATATAGGCCTAGTGCAGAAACATAATTGTAGCTCTTTCAGTTATTGTGTTGACAGATAGTATATACTAATATTATACAGTATATAGTATTAATAGTGATATGTAGTGTAGATATAGTATGCATGATATGAAGAGTTTGTTCGTAAAAATCGATAAGTCCATATTTGCTAAATGGAGATATTATAGTGCGATTAAAGGTTAAGAAAAATAAAGAGGATAATAAGAAAATTTTTGCTTCTTTTGACCATAACTTCAAAAATATGTAGTGACCAATCATTTAAAAGGTATTATTTTGTACTTTATGACAGACTAAGACCGTACTTCAATATCTTCAAAATGGACTTATCGGTTTTTGCGAACAAACTCTTGTGTATGCTGTTGTATCGTCATCGCTATGAATAATCATCGTTTTGAGTTATCATTAGTTATAACGATTTATACTAATGTCAATTATCAACATATCAAACATATCGTCTAACGCAATTTTTATTTGTCGTTACATTCTATTGTAGGCCTATAGTGATGATGGTTGATTTATTATGCCGCTCCCCGACAACCGATGAAGAGAGAGCGGCATAGAACGAAAGAGTTTCGTCCTTTAACAATTTATTCATCAAAGTTTGGGCTAACTCCTGACGGAGTGAACCATTTTTCCCCCGGCATTACACACAGTATTACTTTCATTATCATCATTATCATCATAATCATTGTAATCTGAATTCACCATCACTACCCAGTGGTGGATCCAGGCCGGGGGGGGGGGGGGGGGGGGGAGGGGGGAGGGGGGAGGGGGGGGGGGGCGCACCGGGCGCACACCTCCTTAATGTTTGGTTAAAACAAAAGAAATAATAGGAAAATGATCCCCCCCCCCCCCTTACGGAATTCCTGGATCCGCCCCTGATCACCATCGCCACCATCATCATCATTACTAACATCGTCACTGTTGAAAAGAAGGGAAATAAAGGAAAAAGAAGACGTGAGGGCGTTTTCATACTACGCGCTGACAAAACCACAGAAAAAAAAAAGTTTTGTGGACAAAACTTAAGGAACTTATAATGAGTAGGTGGTGGTGAGGAGATTATCTTGGACAAAACCCGAAACTTCTCGATAAGAGTGTACTGAAAAGTCTCATGCGTAGATTCATCAGAGCGGGGTCTGCATCAGGCGTACGAAGTAGATGTTAGAGCGCCATCAGCGTTCTGTTTACAAACAACATGGCGTCGTCTGCAAGTGGATGCGGAACTTCAAACCCTCAGAAAAATGGGACAGAGAGTTCTGATTTAGATCCTTCCCAGTTCAGAGAGTATACATTCCCGACAGGACAAATTCCAAGGCTTGATGTGTCAGACCCTAAGATTGAAGAGTATGTAGCAGAAGGAGTAAGTATGATTACTAGAATGCTCATAGATAATTGACCATCTTGATTGTGGAATTGTGTTGATGTCGGTGCGTTATCTATGTGTTGAAGTGAAGCTAAAAAAAGTCGCAGCTACCGTAAACGCTACGCAGAACTTCCCGCAAGTGTTTGCCCGTGTCAGCCGCGGGCCTACGTGCGTAATCGCGTGACAACTCGCTGACGCGCTAGATAGAGGCAGAGCCGAAATTGGACAGAAGCCAAGTTCACAGTTATCCATGCTTCATAAGGTCATACTCACATAACTTCTACCACGTCAGCTGTCTTGAACATGTTGTAAAACTAAAACTTAGCAACACCCTAGCTAACATTATACAGCATTTAGAATAAGTCTAGAATTTATAGAGACAATAGTCTCACTCTCAGAATAGAGTCCTACCTTCACTAAAAAAATGTTCCAATAGAAGAACTTCCATCTTCGCACTTCATTTTTGCCATTGATTGTACTACATAGCTAACACAGTCATATCTGTTATCATTTTACATTTACAGACCACAATTAATTTGATCATCTTTTTAATTATATTCATTTCAAATATAATAGCAGCAGGACCTAGAAATCTACCACTTGTTCCTTACTTGCTGACAGTGTGGAAAGACGTAAGGTCCAGAATACCAGATCATATCCTGACACCGAACAGTTATATCTAATTTATAAAACTTCTGTACGAGGTCAGAATGACACTCGGATGTTAGAACACATCTAGCCCTACTCAAGTAAATTCGTGGTGGTCTGCCCCTCCACTGAGTGCAAGCTCTGTCGTGTGCATGTGAACCTGAATTACTCCTATATGTCGGCAGTCTTTATCGCTTTGTTGATTATCACTTTCTACAAAAGTACATGAGAGATAGGGCCTAGCAGATTATTAATCATACTCATAGTGACAAATATATGTATCTTTAACTGATTTAGACAGAAAGATGGAATTGAAAAGAATATTCCTCACTGCATTACCTATGTTTGACGTTCTTTAGAAGGTTCTACAAAGATTTTTCTTTGTGGCATTTTGCATTCAGGTCATAAATTTAATATTGTTTCACTGCAGTGACATTGCATTTTACCATCTAATATGTCAGTAGAGCAATACATGATTATGGACATACACCTATTGTACACAATGTGTTTCCAAGTATATCTGACTATGCAATGTACATGGTTTGTTTGTGGACAGATTCATACACTTTAGGTTGCCAGTTTCAGTACTTCATAATCTAGAGCCAGAGGCTGCATCACCGACAGTCATACCGTATGAGCCATCAATACCTGTAGTCTAGTCTGTTCATGTTGCAGGGATATTGTATGCAAGGGAGAGGTCTGAGGTAAAACACCAGCATATTGATGCAAATATATTTTGTCAGTGTGCCTTGTAAGAAATAAACAACAAGTAGTGGGGGGGGGGGGGGAGGCGCTGTGGCATTGTGGATAAGACTCCTGACTTCCAATCGGAAGACCCGAGTTCAGATCCCGTCTACAGTGCTTATGTCCTTGGACAAGATGTTTTTACCCACCATGTCCCTCTCAACCCAGGTGTATAAGATTCCAGGTGTGTAAGATTAGCCAAAGTGTCACAACTGTAGTACAAAATCATATTATCTGAATGCAACTAACATTTTGTATTTTTGTATGACATCCCTCCTTACATTATGCACATTTCATGGAAATAAAGCTAAGCTCAATCTTTTTTTTTTTCAGCTTTGCTTAACTGAAATCTGTTGCAAAATGTTTTGTTTTGTTTATGTTTTTTCTTTTTTGCCAAATTTAAGGTCTGGAACCAAACTGCACAGTTAAGATATGTCATCATGTCATGTAAAGTGAACATTAATGATGAATTAATGTCAAAGTTGGATGAATTGTATGATTGTACAATTGTGTACATGTATGGCCGAGATACAAATTCTTGAAATTCTTCCGTCAAGATGTTTTCATTGCAACTGATTGACAAATTGCCCTATATCAACGTAAATAAGCACTGAATCGATCAGTGTTTTAGTAGTAGCCATGATAACAAAAAATCACGGGCGTACATACTTGAGCAGGATTCAAACCTATGACCTCCTGATCTCTAGACAGGCGTCATCTCCACTAGACCACCGAGCTTCCTCCCGACAGCAAGTGTTGGTTATAATCCTTATAGCATTAAGCGGGCTGAGATGATTTTGAAAATAGACAGGGAAATATGGGAAACTGTGATTTTTTTTTCTCCCAGCCCATAAATGCATATGTTCAGTAAAGAAATTTGACAAGGTTGATTTGTTTTTTTTTTTTTTGCATGATATGAATCTAGTGCAATAAGCATACTGACCTATAATGAACAAATTTAGCATGTTTATTTTAGCTAATTCAATGGAAGCAAAGGTAAATATTTCAGCCATCTGTGTTTAAAAGGTATCAGTAATCAAGCTAAATGCCGATAACCATGACAATAGTAACATATGAAGGAAAAAGGAGGTAACACTGTATGCTGTGTTTAAGATCATAGGATGTTACAATTTATTTGAAATACAGACATTTGAAGGTGTTACCTGCTTCTATTTTTTTTTTATGATTTTTTTTTTTTTTTTGTGAAGAGTAGGGAGGGGTTTGATGGTCCATCATTTCCTAGTATTTCAAACCTTTGTCACTCTATCCCAACCCCTCCCTTCCCCCACTTACTTTAGACAAGTTCAGATTGCATTATCCAAGCTGTTATGAATCAGCCAGATGCTCAGGCATGGCATTGCAAAGATCAAGTCCTTTCTCTCTGCCAGTGTGTGCTGACAGTTCCATCTTCAAGATGTCATTAGTTTGATATCAACAACAATGTCTCAGCAGCTGTAACAGCTGTAAACATGTCTTGTGGTCATCACATCTATTCATCATCATAAAAATGTATCTTTCACATTATGTAGCAAAGATTGCATGCTGCTAGCTTTATATGATGTTTTTATGCATCAAGTGATGAAGAACCAAGCACTAATGATGTGTGATATTGTAAGGCTGGTATGGACTGCAACTGTGTTTTACTTTTGCTTTAGAATATCATCATGTGCTGTAGTATTGGATTTTAAATTGAGATCTGTGATATGTGTTTAAGGTCCTGTTTACCTGTGGGAGCAGTAATTTAAAAAATGTTCGAGATATCACATTAGATGCATATGTGTAGGTCAGTTGTATCGTAAAACATTTTACCATTATAGCATATAAAAACTTTGCAATAAAGCCTGAACTATAAGGAGATATCAGTATTTTCCCCAAAAAACCATAACTGTAGACGGTTTAGTCTAGAAACATTTTTGTTATAACTTCATTCATTCAATTCATTTATTTTTTCATTCTTCTTTTTTCCAACAAAACATAACACATAATAAATTTGGAATTACATCATAAATATAAACATTCGACTTTGCAAAAGATAAATGATACAGATAAACGAAAGAACACATACTGGAAAAAAGTACAAAGTTATGCTTTAGTTGAGAAAAAAAAAGAACTGAGAGGTCCACTAAAAAGCAAGCTTGTATGTTGTGAACCACTCAAAAAATGAACAAACTTATGAATTATTATTTACAAATACTTATCACACTACGACAGAACAGAACAAGACAGGAGAAATACAAAAGACATGACACGACTTGACAAAAAAGACGGAAAGAATGGAGAGAGAGAAAAGAAGAGAAAAAAGAGAGAATGCCTACACGCTGAACTAGGGAAATGGAACAGGGGGTGATTGAAAATGTGCTTCAGAGGGCTGGTACTGGACGCAGCTGTGCAAGGATTTGATGGCTATTACATAATAAAACACGTAATCTATTACGCAATAATGAAGCCAGTGATCGAAAGATTGGTGGATGGATGATGAACCCTGAGGTTGATGAGATCTAACTAATAAAGAATATATCAGAGAGGATTTAAGAGAAATGATTTCAACTTGCGCTTAAAAGAATGCAAAGAAGGGGAATTTTTTATTTCACAGCTTAATGAATTCCAAAATCTAGGACCGGTGTATATAAATGTACTCTGGGCTAATAAAGTTCTCAGGAGGGGCAAATGAAACTCATTAGATTGCCTAGTGGGATAATTATGAAAAAACTGGTTCCGTGGAAACATTGAATTGAAAATACTGGGAAGTGCATTTGCATTGTAATTAAACATAAACTGACCAAGCTGTAAAAAATACAAATCTTTAATTTTCAAAATCTTATATTTATTAAACAGTGGCTCTGAATGGGAACGTGGTGGGATGCCACAAATAATACGAAGTGCCTTTTTCTGCAGTAACAGTAATTTATCTAGCAAAGTTTGATGGGCACTACCCCATGCTAGGAGTCCGTAATTAAGATACGGTAAAATTAGAGAAAAATACAAGGTCAACAAAGAGGACATTGGAATATGAGACTTGAGTCTATTTATGATACCAATATTACGAGAAATTATGGTACTAATGTTAATAATGTGCGGTCTCCATGAAAGTTTATCGTCCACTGTGATACCAAGGAATTTTATATGAGATACACGTTCTAGCAGAGTGTCATCAAAAATGATATTTGTGCGCAAATCTTCTACGGAATTGCTAAAAAGCATATACTTAGTTTTCTGGAGATTAAGTGATAATTTATTAGCTCTTATCCACTGAGTAACTTTTTTCAATTCGGAATTAACAATGCGTACGAGAGTATCTGGATTTCGGTGAGAAAAGAAAACGTTGGAATCATCAGCAAAAAGTATAAATGAGAGTATATCAGATGATCTACAAAAGTCATTAATATAAATGATAAAAAGTAAAGGTCCTAAGAAGCTACCCTGTGGGACGCCACATTTAATAAATTCTAGATTTGAGTCATTCCCGTTCAGAGATACATATTGTTTTCGATTTTGTAGGTAACTCCTGAACCACTCCAAGGCCTTCCCCCGTATTCCATAATGAGACAATTTATATAATAAAATTTCATGATTTATCGTATCGAAGGCCTTGGAGAAGTCCAGGAAGATACCAATAAGATGAGAATGATTATCAATAGTATGCGCGGCGTGGTCAATAAACTTCAAAAGGGCATGAATGGTACTGTGTTTCTGACGAAACCCAAATTGAGAATTTGTAAAAACATTATGAAAATTAAGAAAATTAATTGTTCTTACAAACACCAATTTTTCCAAAATTTTAGATAAGGATGAAAGCAATGAAATGGGTCTATAATTACGTACATCAAATTCATCTCCTTTTTTAAATAAAGGAAAAACCTTAGCTATTTTCATAAATTCAGGAAAAACACCACTTAGTATAGATTTATTGAAAATATGTGAAAGTGGGTCAGCAATTGATGATATAATTCCCTTTAAAATAAAATTACTTATATCATCATAACCAGCACTTCGCTTATTATTCATTGCAGTAACAATATCTATTATTTCATATTTGGTTGTTGGAACAAAAAAAAATAGAACTAGAATTAGGTTCACCTAAGAATGTAGAAAAATGCGTATTTGACTGTGGTACTTTTTCTGCCAGATTTTCCCCAATTATTGAAAAATAAGAGTTAAAAATATTAACTATATCATTAGGATCTTCAACAATGTTATTATCATGTTTTAACTTTGTAATATTTAATTTCTTTTTTGATATATTCATAGCCTGCTTCAATACCTTCCATGTATTCTTTATATCATGTTTATATTTTTCTAACTGAATCATATAATATTTCCTCTTTTCCAACCGTATAATCTTCGTTAAAATGTTTTTATACGAAGTGTATTTATTTTTTAACTTCTCAGTTTTTTTCATTTTGAATTTATAGTATAACCTATTTTTCCTATTTATTGCACGAAGAACAGATTTTGAAATCCATGGAAGTTTAGGAGACGTTTTATAATTAACTGACTTATCTTTTAATTTAGGAATATATTCATCTAAATATTTATTCATAATCCCTGAAAAATTTTCAAATGATGCATTTACATCATCATTATCATAAACACTGGACCAGTCAGCCCTATCTAAGCAAGCACCAAGACTAGCCAAATTTTCCGGTGAAGCTCTACGTCTAAATGAAGAAAACTGAAACTTATTAACCAAATGTTTAAGATCAAAACATGTTATAATAGGGAAATGATCAGTTATATCAGATAAAATTATAGCAGAATTTAAAATCTGCACAGAATTAGAAAAAATGTTATCAAGGAGGGTTGCGGAGTGATTTGTAACACGAGTTGGCTTCGAAATTAATGGCAAGAAAAAGGCTGACAAAAACATTTCTAGAAATTCTTTAGATGTGTTATCATCATTCTTAATCAAATCAATATTAAAATCACCCATTATGAAAGTGCTTTTATTAATAAATAGAGGACTTTTTAATAAATTTGTCATACAATTCAAAAAATCTTTGGAACTAGAACTTGGGGGTCTATAAACAATACCAATTATAATATTCTTACTTTGCGGAATACAAATTTCCACAAACAAAGTCTCTACAATTTCATTTATTACATTTAATTCATCACAAACACTAAATTCAAATTTTTTAGAAAAATAAAAAGCAACTCCACCACCCGTCCTGTTTACTCTATTATTAACAATAAAATCATAACCATTTAATGCATACGGCAAATTAATGTCAAATGATAACCATGTTTCAGTTAAACCTATTACTGAAATTTGTTGTTTATTTTGATTATCTAACAATATCTGTAACTCATCAAAATGTTTATTAATACTCCTTATATTTAGATGTAACATGGAAAATATACTTTGTGAAAAACTTTTTGTATAATCTTTAAATTGGTCAACAGTTACATATTTAGAAGGAATTTGAGGGGAGTCATATTCATATAACTATTGTTCACATTTTGTATATATGTAACAATACTTAACATTGATTATACTGATTTAAATTTTTACATTCAGAGTCCCTTGGTTGTTTCTATCCCTAACTAACATGTAGATCTATTTTGAAGCACTAATGCTGGGTTTTTGTTTCATCTGCAAATGATAAATTATGCGTTTAATGTATACTCATGTTTTCAATTCACGATAGCACAAGTGCTTTCTATTGTCCACTGTCATTATTTTGCGTCAATGATGATTTTAATAGCTTTTGTTCAAAGTTTCAGGAAGGTATCTCACCTACATAGTGACCATTTAGAAATAGCAAGAGCATGGGACTTTGTTTTATTTATTTATTTTATTTTTTGTGTGTGTGGAGCAGTTAAGAGATCTTTATAATAACAAAGGTATTCAATACGAGGTGCATAAGTTGAGTGCCCTATATGGATATTGTATGCAAAAGTTGACAAATTCTTCACACATGCTGTAAACAGATAAAACTCTTCATCTTCACAGAGACCAGTGGTTATAACAGGTAGCAACCTGGTTCAGACTGCACTCAAGTGGGATCTGAACTATCTGGAAAAAAACCTTGGCGATGGCAAGTTCAACGTGTACATCTCCAAGAACCACAAGTTCATGTACTACGACAACAAGAAGTTGAACAAGGAGCAGAAGTTTTCGCCAAAGTCTCGGCTGACGGAAATGACATTTCCAGACTTTGTGAAACTGTTGGAGAAGAGTGATGGCAAGATGGACAAGTGAGTCAAACCATAGAGTGAATGTTTGTTCCATACTTTCTGTGTGCACCACGTATGCAAGCCCGACTCAATCGATGGCTTGCCAGCGTTGCAAATTTTGCTCAAGTGGCACAACCACACATAAACTGATAGGACTGATAAATCTCCACATGCCATGGTTTATTGAGAAAGTTCATAACCATAGCTTTGTCATAAGATTTATGTCTTAGCAAAGCTTGCTAGTTTCTCTACATCTCTGCTGTACTGTATTTCTAGTATTGACGCTACATGGCCTTGAAAAACAATGTTTTGCAAGAACACTCATGCGTTGCAGTCTCAGAATAATGTTGCACAGTGTACCCTGGAGTTTACACCATGGCACACAACAGTTGAAGAGAAAGGGTCTCTAGTTCTGTTATTTGTATTGTCAAAAATTCTATGCTTATGCTTCCACCATGAAGTGTCGCCGATGGAGTTATGTTTTCAGGTTGTCCATCTGTCTGTCCTGCCTGTAATTGATCTTGTGGATGACATAACTTCAGAACCATTTGATGTAAAATGAAACCCATACATTTGATGTAGTTTTATATGTGTGCCGTTTCATATTTGTGGGATAAGGAGTGATTGGCACAATTCTGACAAGCCAATCTTGTGAGTTTTTTTTTACTTGTGATCACCTTTTTGTTGTTTTTGACTGCCAGGATATACCTACAGCAGGCACTAAATGACACAGTAGGCCCCAACATTGTGGAGGACTTTGTGAGGTTCAACTGGCACTGGGTGACAGGTTATCAGAAGAGGAACAGCTGGGGTCCACTCACTTCCAACTTACTCCTCATCTCAATGGAAGGTGAGATACTCTTCTACATGTAGCCTCTCTTTATCTCCTTTTAACCCGTTGAAGACGAGTCCCGAGTATACTCGGGCAGGTGTCTATGGGAAATGCGTGTTGTAGCAAAATCATTCTGTCCTCAATGGGTTAATTCCTGTGTGTGCTTCTGCTATGATGAGACGAAACTCTTCATGATGAACTGCCGTTTGTGTAACCTCCACAAATAATAGAGGAACATTTGATTTTGCTGTCAAAGTGACAGTTGGTTTGTCTCTGTGTAATGTCTTTTCTCTGAAATATTTACAAGTTTAAAGAACCCTGATAAGCAGTGAGGTGGTAGGGATTTCTGAGGTTACTCTTTACTTTTGAACTCTCTGAAGTATAAGATGAAAGATGAACAACTCTGACAGAGAAGAAGAGATAAAATAAGAAAGAACAAACAAAAACATGAGAACAAGGACCTTTAACTGATAGAATGTATGTTTCGTGCAGATAACCCTATTTGATCTTTTTGTCTTTCGTAGATCAGTTCATTACGTTTCTTTCTAGGAGTTCATCAAGACAGATATTAAATGCATTTATCTTTTTCCCAATCTCTCACTATATGGTTTTTTTTTTTCCTCTCTCTCTCTCTCTCTCTATGTTGCCCACCCTAATATAGGCAATGTGACACCGGCACACTATGATGAACAAGAGAACTTTTTCGCTCAGGTCAAAGGTTACAAGCGCTTCATCATGTTCCCACCCAGCCAGTTTGGATGTATGTACCCCTATCCAGTCCACCATCCTTGTGATCGGCAGAGCCAGGTAATAAAGGGTCTTCCTCATCTTTCTCATCATACTTCTCAGCCTTTTATAGATGCAAGCACACAAATTTTTGCTAGATTTCCTGTGTTTTGGAGTACTAGTAGTATCTCACCAGAAAAGGGGGAAATGGATAGTAGATTTTTGACTACAGAACAAGCCGAGTTGGTGGGATGGTTTGTATTTGTATGCAACAATTACTTATGAATTAAATGTAGACTTTTTTGGTCTGATATATCACAGATTATCTTCACCCCTGGACTGGCAATTCAATTTGAAGAATATACACTTTATGTTCAGCAATGTTTCTACATAGTTCTAAGTCAGCAGTTCCAGTGGTAACTCACACAGGCATGTTCATCGATTTTGGGGGAAAAAGTTAATAAAGGAAGTAACTTCTTTGAGAACTTTTACACATATGGGCCCATACATTGTATGTGTTCCTAACCCAGTGATTCTAGACCCCTCTACTTAATGTACCTCTTAACCCTTCGAAGACTAGTCCAGATTTTACTTGTTCAGGTGTAGCAATATCTGCTTGTCCTCAATGGGTTAATATGCTTACCACTAGGTGGACTTTGACAAACCAGACTTCAAGAGATTCCCCAGATTCAGAGATGCTAAGGCTGTAGAGGCAGTGGTTGGTCCAGGAGACGTCATCTACATTCCCATGTACTGGTGAGTTCGTCAGAAACATGAATTAAGTATCAAGTTATCAGTTGAAATCCAGGAGTACATTAAAAAACCCACAGATTTTGCAAAAGAGTTAATACCCATGTATAATGCAGCCATAAAAGGGATGGTATAGTCTTGGTTGAAATGGGGATTCAGGTTTCCAAATTTCTCTTGTGAGATAATGAGAAACTTTTTATTAGATATGAAAGAGCATATAATTCTAAGAGGAATTCAAAGTTTATTTGGTGAATATTGGTTTTGAAATGGCTCAAATATCCAAAACAAAGCAATAGTAATAAAAGGTGTGACCAACCTTTTATTAGGATTGCTTTGTTTTACTTTGTTTTTGGATATCTCGGCCATTCCTCTTAGAATTGCATGCTCTTTAATATTTCATAGAATGGTTTCTAGGTATCTCGCAAAAACAAGCTAAATCCTCACCTCAACCAATACTGTATCATCCGTTTAATATGTTTCTTCTTTATTCTCTAAAAGTTCTGTTTTCTTTGATGCCAAACAGAGTACTGTATGTAACATGTGACTTAACATTTTCTCCAACATTTACAATAAAAATGTGCATTGTAATACTGTTCCTGGGTATCATTTTCCATACAAAAGAAGTATGACATAAAGCTTACAGCAAATGCCATTAGAATTTCCCCATCATATTTCATATGCATATTGCATCTGTCATTTATAAGTCTTTTGTTTAAATTCTAGCTCATTCTCAAACTGTTGAAAGAGAGTGATGAAAGTATCTTATACATTTCATCTTGCCTTCAGTAGAATGCATTTAAGATGTCTTGAAGTTATGCTGAGATAAAGATATTGATTTCCTTATGTAAATGGCTAAGGTGGTATCTCACTGAGCTGCGAATGTTTGCGAGCATAGCGAATTCTAGGAATATCAGGGTTCATTAACAGTTGTGATAAAATTCGTAAACAGTTGCAATCAAGTTCGGAAACAGTTTTCATTGTTGTAAACTGTTTTTGTTGTCAGAAAGAAACATTGAGCATGTTCAAAATTTCTTTACGACAAGAAAAACTTTATGACAATGAAATTGTTTGCGAATTTGATAGCAACTGTTAACAAAACCTGGCAAAACCTGAAATTCCCTAAAATTTGCTACATTCGCAAACATTTGCCGCTCAGTGAGATAGCCCTTTACTATTTATGCTTCGAGGAATTCAGGTAGCATCATGTCAACACGTTAAGTGTGATAATGCTATGACTGCATGATAAGAAATGATATCTGAAGGCATTCATGTACTTAACTCTTTGTGTGCCAGGGACCTCAGGGTGCGTTTGAGCGCTCTAAAGCGAACCAAAGCGAACTGAACCAAAGCGTACCGTACCGAACTGTGCCAGTTTTGGAGCGTTCGAATGCTCTGTTGAGAAAGCGTACCTCACTAGTTGTTTTTCGAAAAGGTCACGCATTTTTGTAGCAAGAATGTCATGCAATTTTGTAGCAAGAATGTCATCCACCTGGCGCTTGAACTACTTACAGCTGTCCCGAACAAAGCGAATGATGTCTTTCCATTGTGACGTATGCGCATGATACGTGCATACTTTACAACGAACTTTTGGTACGCTTTGGTACGCTTTTGGAGCACATCGGGAAGTGGTCCACTTTTGGCTCGGTACAGTACGGTACAGTACACTTTAGGAGCGTTCGAGCGCTACTCTGGCGCGGGTACGGTACGGTACGGTACAGTTCACTTTAGGAGAGCACTCGAACGCACCCTTAGACAGTGTGTACAGTGCTATGAGGTTTACTGCCCCATTGGCACTCAACACAAAGGGTTAATATACCTCTTTGTGGTCTCTGCACCATAGGTGGCATCATGTGGAATCCATCCTTCATGGTGGTGTCACCATCTCAGTCACTTTCTGGTTCAAGGTGGGTTAAACCTATTTCATTCTTTGCATCAGTGCCCAAATGCCTGTCAAGTCAGTGTTAGGTACATTTTGAAGGGAAACAGTAGACCCACCGCACACTGTACAATCAGACTGGTCGAATGACCTTAACCTGTTGAGGATGAGTCCCGAGTATATTCGGGCAGGTGTCTTTGGAAAATGCATGTTGCAGGAAAATCTGTCCGTCCTCAATGGGTTAAGACCGGAAGTATGACGTCACCAGCCTTGCCAGTTTCCAGTCGTACGACTGGGTCTTAGTGCCAGTCATTAAGATTTGACATGTTGAATTTTCACGACCGTTCGAGGACTTTCAGCCAATCAAGATACAGCATTATGCAAAGAGCAAAGAAGCACATGCAATGTGCACTGCGTGCACTTTCATACTTAGTAATCATTAGTGAAATGTACTGAGGCCAGAGCCATGAAGTCTAATCGTATAGTGTGCATTGCCAGGTCGTACGACCTGATCTACTGGTCTGAAGGTCGTATGGTCGTGAGTCGTATAATGTGCAATGGGCTTAAAACAAAATAGTAAATTCAATTGTCAGTACTGGTGGGAGATGTAGCGCAGATGACAAGTCACTCAGAGAGAAATCTATAAAATCAAGAAAGCAATCAGAGTACCTTTGAGAGAAGTCGGACCTACATTAAAGAAAATTACATTGCACAATTTCAATACGAAGCTGCTAGGTCAAACACGAGTCTCTGAATACCAAAGAGATGTTTCTCCTCTCCACCACTAGAGGGCAGACTATACAATGGTGTTTGAGATTTCATGGGGGCTGCCACCATTACCCACTTCAATAGTAATGGCGGACTTTTTGCGTAGTGAAGTAACATTTTTACAGCGCGTATTTGAACTTTTGAACTTTTACGCGAGTATGTGCTTCTAGATTTTGCTGCTCCTCGGTTGCTCGTTTGCTAGCATGTTAGCATGAGGGGTGAGCCTACCGCCTCATCTTCCATTGCTCCCCGTGTGCTCACAAAACAATAGTACAGGGCATATGCATACTCCGCACTCTAGTACTTACTGGGGAAAAGCTCTTTGCTGAATACTCAATTCTCATTGACTGATACCTGAGTTAGGTTTGATGTATGTATGTATGTATGTATGATCTTCTGAGTTCTGTTTGATTGCATCATTTCATGCACAGGGCCCAGGTCATTGTTAAAAAAAAAAAAAAAAAAAAAAAAAAAAAAAATGTCTAATACACTGCTGTTTTTATGGTGTAGGCTGGAGCAACTCCAAAGCAAGTTGACTATCCACTGACGGCCCAGCAGAAGGTCTCCATCACAAGAAACATCGAGAAGATGCTGGGAGAGGTTCTCAAGGATCCTAATGAGGTTTGTCAATTTAATGGTCCTTTCTCAGAAGTCCTTGTTAGGGTTGTACATTGGTCAAGCACTTGTCAGGAAGAACGGTTAGTTGTGTCTACAAGGTGCTCAGTTTTGAAGGTACCCTTTGACTTTTATCAGAGTGAGTACTCATTCCTCAAGGATAATGGTAAAGACCGCGCAACATCTGTACCCCTTACTAAAGAATCCTGCAGATATGCTCACTTCGAGAGGAAACAAATGAAATAATATTGAATACACTCTCACTCTTTAAGGATCAGTGTTATGGTGCTACTCCAGAGTTCTCGTAGGGGGTGCCATGGAGTTGTAAACTGCTCTGGAATCCCGTTGAGACTTGTGTGGTAGGTGCTCATGCAATGCTGTACTTTGTACAAGTACTCATATTAGTTTTTGTTCTAGTGGTGGGCATTCGTTTTGCTTTGTTTTTTTTTTTTTATAACTAAGCATGTTTATTAGTGCACATTAATTTGTGTTTTCATAACTATGTGTATTTATTAGTGCTCATTCAGTTTGTGGTGTGTTGTATATCAACCAGCAGTGTGTGTTCAACAAATCCTTCTATTAGTAGTACATGTTGTTACTCATGATTTTGTTTTCATGGACAGCAATTTGCAAAAGTTCCATCCCGCAAAAAGAAAGAAAAAAAGAGTCTCATGTTCAGATAACTGGTTTTAGAGTGAATGTCAGTGGTATTGGTGTCTTCCTGTCCCATGTTCCCACAGGTTGGACCCCTCCTCCATCTCATCGTTGATGGTCGCTACATCGATGAAGTAGACCCCATGCCCCCTACCAGCTAGCACCGGTAGTAAACGCCTACCTCAAGTCATATCCCCACCCCCTCCCCATGGGGGGCTAAGGGTAAGATCATGTGGCAACTGTTCTCACGGACCTGCTGTGCTGGTTAGTGGTATGCGGGTGTTATCTGATTTGGGTGAGATTTCCTCCAGTTCTTGCAATGTTAGTGATGATTTACGAATAGAAGGAATGAACCTTGCTTGCTTAGAGAGATTTGCAGGATTTAGGTGATGGATTGTAAGCAGTGCATCAGTCCAAATGAAACTCACAATGCTCTGTAGGCCTATGATGTTTCCTGTAAATTGTCCCCCACAGCACTAGGGTATATCCATGTTTGTTTATAGAGAAGCTTTGTCTATGTAGTCCTTTTTTTTTTATCACAGAAATTGCTGGACAGCTAGCAGTCAGTCGTTATAAATTCCAACAAGATTGTCAGATCTATCTGTTACTTGATTGAGATGAGGATAGTGTACAGTTGTGAGAGAATGTTGCCTGCTTTGCAGAAAACAACAAAGATATATTAGCAAAAGCAACAACCAAGAACAAGTATTTAGTAGTTAAGATGATATTCACTTTATGTATTTTTGCAGGCTTTATGTTTTCCTCATACATGTTTATCTCTACTTCTACGTTGTGCACTTTTGATAATCTTAAACATGAATAAGAACAATTGTTTTCTTAAGTATGTATATACTCTACTCATTTCCTTGCATATCATAGGCCAAATGGCACATGACAACTGTGAGATTTTATCCTTGACAACTTTCTGTTTAAAAACATTTCTCAGAATTTATATTCAATGATTATTTGCACGATAACTACTACTGTAGTTTATAGTAATTGCAGATGGGGACAATCAAACAAACAGCTATCTAGTTTATACATCATACACAATGATGACTCAACATCACATATTACTATGTTTTCAGGAATTAACACCGAAACTATCATAAATGTATCGCTACCATAGCGTATGGCAACATTTTTGTGTGTTGTTAAATTCGTAATCCAACAGTTATTTGAGAAAATTAAACCCTTGCAAAATTAACAGCTTATACAGTATACCATGCTGAGTTTGACCATGATGATATTTATTTTTTTTTTTTTTTAAACGAAAGCTAAGCACATACAATTATCACATGGATGATTTTTTACACAAGCCATCAGATACAAAATGATGAGCAGAAATGAAACAAATTGCTTTAATAATCAAACATCTGTCAGGCATATCTTCTTAGCTCCTTAGATTTAAAGTTTTCAACCTGATATGTATTTGATTCATTGCAAAGGATTTAAAGTAATTGCATAAGACTTGTGCCATTAATTGTTATGGTGTTGATGCCTCAGAATTATGTCAAAAAGACGTATTTATCGAATGTGCAATTTTTTCTCTTTGTACATATGAAAAAATTAGTGTAGATTTATGTTTTACATGCTTGCTGCAAACTGGTTGGTACAAAGACATATTCAGTTTGATTTATCTCTTTTTTTTTTCTGGGATGTTTGATGACATTTGTATGTGCCTTTTATGACTGAAGTTGTGCATGGGAGAATGAAGGGTTTGTATGTCTGACCAGAAGACGCTTAGACCATGTGTAGAGGTACATACATTGTAGTTTGAAAGAGTTGTGAATATTCAATGAGTAAATGAGTATTTTAGCTGTGGGGAGGGTCCCCTTACAACTCTCTTCTTGTTCAAGTTTATTTAGATAATGAATAAGTAGCAATTTTCTTTATGGTAAATTTACAAATACAAAATAACCTTTTTCTCCAAAGGGGTTGCTGTGCCATGAAAAAGAGATAACAAAATCTTACCGTAAAGGAGCAGCATGCATTTCTTTTTTTTTTCTTTTGTTGAAAACTTGTTTTGTAGGGCATAAAACTGAAATATTTGTTGCTATGCATATTTTGACTAGTTGTGCAAATTGTGTTATAAATGGAGAAAGAAATGAAGTATTACTTGTAGCTTCATAATTACCTGCTGTCTGGAGCGTTTGTGACAGATAGAATATGAGATAATATATGACATTTGTGACGGACATAGTTTGACGTACACTTCTATGTAGGATAAAAGGATGATCATGTTATGTGTCATGTCATCACTGCGATAAAACTGATTGGTGTGGAACGTCAAAATATGTGCGGAAGGCTTTGTCAAAACCAATCACATGTGAGAAACACTGAAAAATAAAGAAAAGGAACCTCACACATAGACAGTAATTTTTATAAAGAAAATTTCTATGAAGATATCAGAGGTATTGTAATTGTGTGATTTAAAAAAAAAAATGTCTGTTAACATTTGGTGGCACTTTTGATAATATTGTTGATCTCATTTAATTCTTGAATAAGTACGTAGTGCTTGTTTACAGCTCTCTGTCTTACATTTGTTTTCAGTTGATGTCATATATTACAGTAACATACTGTATATATGTGGGATGTATAATGCCATTTAAGTGATCAATATAGAGAAGTCAAAAGCGTAAAAACTGATAGGATATGCATGGTTTATATCAACACTCAGATGTACATAGAAACATTTTTGGCTAGTCCATTGCTCAGATTGCAAACTAAAGTCGGCGTGCTTTGAAGAACTTGCCCATATGTAGGATACTGGTTTGATAATATATCCCACTGATGTTGAGGGATGCTTCTCTCCACAATGTCCCATAATCAACTTGTCATGACACTTGTATGCTTCCATTTCATTTCTTTGCCAGGAATTTTTTTTTTTCCCTGTATGAACTGTTTTCAAGGCAGGTAAGACTTTGACAAACTCAAGGCATATCCCTCCACTAGAGTGGGAAGTATAGTAATAATTGGTTTTTGTCCAGTGTGATGAGTGCACTTGACAGAAAACATGCACAGGCATTGAAGTCTGCTTTCACAATTGTATCCCCCCCCCAAAAAAAAAAAAAAAAAAACAACAAAAACAAAAACAAAACAAAACAAAACAAAACAAAACAAAAAACAAACAGTTTTGTAGTTCAATTAAAGTTCCTTGCACCTGCTATTCAAGAAGTATCACTTGTTGACTGATAGAATTACTGTGCCATGGAATATGTGGAGAAATTCAGTGTTTGATAGAGGAAGATTACTTTTTCCTCTTGCCATGATCTTAAGTTCTAAATTTACATACATGTATGTGGGATGCAAGTGTGTTTTGTTACGTGTGGAAATGTGTCTTTTTACAACATGTACCTTGAAACACTTCTCATAGTACTGAAAGAACAAAAAAAAAATTTTTTTCGGGTGGGGGGGAGGGGCTCTGTAGTGTATGTGTTTTGTTAAGAATTATTTGTAAATCTATTTCTGCTTGTTCAAGCTTCTCCATGATGCAAAGCTTGTACATGGATTGTGCATTGTGTAGTCCAAATTGCATATAAACACATAGCCAGTGTTTAATTTTTGCTTGACAATCTGAAATTATGTCACATCCATGAACAAAAAAAAAAAATTACAGTGTAACCAAAACTGGATTATTGCTTTTGTAATTTCTGCTCTGCTGCAAATCCACAAACCTATTCCTGGTTTTCCTTCATGGTATGGTCTGAATTCAAGTATTACTGTTGCATCCTGCCTCTTGAGGTGTGAACCAAATTCCATGCATTCCCATTCATTGTCACTAGTGTCATGTATGCTTGTAACAGCAGCCAAATTGAAGTGCTTAATCTGTTAAATGTCTGAAAAATGTTTAAATGTGTGGTTTCTACTTTGACTAAATTAAAACAATAGTAGAGGATTTATGGCACAGTCATCTGTCAGATCTGTTCCCCTGTTTTTGGGGTATGATGCCTGTTTGTACATGTATGTGTCAAGAACATGTGGATTCTCATGCAATCAAACTTTGACTCCAAAGTATATTTCAAGATAGAAAGTGTAACTGTTCTTGATAAAGTTGAGTTTTAAGTGATCAAAACTTTTACCATCTTTCCTTTCCAGTGCTTTGTATTGTTTGCTTTTCTGTAATGTTATTGATCTTTGCATATCATTTCTAGAGTATTTTACACTTTTTTTTTCTTTTTTTTTTAGACCAACATCTTTACAAGTTCACATCTTGACAAGTTTCTGTTATTAAGAGGAATGTCTTTACAAATGGATGTCTCTTGTTTTTTACTGGTGGTGGTGTTGACAGTATGCATATTTATCAGCAAAATCCAGTAATGTGTCCTATTTCAAATTGAAAAGACAAATTAAACATTTGTCAGATTGATGTACAATCATTTATGAATATGATATCTTAACTTGCTTGCGTGTAGTCCTACAATCCTTGTTTGTATGAATTGCCAACAGATCAAGAATACAACAACAACAACAACAACAAAAATACAGTGAACTCCCGTTATAACGAACTCCTGGGGACAGGCTGTTTTCTTTTGTTATATCAACATTTCAGTATAATTGAACAAATAAACCATTAAAAAAAGACATAGAGCAGATAGTATTGTTGCCTGAATTTTGACTTTGTTGTTAGCGGAATTTCATCATAACTGTGTTCATTATAACGGGAATGCACTGTACTGATACATGAAGAGTTGTAATTGATGAATTTGATGTTCCAAGCAGACTGAAATCTTTATGAGGAAAATGTAAAAAATCAACAGATTTTAAGATTATATTCAAAGAATTGTTGTGTGCCACAAACTATCAGAAGCCGCTACAACTTGCCAATTAGAAGGCATGATGACATGATATGATAACCATACAGGAACTTTAGCAGAGATGATTACCTCCGCCAAGGGAGGAGGTTATGTTTTCATCGGCATGTGTTTGTTGGTTTGTTTGTTGTGTGCAAAATAATTCAAAGAGTTGTGAACAGATTTGGATGAAACCTACATGAAAGGTTGGCTACATAAAACAAAAAAAAATTATTAAATTTTGGTAGTGATCACAGAATTTTTTTTTCCTCAAACACCAATCAGAGTTCTCATATTTCAGCTTCATCTCTCATCCTTGGGTTTGTTTTGACATGCAGTGAAGTCCTAGATTTGTTCCTATTCTAACAAAACATGCCTGGACTTAAACTTTCTGCTAATACCTTCAATGACAAAGAACTTCCATTCTCTTGTTTTAATTCATATGAACATATCCAACAAAGTAGAATGCCTTTGTACACTTTTATTTTCCAGGTACAGATGTTGATTCGTAGCCATGCACCATCATAGTGTACCGTACAGAATAGGAAGCTCAATACATACATTTTAATGTTTGTCAAACTGCTGTATAAAGTAGATATGGTTTTATAAAGTCTTTTTTTATTGTTATTTCAGACAAACCATCATTTGGCTTGGCTTTATTTTCAACAATTTTAAAAGTGAGAGAAATCTGCTTTCTTTTGTCATTTGCAGCTGGGAGAAATTTGGTATTTTGTCTGTCAGACCACATTTGATATTGTGTGTGTGTGTGTGTGTGTGAATCAAGAAGATTTAACACTTAGCCAATTTGTTTTGTAATTATATGAGAGCTGTACATATTCATTGGCAAAGATATAATGAATGTTTCTATGGAATTTGATGCTTAGAGTAGTTTATTTTTCATTTGTTCCACTTGTATCTTGCATTTCATGAGGAATAAATGCGGAATCACTCTACATGTTTTGTTTTGATGTGTTAGTACCTGCAGAATCCAACGAAAGTGTAGGTGCTTCACTCAGTTGCAGTGTGTAAAATCTATTCTTGGATGGTTTTGTTTCAAGCAAGGTTCCACAACACATACTATATGCACCATGATAAAATCTTTTTATACACTTTATAACTCCTGCTGGTAAATTAAGAGCAGAGGTAAGTGCAGGTGGGAAGGGTATGTTAACAATCTGGCAGTGGGTTATGCTAAGAGAGTTCTCTAGTCTAGAAGTCGTCAGTAGTTGAAGATGTCCCTTCACACGTAGAAACAAGCTCTGATAGGCATTCATTGTAATGAAGTTACGAAAGAGACACTATCTCTTGACCACAGGTACCTGATTTTACCTTTCATAAGCATGTCATTATTTGTTAACATCAACTGAATACTCATTGTCTTATCTAGCAATCTCCTTAAGTTTATGCGTGAATCTGTATAGCTGTGACAGTTCTCAGTGAGTGAAGTATAGTCTGTGTTCAGATTTTTTTTTTTAACGTATCCTACACCCGAAGCGTAAAAATCAAGTGGAGTGTTGATAGTAGGCATAGTAAGGAAACATTTGATGATAGTTCAGATACGGTACTGATTGTTAGTTCCTTGAAGTGTTTTTTTTTTTTTTTTTTGATTTTATAATAATAATTCATGATATTGCTCCCTAATCTTATTCAATGCACTTCCAGCAAATCTGAGCACCGAAAAAAGTCAATATCAATGGCAAGCCTATCGAGTGAATATAGACACACATATATATATATATATATATAAATAGATAAATATATGAATATATATATATATATATATATATATATATATACATATGTATGTATATTCACATATATATATATTATATACCACTTATCGTTAATTCTATATAACATTAATATTTTGTTATTGCATACACTTCTGCCGAGGAAAGCTGTCACAGTTACCACAGATTTTCTACTGTTTCTTTGTTCGGCTTCCCTGTTCTTATCCTTGTTATGTATAGTCTGGAGTTATGATCTTGTGGCCAACGCATTTTGTCACACATACTGTATCTCCTGTAACTTTTCTTGTTATTGTAACTGCAGACGAGTTTATTCTAGAAACAATTTTATCATAGCTATTATTCACAATTTGTACATTTAACAATACTTAAAGTTGCCTATACTGATTAACAGCTTTACATTGGATGTTTCTGTCTCTAACTCACATTTTAGAACTACATGTATTTTGAGGCACTAAAGCTGGGTTTTTGTTTCATCTGCAAATGGCAAATAAATAGCGGGACTAGGTAAATGTATATACATATATATATATATATATATATATATATATATATATATATAATATACATGTATATGCATACATGCATACATGTGTACATATATTTTGATGTACCACTACGTCAGCCAAACGGGTGGCGTGAGAAAGCAAACACCAGTACAACTGTATCCCCAAACCCCAAATATAATCAAGAGGGTCAAAGGCCACTTGACAAGAAAGTTGCTGAACATACGAGGTGACTCTGCAGATTGCCACTCAAAGTTAAGACCATTATCAGATCTTCGCAATTTCATTAATGTAGCAATGACTCATTACCCTCAACGAAATTCCCATGTCCCACCTGTAAATCTCAACAGTATGATATGGTGTATCTCTTACGAGAAAGTTTTCAGTTAAATATTCAGGAGTACATAACTATAAACGCCAGTATAACTTGGCATGATCATGTCAAAATTCAAAATCTAGAAATGTTGGTATACTGTACGAATAGAAATATTTGATATCTGTAAAGTCTCCATTTGTATTATACTATGCCCTTAATCTTCCTTATCTTGACTTTCCCAACATTGTTTGGGGGAACTACTGCGGCAACACCAAGGACGGCAAAACCAAGATCGAAGCACTCTTGCTGGTGTAGAACATAGATACAGTTGAAAATTGTGAATTTATGTTATGATTTTTTTTTTAAGACTTAGATAATTCACTATATTTGTATAGATCTTAACATATTATTCATGACGAAAATGAACATTATGTTAAATGATGTTCTGTCCTGAAAATTTAGAGTAAAATATATGTAATTGTACAGGATACATGAATACTCTTATACAAATTTTCAACACAGAATTTATACACTCTGTAGCTACAGGTGTCCCACAAAAGTCAGTATTAGGACCCTCCTCTTTTTATTGTTTACCAACCATCCACAAACTAATATCCTAATTCAGTGAGAACACACATTAATATTTCATTATTTTTTTATTGTCCATTTTCTGATATTTTGAACAATTCAGAGATGACTAAAATACTTCAATGTTTATTCCATAATCACTTGGTATTTACTGGAGACAAAAATAAGACTAGTTTTATAACGTTCTTAAAGATTATTATGTTTCAGACATAACATTTGTCCTAAAAAAAAAAAAAAAAAAAAAGCGGCTACACCAAAATTCCTAGGAGAAACAATTGACACTGCGTTTATTTGGAAAGAAAATATCAGTGATAATATACATATAATAATGAATACATATACTGACATATGGAAGAAATCAGGGCAGACGTTCGGCCTATCATGGCTTCCATTAGGATCTACCAAGAGAACACATTACAGTAATTATCTAGATGGCATAATGTGCCATGATGTAATAATTACAATATCATACTGTGAAGTATTGTATAACAATAACACAAATCTTCTGAAAGCTAGATTAAATGAAACCAGAACCCGAAGAGAAATGTAGATTGAGTAAAAGCAGCAGTATTAGTAGAGTACATCAGTGAAAGTTTGGGCAAAATCAGACAATCGATGCAAAAGTTATGAATTTTTAAAGTTTTGGTGTTGGATCCACTGCATAAGGAGACTACTTGTGTTTATGACGTACTATGTGTGGACAACATTATAAAGAAAATGTAAATAAAATTCAACATGCTTTCACTTATCTAGCGTAATGAAAGAGCACTTCACTAACTGCTTCCAGAAAGCAGGGGGAATAATTACTATGTATACCCTTAACATATGTCAGTATCAAGTTGATGGAATGTGTAATTTTCATGAAAAATGAATTTTCGTGGAATTCTCTTTTTTTTTTCTTTATATTGTCCACACATGACGTCATGAACTCCAGTAGTTTCCTCATCCAGCGGTTCCAACACCAAAATTTTAAAAATTCATAACTGTTGCATCGATTGTCTGGTTTTCTTCAAATTTTCACTGATGTGTTCTACTAATATTGCTGCTTCCACTCAATCCACATTGCTCTTGGGGTTTGCGTTCCCTTTAATGGAAAAAAAAGTAGAGAACAACGTCTGCCTCAAACTTGATTTCTTCCACCAGGGAGGTCCCTGCTTCCACATAAAGTTATTTGCTTCACAATGAGACACCTCGTACGTTACAGCAAGGTGAGAGGCTCGCCTCCCTGGTTACAATCAGGATCGATCTCTCGCATTGTATATACACTGTATATATATATATATATATATATATATATATATATATATATATATATAATACATATACATATACATATATATATATCTATCTATATGTAGTGCGAGATGATAAGAGCACTCGTGGACGTAGCTAGTGATCAATGTATATGATTTATTACCGAGCTTTCGGTCAGTTAAGACCTTCATTAGGGCTGTGAAATAATACGTCTCGAAATGATAGGTCTTAAACAGACCGAAAGCTCGATAATAAATCACATACGTTGATCACTAGCTACGTCCACAAGTGCTCTTATCTTCTCGCACTGAATAAATAATGAAGGAGCTACACTGGTTCTGTACACGGTCGGGACCCCTTCTCGCACTCTCTCTCACTCTCTCTCTCTCTCTCTATATATATATATATACATTCATACATACACATATATCTATATATATATATATATATATATATATATATATATATATATGTACACATATATGTATATATACAGTTAACAACAAAATTATTCATACCCCTGAGAAATTAGTTTTGAGCAGATTTCTTGCAAGTGAAAGATGGAGTGATAGTGATTGGGTGTTATATCTCAACATTTCTATTGTTATGCAAATGGGGTGAAACTGGAATGAATGTCAATTTATAGAGGACAAATTAGAGTAAAAAGTTAACAACCAATCACCATCACTCCATTCTTCACTTGTAAGAAATCTGCTCAAAACTAATAATTTCTCAGGGGTATGAATAATTTTGTTGTTAACTGTATTTGTATTACATATATATATTAATATTTATATTCATATCTATATTTATATTTATGTAATATATATTTAGAGGTATGACGAAATCATACGTTGTTGTTTTTTTTTTTTCTACCACAATACGTCAGTCAGACAAAAGGTCTGAGAGGGAAAGCAAACATTAGAACCAGAATCTCGAATCCCCATGTGATCAAGACGATCGACCAAAGGCCACTTGGCAAACAACTCGGTGAACAGACCTGATTACCGAGTAGTCCCACTTTGGTGGTATAATTCTACGAAGTGAAGACCAGTTTCAAATTTTTGTTCCTCATAATACCTCACAATGTCTAATATACCGAATGACAACCCTGGCGGTAAAAGCGGAGGTCGGGCGATTCTGTGGATGATACCAAGATCGATCTCGACGGCGTTCACGAAATGTATGTCGGGGATTCCAGGCTGCGAAGTGTGGATGGAACCGTTTGGCTTCTGCCACTTTGCCCTGAATGAACTAGAGAAGCTTGGGATTAAAGACAAACCAATGAGCTATGATGGTCACGAGGAGTTGTTCAAGACAGCTGCCGAGGCACTCGAGAAATACATGCCTGGGGTCACCTGTTTTCCGGACAGATTACCGTAAGTTTTCCAAGCGTATAATGACCTTTTCAATTCTTCAACAGGAAATGTCAACGATCAGTAACTGCTTTCAAGCATGATGAAAGATTCACTTATTACATTAATTCTTTTGCGTTTGATAATGACTCAATATTGTTACAGTTAATTCTTTAATTAAATTTTAATGTATATACTTCATTATCCATACTGCATTATGTCTTGGAAATGGATAAGATGATGATTTGTGTAGAGTACGTTTTGCATTTTATTTCACTCTTTTTGATAGAAATGATTGAAAATTTAACTGAACTGAATTGAACTGAATACGATCTTCCAAAATTGACCATTGCACCTTAAGTCTTCTTTGTACTTTGAAATAAAGAATTTAATAAAATATAAGAACATTACATGCTATTTGTCTTTCTTGGAACTGGAACAATCTGAGATGTTATTTTAGGCCACTTTCAGTCTAGAAACCTAGAAACCTATCATCAGTAGTCTACTTACGGCGAAGAAAAAAAAAATGTATTGTCCAAATCAAATCGTGTAAGTTTCATCCAGGTAACGATCAATAAAGGTACAAAATTAAATCAATTCATCTGGACTCACTGTTTTAATTCCGAGAACGGTTTCACGTCCGACCCTGGATGCTTCATCAGCTCGTCTGATTTGATGGCGGGAAGGCGTCGTTGCCAATCGGCGCAGACGCACTACCGACGTTACAGACATCGAAGACCAGGTACATTGGGCAACGATTCGGTCGTCTTCTCCCACCTGAAGACCTTCAAACATAACTTCAATGACAAAGATGTACGCATTTGAGACAAGGAGCCTCGGTGGTTTGAGAGGGGAGTTCGGGAAGCCGTCTACGTCAACTCCGAAAACCCCTCCCTTAACAAGGGTGGGAGACTGCGACACAACCTCTCCCGGGTGTACAGCTCTGTCATCCGGAGAATTCCTCGGCGACTGACTTAACGTCGGTAGTGCGTCTGCGCCAGTTGGCAACGACGCCTTCCCGCCATCAAATCAGACGAGCTGATGCAGCGTCCAGGATCGGACGTGAAACCGTTCTCGGAATTAAAACAGTAAGTCCAGATGAATTGATTTAATTTTGTACCTTTATTGTCCAAAATGCACTTGCACTGGTCATTGACGTTAATGATCTATATAATCAGCATAATTATGCAATCTTTATCAATGAATTTTCTGTTAAGGTTTGCAACTATCAAGAAGGACTTGGAGGAGTCAACCAGCAAATATGTTTTCGTCAAAGATGAAAGCATATCGATGCCAACCGATGAGAGACGGCAATTCATCCCAAAGGGATACCAACACGCCTTCCTTATCCGACATCCTCTGCTCGTGTACAGGTCTATGAGGAAGGCGTCCTTCAAACAGTACCAAGAAGTTGGCATGCTAAAGTTCAACGAAACTGATGAAAGTTCCTTCGACTTCCGCCCCTATGCCACGGAGGATGGCGTCGATATCGTCTTCCAGCAGCATCACAAGCAATGGACCTACATACGAGATCATGTCAACCCGTCACCGTTGGTCATCGATTCGTCTGTTCTTCTCACCAACCCCGCACCGGTACTTCGAGAGTTCTGTGAAGCTGTGGGTTTCCCCTACTCAGAGTCGCTCCTACAATGGACCGGGTCGCCTGAGGTAGCCAAGTCGTGGAAATGGCCGGGTGAAAATATCTATAAAGATGAAGCCTACCTTGGCGTTGCAAAGTACAGCACCCATTTCACTCCACCAGCAGCGGTCCCGGCCTGGGAGGAGGTAACAGACGATGTGCGCGAGCTCGCCGAAAAAGCAATGCCATACTACGAAGACATGCTTAAACATCGGCTTGTTGAGTGATCATCGAATATTTATTGATCATTTTTCGTTAGATAAGCATGCCGTATTAGAAAAAAAAAGGTGTAATGAAGCAAGACATAGGGTATGAACATCAAATGAAAAAGCAGCAATCATTTCGATACCTCTTATATTAACAGTCATAAAGCATCTTGTTCTTTCTTCCCATTCATTTCATAGCCTCCTATATAATATCAATAATGAGAATGAATGTTTTCTGCTGTTGTTATACATCAAAAGGAAGTGATATATCAGATTCATGTTCCATTTTTATGTTTATCTTAATGTTTTTATATATTGATTAAATTTTTAGTTTCTATATACGCGTATGTCCACATTCATCGATTGTTTTATATTCATACCTTAGAGTTCTCAGTGTGTAATTCAGTTCACTTTTAACTCATTGTAAAGTATACACAGCAATTCAGCCTGTTTTGCTTTTTTTTTTTTTTTTTTTTTACTGTTTATGGGATTTTCCTTATCAATAAACCACTTTTATAGGATTAACTCTCGATTTTCAATACTGGTAAATGATATTTTCTCAAGTGAACCTAATAGTATTTTTGTCTTGCATATACCCAGATGTTGTGATATCACCAAACCTGGATTAACAGCGACCACTTACCAGTTCGAATTGTTCTTACTTGATTTAAACATTCTTTTGATAATTTTCCAAAACTTTCTTTCATTCTTTTCGCAGATGACTCTTAAATATATCATATTCACATAAAGGCATTGCCGATCGATCAACTCTTATTGAGTTAGGAAAAGTTCAGTTATGGTTTAATAGGCTTTCATTAGATGTACTATAATATAACTAATTTTATGTACTTTCGAAATTCTCACGCTCCACTGTAAATCCCTACATTATGATATAAAGAGTGTAACTCTTTGGAAATTTTCAATCAAATTCTTTACGAGTAACTATAAAAGTCGTTAGATTTGGCATGATCATGTCAACAATGTATAATTCAAAATCTAGAAATATTGGTATATTCCACAAACTGAACAATTTGATATCTATTAAGTCTTATCTACGATACACAGTGCCTTCAATCTTCCATAATTATCTTTACTTTCCCAACATTGTTTGGGGGAACTGCGGCAAAACCAAGGACGGCAAAACCAAGATCGCAGCACACTTGCTATACTGCAGAACATGAATGCATTTGCAGGTGATTTGAAAATTGTGAATTTCTGTGTGTGTGTGTGTTGACTTCGCTATTAGAATTTGGTTATATATATCTTGACATGATATTCATGACGAAAATGGAACATTATGTTATACAATGTTCTGTCCTCAAATTACTTAGACATGTAGTATAGCATTTGTCTAATTGAAGATATCAGTATACTCTTATGTGATGTACTCACAATGACTCAGTACACACAATGCCAACTGTGTACGCTGCGCCTGTGTACTTGTGATAATATAATGTGTCTTGAGCAAAATGAAGAACTCTGTATGAGTGTCATTTCTTGCCTAGCCCTAAAATATGCTGTCGACTAACATAAAGTAGTGAACCCATCACCAACATAACACCTTATATAAATTTTCAGCACATATTTTATACGCCCTGTAGCTACAGGTGTCCCACAAAATCAGTACTAGGTCCATGCTCTTTTTGTTGTTCATCAACCATATATAATTTAGTATCGCAATGCAATGGTAACACACAACACGTTAACATTTCATTCTTTTCTTATTGTTCCTTGTTTAATATTTTCACCAATTCAGTGATGACTAAAGTACTTAAATGTTTATTCCATAATCGCTTGGCATTGAATGGAGACAAAAATTAGGCTAGTATATAAAACGTGCTTCAAGATGATTATGCTTCGAAACATAACATTTGTCATTCTTTAAAAAAAAAAAAATGCGGCTGCACCAAAATTCCTAGGAGAAACGATTAACAGTGAGTTTATTTGGAAAGGACATAGTGAATATAGTTTATACACACACGCAAACACAGACGTTGCTCTCTAATTTGCACTTTAATCAAGCTTCATCAGGATCTATATGCGAGAGAACACATTACAATAATTGTCTAGACGGCATTATGTGCCATGATGTAATAATTGCAATATCACACAGTACAATATCGTATAATATTACAATAACAATAATAACATAAATCTGATGACAGCTTGATTAGTGAGAAAAGTAGAGAGTAACTTCCTCCTAAAACTTAATTTCATCCAAACAAATTTATTTGATTCACAATGATACACCGCGTACGTTATGGTCAGGATTGACATCACACGTTATATATATATATATATATATATATATATATATATATATATATAATATACATATATATATACATGTGTGTGTGTGTGTGTGTAAATACACGTACACTATATTTACAGATATGACGAAATCATTCGTTTATCTACCACTGTAGGTCAGACAGAGGTTGAAAAGAAAGGTAAAGCAAACATAAGAACCAGAATCTCGAATCCCCATGTGATCAAGACGATCAAAGGCCACTTGGCAAACAACTCGGTGAACAGACTTGATAACCGAGTAGTCCCACTTTGGTGGCATAATTATAATAAGAGAAGACCTGTTTCAAATTTTCGTTCCTCATAATACCTCACAATGTCTAATATACCGAAAGACAACCCTGGCGGTAAAAGCGGAGGTCGGGCGATTCTGTGGATGATACCAAGATCGATCTCGACGGCGTTCACGAAATGCATGTCGGGGATTCCAGGCTGCGAAGTGTGGATGGAACCGTTTGGCTTCTGCCACTTTGCCCTGAATGAACTAGAGAAGCTTGGGATTAAAGACAAACCAATGAGCTATGATGGTCACGAGGAGTTGTTCAAGAAAGTTGCCGAGACTATGGAGAAATACATGCCTGGGGTCACATATTTTCCCGATAGATTACCGTAAGTTTTCCGAGCGTCTATGACCTTTTCGATTCGTCAACAGGAAATGACAACGAGCAGTTTTCAAGCATAATGAATAATGGACGAGGCACTTGTTTCATTGCTTCTTTTGCATTTATGTTGTATTGTTAAAGCTCATATTTTAACAGAAATTTAATGTGTACCTACTGATGCACACGGCATTACAGTTGTAAATCGACAAAAAGCTGTTTGGATAGGGTATTTTGTATGTTGTTTTAATGAAAATTGATGAAATTTGAACTTAACTATATTGCGTTCAATACGATCTTCAAAAAATTACTATTGCATCTTGTTTCTTTGTGTTTACCTCACAGTAAAGAATCTAATAGAATGTAAGAACATCGATTGTTATTCGCCTACGTACGAAAAAGAAAAAACAAATCTATCATGCAACATGCACTTACACTGGTCATTGACATTAATGATCTAGAAATTCAGAGTAATTATCTTATTTGCGATTTTCTGTTAAATATAGATTTGTAACTATCAAGAAGGACTTGGAGGAATCATCCAGTAAATATGTTTTCGTGAAAGATGAAAGCGTAGCCATGCCAACCGATCAGAGACGGCAATTCATCCCAAAAGGATATCAACACGCCTTCATCATCAGGCATCCTCTGCTCGTGTACAAGTCGATGAGAAAGAGGTGGTTCGCACAGCTCCAAGAATCTGGAATGCTAAAGTTCAACGAAACTGATGAAAGTTCCTTCGACCTCCGCCTCTATGCCAAGGAGGATGGCGTCGATGCCGTCTTCCAGCAGCATCACGATCTCTGGACCTACATACGAGATTATGTCACCCCGTCACCGTTGGTCATTGATTCGTCTGCTCTTCTCACCAACCCCGCACCGGTACTTCGAGAGTTCTGTCAAGCCGTGGGCTTCCCCTACTCAGAGTCGCTCCTACAATGGTCCGGGTCGCCTGAGGTAGCCAAGTCGTGGAAGTGGGCAGGTGATAACATGTATAAGAATGAAGCCTTCTTGGGCGTGTCCATGTACAGCACCCATTTCACTCCTCCGACAGCGGTCCCGGCCTGGGAGGAGGTAACAGACGATGTGCGGGAACTCGCTGAGAAAGCGATGCCGTACTACGAGGACATGCTTAAACATCGGTTCATTGAGTGATCAGCGATTTCTTTTAATTCCTCGTTTGATAATTACGTCATAATAAAAAAAAATGTAAAGGAACAAAGCATAGGGTAAGAACGTCATCTGAAAAACTACAGATATTCTAATACCACTTATAATATATAACACTCATAAAATAGTTCAAAGTAAGCCACAGATTTCATTGCAAACAAACAAGCAAACCAACAGGAAAAAGAAAAAGATATGCCATGGAAGGAAATTTAATTGCATAATTGATTATGCACTCAAATTGAGAAATCCTTGAGAGGCGTAGCTGATGAGAACAGAGTGTAGATTAGCGTTTAACTGCTTCCTCTTTCATTCCTTTTTTTATGAGCAAGTCATTTGCTGTTACTTTCTTTCGTATCACAAATTATTGATTTGATTTATTTGATTTGATTTATTTCTGCAGTATATACAACATAAACAATTTTCCAATACTACTTATTTACATTGTATCCAACACAAAGTGAATATAAATATAGTCATGTATAATGTACCAATAATGAAATACTGTATAGGTGAATTATGATCATACAAAAATAATTGGAAAATCATTGCCTATTCAATAGAATTAACTAAGCAGGAGGTTGATGGTTGCCTTTGGAAAAACATATGGCTCTATTTCTTTACAAATCATTTAATATTATAAATCGTGTAACCGAACAGAGTAGCTACAAAATGCAACAGTGCAAAGGTGAGTCAGGGTGCAAGTGCATATGTGCAGTTTTGTTGTTTTATTATCAATTATTGTTATGCTATTTTTTTTTAATCTGTATAGATTAATTTTCATTTAT
Source organism: Diadema setosum (assembly GCF_964275005.1). Lineage (NCBI taxonomy): Eukaryota > Metazoa > Echinodermata > Echinoidea > Diadematoida > Diadematidae > Diadema > Diadema setosum. Next base: position 44,024,607 of record NC_092689.1, read on the forward strand.
TGATTAATTTCGTCATTTCGTTGAAGGAAAGATTTTGGTGGTTGGTAAACTTGAAATCTTTCAACTGAGGGAGCATTACAGTAAACTGTCGATTGCAGTCGCCAAGATTATACGATAAAGCCCCTTTTCTTCTGCTATGATATGTCTGAATCATTATTTTGATATAAAGTAACTAGTAGTTGATTATTAAAGTAACTAGTAGTTGATTATAGATACTGATATTTTGATCTACAGTTTCATTCAAAAAGGGACTAGGTGTCACACAATCATGTAAACATGATGATAATGTAGACAAGAGAGAGCTGTAATTACTATTAGATAATTCATAAATGACGACAGAAGGTTTAGAATGCTTTTTGTTTGTGGACAGACTAGCGAATGAGTGGGTATGTCACCAGCTTTTCCAAGGGGGGTGGGGGTGGGGGAGTTGCGTTTATATTTCTGGTCCCACTTCCGGGTTTCATCACCTAACAAGCAAAAAAATAAATAAATCGTCATCGTCTGGAGAGGGGTGCGTTCACGCCAACGAACCCCCCCCCCCCCCCTCCGTGACGCCCATGATCAATGTAGTGTCTTCGTACAGAGACTGCTCGTATGCAGTTAGGTGACACCTATTCAACTGTGCCAATACAAACATGATCTGATCATAGGTTTACCATACGAACAAGAAATAACTGTACAACTTTGTTTAAATTGTGCTTTACATGCGTTTAACTTCTACTAAACGGATGATTGGTACTTTCAAATGTGTGTGCGTCAAAGGCAGCATATCTAATGTCCATAACACCGTCGTCCCCAGCAAACAATGTGATCACTTCACACATTTTACATTGTCTCATTTTATAAATTTATATACTTTTCCGTTTTATCATTTCCATTTCTAAGGCAAATTTAATCCTTTGAAAATCAAATCTATATTTTGAGGAAATGCATGAAATGAAGGAAAGCAAAAAGAAAAACATCAATATACCTTTGAGTCATGACCACAGTTTAAGGGACGAGCACTATTCTCAGAACAATACAATACAAAGGATACCCAAGAGTCATACGGCCCACGAGGCCTACACTGAAAATATGTCCATGAGTCATACCGCCCATTAAGTCGACCCTACGCGAAAAAGGCTCACGGCACGAAACCGACCATACGAAAACAAAACCCACGAGAACGATACTACGCAAAAGAGGCTCACGAGACCGCACACAGCAAAGAAGGCCCACGAGACAGACAGGATGAACGGGGCGATCTATATGTCAACTAGAAGTATGTATCTGTGCAGGGTGTAGCATTAATGCCATACTTAGAAGGGGAAAATAAAATACTACCGAGTGCACTTTGGTCACAGTATAAAGCACAAGATTGTTAGTGACTACACCCCCTTCAGATCATGTGCAGCAGTTGTGCGCTGAGACATCGACCGATTTTGTGAAACATTTCCTTGCAAACTTCATTTCACAACTGGATATTTTTCTAGCAGGATAACCTGAATATGCATGCTCATCATTCTTTTTCTTTTTCTTAGTGGGTATAGTGTTCTGCGGGGAGGGACGAGACGCCTTTGAGGAATAATTTGTGGGTCTATTTTACCTGATATCGAACTTGTGGCCGTGGTTTACTTAGTGTCGAACGCACACAGACATGTATATCAAACACACCCGTTTGACACGAACACACACCTATATTGGCGAACTGGAATATAACTCTAATTTAGGATTGTATTATTGCGGAAGAGACAGATATTTCATCCTCCTCCATGTCCCCCTTCCCCCAACAAATTGACACTATAATACAACTGATTTTAGAAGATGGCTATCACTTGAAGGCAATACAGCAAGAGAAACAATGACATAATACCCTATTTACCACAGGCGGTGACTGTATTACAGTATGAAAAACAAACATAGAAATAAATGGTTAGGTTTAATACCATGGTGGAGGGAACTGGTAGAGTAAAACATCGCCACAGGTGACAAATTTTCAAGTGAGTAGAGTTCAATTGTTCGATTGTTCAATTCATTTATTTTCATACTTCTCATTTATGAACATTACAACATAAATAATAAATGCAAGTTCTTTTACCTTGTAAACAATGTGCAGAAAATAAACAATATACATGGTGATAACACAGTAATTACATGTAATGATAACTGGTCAAAATCGAAATGGGGTTGATCAAAGAGAAGTATGACGGGACCTACACGAACGCTAGCTTGTTTGGCTGTAGGCCCCGAGTAAACAGTGTTTGTGGAAAAGAAACGGAAAACGGGTAGAAGATAAGACCAGGTGATTTAATGGTGCCAAATAAGAAAAGCGGGGTATGCCTATGTGATAAAAAAGAAGAAGAAGAAAAAAAAAAAAAACTATACTAAAATGTGAACCATCACTGTGACCGAGCTATCATTGGTTTCCAGAGTAGAACATGATTTGCATATAAATCCTACTTTGGTATATACACCATAAACTGTTGTTGCATTAAATACTATAGTACCGCAAGGATATGATCAGTAAGACACAAAAAGTGACATGTACAGCTATTAAGCCATTTGATGTCTGCCGTCAAGCTCCGGATAGAAAGTGAGAGAGAGGTAGAGGGAAGGAGGAATATAAAGACGAGCAGCTTGTTATTTCGGGCGAGAGGTCATTCCAGTATCTAGGGCCCGTATACATTATCGTTGTTTTTTTTTTTTTAGCGAAAATTGTTCGAGTATGTGGAAGATGAAATGCGTCACTTTGGCGGGTAGGATAATTACGAATCAAATAGTTTTTCCTGAACATGCAAGTAAAAACATCCGCTAACTCCTTGGCAGAAAATCTATATATAAATATACCGACGTTGTAACTTAACAGATCTGATTTTTTTTTCAGTATTTTATTAAAAAAAATCATTCGTGAGGGACAAATATCTAACATGGTTGATATTTCTGATGGCGCGTTTTTGAATACGGAAGAGTATATCAAGAAGATTTCTAGTTGCATTCCCCCACACAAGAATACCATAATTAAGGTACCGAGTAATCAAAGTAGAATAAAGATTTAAGCAGAATTTGACTTGGAGAAACACTCTTACGTTTATTAAGAACGAATATTACTTAAATAACTAACGTGGGATTTCCAAGATAAATCACTATGAATAAAAAGCCCTAAAATTTTATTCTACTAACCTGGTTTAATTCAATTTCGTTAAGCTTAATATGAAAAGGAAGGGTTTTAAGACTGTTGCTAAAAAAGCATTCAATGAATTTTAACAATATTAAATTTATTGGCATATATCCAAGATTGCACGGATTTAAGTTCTTTATTCATTGTGTTAACAAGAGTATTAGGATCTCTTTGTGTAAAAAATAGATTGGAGTCGTCAGCAAAACATATAAAGGAAAGATTTGGCGAGGAACTAGGAATATCGTTAATGTACAAAATAAACAATAGTGGGCCTAATAAGGAGCCCTGTGGAACACCACATGAAATTAACTTTAACTGGGAATCACGGCCATTTATACTCACGAATTGTTTTCTGTTTGATAAATAATCTTAAAACCAGTCCAAAGCCTTCCCACGTATACCATAATGTCGTAGCTTGTAAATCAAAATATCGTGGTCAATTGTGTCGAATGCCTTCGAAATAATTAAGAAAAACTCCACTAGTGTGGGAGACATCATCTATAAATAGCGTGAGCAACTTTATGGATAAAAGTGAGTAAGGCATGGGTCGTATTGTGGTTTTTTTTCCTAAATCCAAACTGAGAGTTACAAAAAACTTCACACTTTTCGAGAAATTTGTGTGTGCGCGTACATACCAACATTTCAAGAAGTTTTGAAAATGAAGTTAACAGAGAAATGGGGAGATAATTTGTCACGGATTCTTTTTGTCCTTCTTTTAAATATTGGTACTACTCTAGCTATTTTCGGTTGTTGTTTTTTTTTTGTGTGTGTGGAACTACGCCAGTAGATAACAATAAATTAAAAAGGTGTGTTAATGGTGCAACTACTTCATTAATCATGTTTTTAAGGAGAAAATTTGTGATTCCGTCACATCCAGAGCTTTTCTTTGTGTTAAAATTTTGCACGATATCTTCGATGTCTTCTTCAATGACTGGTTGGGGAAAAAAAAGAGACTGCTGATTCTGGTCTTTTAGAAAGTGATAAAAATCAGTGTTTGAATACGGAATACTGCTGGCAAGGTTAGGTCCTATGCTTGCAAAGTATTCATTTAATACTTCTGCCATATCAGTTTGATCTTCAATGTACTTATCATTATTATTGATATGCCTAGGGGGTTCGATGTTATTTCGAGTACAATCAGTCTCGCCTACCTCGAATCAGTGAGGACTGAATAAACTTAAAACAAACTTCGGGGTCCGCGTACATCGACATTGCTTTTTTTTTTTATTGATGCTGAGAATGTCATGTGTATTGCCGATTGTATGCATGTTTGTCACAGTTGTATGGAAGTTACACTGGGAATGTATGGAATAGGAATAACATGTCTTCCTTTCCATGAACATCTTTATCTTTCTGATGGAAGACTTCTACATTCCTCAGTAAACAAAAACGAAAAAAAAAAAGACTCATGAAAAGAGTGATCCATATCGTTTTCTTCATTATGTTTTCAAACTTTTTATAGACATGCTCTTATCATAATCACTTTTTTTTCTAGTAATTTCATAACCTACTAGATGGTGTGACCTGGATTTTACTCTCAATTTTCAACACTGATAAAATGATATTTTCTCAAATAACCCTAGTAAAGTTTGTTTTGCATACCAGTTGGGATATCACAAAACCTAGATATCACTGACCACTTATAACCAGTTCGAATTCGTCTGACTAAAGTCAAACATCTTTCCGTTAATTTTCCGAAATTTTCCAAAATTGACTTTTATTCTTTCTTTTTTTATATGCAGTCGACATTTATATGTAAGTTTAAATGAAAATATTTACGTTTTTACCACAACGATCACTCTGAGCCAACAAATGTTCAGATATGGTTTCAATGTAATAAGCTTTGATTAAAAAAAGTAAAGCTGATTTTATTTACTTTTGAAATTCTTAAGCTACATCTGTGGATAGTTATGTTATTTTCAAGGCTAATTTAAAAACGTTTTAATTCAGAAATAAAGCAAGCGGCTGCACTAAAATTGCAAGGAGTAAAATTGACATGAAAGAACGTAATATAAATGATTGTTTCATAGGTAGCAGAAATCCAAGACACGCGCCCAAACACAGACAGACACAGACACACACACACACACACACACTTATATCTATACAGTGTATAGGGGAACCCGGGGCACAGTGGATCAAAAATGTTTGTCCAGCCAAAACGGGAGTTCAAAGCAGAGTAAAGCAAGATCTAAGATTTTTTGTTTATACTATTACTTTAGGACCACCGCTAACAAATGACAATAAAATTTGTTTTTAGATTATCAGTTTTATCAATTACTGTGAATTTGAAAAAAGTATGAAAATTCCACTTTGCCCCAGACCATTGGGGCAAAGTGGAATACAAAACGCAAAGCATGAGGCGTGCGTGAAAATGCACCAAACTTCATCTTACCCACAAGCCCATTAGTTAACATGTTCCATCTTGCCCCGTCCACTTTGCCTCAACCATGTATGATTTTTCCCAACATGCATCATTGTGACGTCGGCCAATATTTGCTAGCCCTGATATCAAGATCTATGGAAGCTTGACTTATTTTGTATTACTTTATATGGAAACAAAATCATATTGAATTGAATTGAATTGAATTGAAATCCATGCATCGTTGTTATCATGGTTTTCGAGATACTATTTCAGATAAGCCTGATAATTTGTCATAAAGTATATAAAAATCAATTGTTGGTTTTGAGGTATACAAAAAAGATATTTTCCCTCAAGACACATATACAATTATTTATTTACACAGCTCTTATATCAAAAGATGGAGCATCCCTAGAGGGTTCTTGGTGCATGAGCTTTAGATTCAGGAATGAATATATTATGTAGGTTAAGTGGGGTTGTTTCACTCTACCTGTGTTCCTCTTTGCCCCGGGTTCCCCTATATATATATATATATATATATATGCACTGTATAGATCTATATCTTTGTATATATATATATATATGTATATATATATATATATATACAGATATGAAGAAATCATACGTTTATCTACCACAACATGTAAGACAAACTGACAAAGGTTGAAGTGGGAAAGCAAACATAAGAACCAGAATCTCGAATCCCCATGTGATCAAGACGATCAAAGGCCACTTGGCAAAAAACTCGGTGAACAGACCTGATTACCGAGTAGTCCCACTTTGGTGGTATAATTCTACTAAGTAAAGACCTGTTTCAAATTTTCGTTCCTCATAATACCTCACAATGTCTAATATACCGAAAGACAACCCTGGCGGTAAAAGCGGAGGTCGGGCGATTCTGTGGATGATACCAAGATCGATCTCGACGGCGTTCGCGAAGTGCATGTCGGGGATTCCAGGCTGCGAGGTGTGGATAGAACCGTTTGGCATCAGCCAATTGGGATTTACGCAAGTAGAGAAGCTTGGGGTCATAGACATTCCCATGAGCTATGCTGGCCACGAGAAGGAGTTCAAGATAGCTGCCGAGGCACTAGAGACCTACGTGCCCGGGGCCACCTTCTATCCAGATAGACTACCGCATGTAAACCAAGCGTCTTCGAATCTCTTCGCTACCAAGACATGCACAACGAGGAATTTTCAATTATGACAAATAGTTTACTTTGGGTTTAAAAATCAGTTTATGTTTATGGTACTTTGTAACATTCATACCAAAAGGTAACCGAGTTTGATTTCCATGTGAGCTACATGGAGACACTGCTTCTTCTTTTGTTTTTCACTTGAGGGATAAAGAGTCTAGGATATATACAATTTTGATAATATTAATACTATCTTTGTACTACTAATAATGACGACGATACCAGTGATGATAAAATGTAATAATGATGACAATGATAGTAATACAGATGAATAATTTTCTGTTGTTTATGTTTAAAGGGTAGCCTCTTGGGTGACTTCCAAAAGGCCCTTGAATTATTATTACCCAAGCATTTCCAGGTAAACCAATTATTTGATTGGTCCAGAGGAAGTTCATGGGTAAAATCATCAACGTTTTATTACGTGAGGACTCTGTAGGACCTGAACATGAAGAATCTCATAAAATACTCAGTATGCCACAGTGCCTCCTACTTGTGTTCTTACAGGAATAAGTATGATGTAAGGTAAAATTTGAGTCTATAGATAGGCACTTTTTTCAGTCTCATGGGTCTTTGATAAGGTTTGTTTGATTTTGTTGTTTGATGAATACTTTATTTTCTGCAAATAAATAAATCAATCAGTAAATCAATATACCTAAATTACATAATCATGAACATGTGAGAAATATACAAAGTAAATTTAACACAGAGTCGTTTGACTTGCATAAACAACGATACAAAAGGAAATTAATGATATAATATACAGTGTGCATGTCTATGCAGCAGGGATTACAATAACAATTGTAGTTAAGAAGCGATTATGCTTCTTAACTACAAGAAGTTAAGAAGCATAATCGGCCCGAGGAAAAGGAAGGGACGTACTAGATTCGTAACAATACAAATTCTGCTGCGAAGATAGCAGGGGAAAAATAAACTCTGATGTGTGATTGTGGTGAATGTGCGTGCAAGTGCTTGAAGTGCACAAGGGCAGATAGGCTGGAACTTCAAATAAAAATCGACTATATCTACTACGCGACGGCGGAGAAATAAAGAATTCACCATTTTGGGACAAAAAAAAAATCCCACCATTGACAGTAATAATATTACATATATCGTGTTTTGTAATGTTTAGTTTTAGTTTAGATTGTATCTTTTTATGATCTTTGTATGATATATAGGTTTGCAACAATCAAGAAAAAGTTGGAGGAATCGACCAGTAAATATGTTTTCGTCAAAGATGAAAGTGTAGCCATGCCAACCGATCAGACACGACAATTCATCCCGAAAGGATACCAACACGCCTTCATCATCCGGCATCCTCTGCTCGTGTACAAGTCTATGAGGAAGGCATCCTTCGCACAGTTCCAAAAAGCCGGCAAGCTGAAGTTCAACGAAACTGACGAAAATTCTTTCGACTACCGCCCCTATGCCAAGGACGAGGGCGTCGATATCGTCTTCCAGAAGCATCATGAGCTCTGGACCTACATACGAGATCATGTCTACCCATCACCCTTGGTCTTCGATTCGTCAGCTCTTCTCACCAACCCCGCACCGGTAATTCAAGAGTTTTGTGAAGCCGTGGGTTTCCCTTACTCTGAGTCGCTCCTACAATGGTCCGAGTCGCCTGAGGTAGCCGAGTCGTGGAAATGGCCAGGTGATGATATTTGTAAGAATAACGTATTCTTGGGCGTGTCCATAAACAGTACCCATTTCACTCCACCAGCAGCGGTCCCGGCCTGGGAGGAGGTAACAGACGATGTGCGGGAGCTCGCTGAGAAAGCGATGCCGCACTACGAGGACATGTTTCAGCATCGGCCTACTGAGTAGTCAATAAGAATGTATGTTTATTTTTATTGGACACACACTCCATGTTACAAGAAATTGTCATGAAGCAAGACATACATGATGAGTATGTCATTTCAGAGAGTTATAAACGTGATAACATAACCTATGTTTTGGCAGTCACGAAAAATATAAGTCGAGAACTCCATGACTAAAACATTGTCTACTATGAAGATTATCTGAATGCAAATGACATTCAATTAAGATGTTCCGGTAGGCGCGATTACGCACCTATTCATTTAACATTAAGTTAAAATTCGTATCAAATACAAGTATATCTCATCTCGGTTTACCCCTGAAAAAAGTTATCTGCTGTACCTTCTTATTATTAATAAAAAAATGAGAACAACATCAATTGTGGAATGATTTTCGTTTTGAAAATTTCGTTTCATCGCGACAAAAATGTAATGTCGCTCAATTTCACATTTTAGCGGTTAGCCAGATCTCGTGACAAAGGGAACATAACAAAATTGTTTCACATTCGCAAAAATTTGATACCGATATATTATGATATGTAATGCGATATTAATTTGATATGATATGATATCTATTTGATATAAAGTGACGGATAGCACAGAACATGTATCCTCACATTTTGATTTGGTGAGCTCTCCCTCGTAATGTCATTGTTGAATACAACAAAGGACAATGATGTGTTCCAATGTTAGCATTATAGACGTGAGAGTTATATCTTTACCAATAGGCAGTTAAAAATGACAACAGTACATAGACGTGCTATGTTTCTTGTTTGTGAACAGACTAGTTACTTCGCGTGGAATCCATATTATGAAATGCAACATCTTCAGACGTGGACTGTTATGCACTGAAGCGATGCAGTTAACTCCTGTCCCGCTGTTATTAATTTGTTGATTTTATTTAATTGATTTGCCCATTGTTGTGTTCATGTTGTTGTTATTGTTGTTGTTGTAAAATTGTATTCACAGCCTCTCTAAAAAACAGCCTTACATGTTTAATCGAGGGCCTTTTATCCGATGATTAAATAAAACAAAACAGACAAACAAGCAATAAAACATTTTTTTAATGATTTGATTACAGCGTTTACCTTTAGAAGACGAAAGGAATGTACGGCTTTATAATCTACTTGTATCAGGCTTTGCTCCTGCTATATACAATGACAGAATGATTGGAACTTTCCAAATAATGTGTGCGTCAAAAGCAGATAACCAACGTTCATAACGGCCTCATGGTCACCGTATAATGTGATCTAAAATTCAGTATGTTATTTTAGGTGTTGAACAAACCGGTAACTTCGAAGACCACACTCATTTTGTTCAACTCATTTTTTTATAGCATGTACGTGATACATGTTTTAGCCTATATGTTTTTTAAATTGTCCAGTTTCTTGAAGTGATACACCTTTCCGTTTTGTCAGTGCCATTTCTTATGTGTGTTCAGTCCCGTGAACATCAAATGTTCATTTGGAATAAATGTATGAAAATGATAAAGCCGAAAAAAGCGTCAACTTCTTTCCAGCTGTAGTTAGCACTTTTGCATCGTACTAAAAGAAAAGAAAAGAAAATGTCCATCTCCAACTGTCGATTAGGAGACCTCTTTAAAACTCTGCTTCATTCACAAAATTTTTATCACTTTTAAGTGTTCAATATTTCTTAACATATCGGAATAAAGTTAAAAAAAAATACCAATGTCCTATGTGTAAACGTAAATCAGGGTTATCCGCCTGTTACAAATACATGTACTATATCTCACAATGGACCATAACCAATGAATGAACTGTTTATATGCAGTTATTGTGTAGTAAAGTCATCTATCCCTGCAATTTGCCGACTCCTTCAACAATGATCTGTTCAGTTGAATATAATTATGTAGTGTATACGTAGATCCTGTCTCAGGTACAGACTGTATTTTAGACTGTCAGTGCCGATAAAAATACCTAAATAAAAACTGTACATTAAAATGAATACAATTAAAACGTAAAAACACGTATGCATGAGAACATACGCAGAAAAAAAAAGACAAGGAAAATTACCACTTTCTCTCCGTGATAACGTTCCTATCCGTGCTGTATGTAATATACCAACATACTGAGATACATTATAGCTTACAATCTTATCTTTCTACATGTACTTAAAATCCCTTTAAAGTATAATTTTCATATCCATGGGTTGTTGACTCCGATATTTACTACAACACTGTGAGAACGACTTTGGAAGAAAAAGATACGTGCGTTTGTAGGAGTCCCTTTAAAGGACAAGTTCACCTTCATAAACATAAGGATTGAGAAAATTCAGCAATATTAGTAGAACACATCAGTGAAAGTTTGAGGAAAATTGGACAATCGATGCAAAAGTTATGAATTTTAAAAAAATTTCGTGTTGGACTTGCTGGACGAGGAGACTACTACAGCTTGTGATGTCATATGAGTACAACAGTATAAAGAATATGTAAAGAAAATTCAGCATATTTTCATTTTTTTCGCATAATAAAAGAGCATTTGACTTGCCTCTTTCTAAAGGTGGGGGGAATAATATTACCCATGACATGTCGGTAACAAGTCAAGGGAATGTGTGCTTTTTTCAAAAGATGAAATTTTGTGAAATTCTCTTTATATTTTCCTTATATTGTTGTACGCATGTGACATCGTGTACTGCAGTAGTCTTCTCATCCAGCGGTTACTGCACAAAAACTTCAAAAATTCATAACTTTTGAACGGATTGTCCGATTTTCCTCAAACTTTCAATGATGTGTTCTACTAATATTGCTACATTCTCTCAATCCTTATGTTTATTAATTAAGGTGAACTTGTCCTTTAAGCTTTCAGAAATGAGCAAGTGTGAATATTTGAAACATATGTCTCCTGTGGCGAGCGGACTAATTGTGGAAAATCTCACAGCAGTTGCATCTGTACGATATGAACGTCAATACACTTGCTTGGAAGTGTTACCAGCAATACGATGTCACAATATAAAGTTCAAGGTTCCTTTTTCTTTATAGCAAAACGCAGAAAGGAACAAAGTGCATGTGGAACCATGCCACAACTTATTGAACTACAACAATAAAAATGCCTAGTGACATGACGGCATCGTTTACCTGTCGATGTGTGTGTGTCTGTGTGTCTGTGTGTATGTGTGTGTGCGTGTGTTTGTGTGATAACTAGTGTGGCAAGATCAGGGAGATGAGACGAAAACCTCCCTGGGTAAAATCAACTCCAAATAGGTTGACAAAAGCTATTTTCCAAAGATATGGACGTCCTTATGTATATGAACAAAACTTCACCAGTCTGTGGAATAAAAAAAAACTATAAGGATAATCATGCCTATAGCATAAGGGACAAAATTCCATGTGCAAAACACTATAACTGACGAGATCTACAAAGATCTAAGGATATATCATATATATCAGTATAATATCTAATACACAAAATTAATGATGACTAACGCTTCATCTGATACATTATTGCTACTCACCGCTTGGGATGCATGTCAGTCATGCCCGATGATCGCACTCGAAAAGCGGCTCTTGAAACTCACCTCAGAGCAACAAAAGGAAGATTAAGATTTTCGCGACGGGGACGTTCGGGGGGGGGGGGGGGACTATTCTGAGTGTGCGCAGAATCGGGTACCAAACAAAGTCGATCTATTCATAGCTTGCGCGCCTGAGTTTTCATTACGCGTTATGTGCTATTTTTACGTCCATATGGCAAGCGATTTTAACATTTAATCCTATTTCTTGATATCAAGAATTCGACTTCTTGATATCAAGAATTCATTTCTTGATATCAAGAATTCGATTTCTTGATATCAAGAAGTCGAATTCCTGATATCAAGAAATGCCATTGGTTAACAACACAAAATCATTTCTTGATATCAAGAATTCGATTTCTTGATATCAAGAAATGACTTTTTGATATCAAGAAATAAATTCTTGATATCAAGAAGTCGATTTCTTGATATCAAGAATTCATTTCTTGATATCAAGAAATTGAATTCAAGAATTGAATTCATGATATCAAGAAATGAATTCTTGATATCAAGAAATCGACTTCTTGATATCAAGAAATCGAATTCTTGATATCAAGAAGTCAAATTCTTGATATCAAGAAATGACTTTGCGTTGTTAACCAATGACAATACTTGATATCAAGAATTCGATTTATTGATATCAAGAAATCGAATTCAAGAATTGAATTCGTGATATCAAGAAATGAATTCTTGATATCAAGAAATCGAATTCTTGATATCAAGAAGTCGAATTCTTGATATCAAGAAATAGGATTGAATGTTAAAATGGCTTGCCATACATCCGCTCAATTTACGGCGTAGAGAGCTACTTCATGCACCAATCATATGGGGGCGGCATTTTATCTTTTATAGGTTGCGTCTCCGTGTAATCTAAAACTGCTTTTCAGCACAACGCAGGGAAGAGGAGAACGTCCAGCTCAAGCGTCGTCTCAAACGTTCGCGCCGTGATTGTTGTCAAACTCACCATTATACACATGTTTCTGGTTGGGAATGCTATTTATGTGTCCTCCTCTTTTTGTGCCTGTGTTCAGTTTATTTATGCAGACACCCCCAAATTTAATTACTGTACTGATTTTTATTAATTGTCGTTATTGTTTATGTGGTTGCCTGTCTTCACATGTGTGTGCAGATATACATTTGTATATGCGCGTGCATATTTGTATCTATGGGTGCGTTCGAGCGCTCCAAAGCGAACCAAAGCGAACTGAACCAAAGCGTACCGTACCGAACTGTGCCAGATTTGGAGCGCTCGAGCGTTCTGTCGAGAAATCGTACCTCACAAGTTATTTTTAGAAAAGGTCACGCATTTTGTAGCAAGAATGTCATCCACCTTGCGCTTGAACTACTTACAGCTGTCCCGAACAAAGAGAATGATGTCTTTGCATTGTGACGTATGCGCATGATACGGGCGTGCAGCGAACTTTTGGTACGCTTTTGGTACGCTTTTGGAGCGCATCGGGAAGTGGTCCACTTTTGGCTCGGTACGGTACGGTACGCTTCGCTTTAGGAGAGCGCTCGAACGCACCCTATGTGCATATGTGTGCGCATGTGTTTGGTTATACGACGTCGTGTGTATTATTTATGCTTGTTTGTGATTGCATGTATGTATGTTATATAATGTATGATTGACGCATATAATACACTCCTATTTGTTTTGTTATTTTCTGCTGTTTTTGCCTCTATCATTTCCGTTATTATTTTCAATATTGTCTTGATTATTATCATTTTTGTATACAATATCTATATCATGTTCTGTATCCATCATCATTATTTTGTTCGATTTCTTTGATCCTCAGTTTTGATAAAGGGCAGGGCCCGAAAGCTTGAGAATAAAAATCAAACTGTGTTAAGCTACGTCTATCGTCTCATCCTTCCTCTCACCTACACACTACTACGATGCGATGGCCCAGGGGTTTAACAACTGAAAACCCACATTTCACACTATATATATATATATATATACATAATAATATATATATATGTAACCGATATAAGAAATCAGGGCAGACGTTGCTCTCTAATTTGCCCTTTAATGAAGCTTCACCAGAATCTACCAGAGAACACATTACAATAATTGTCTAGACGGCATAATGTGCCATGATGTAATAATTGCAATATTATAGAGTACAATATCGTAGTACAATATAATAATAATAATAATAATAATAATAATAATAATAATAATAATAATAATAACAAATCTTCGGAAAGCTTGATTAATGGGAAAAGTAGAGAGCAACTTCCTCCTAAAACTTGATTTCTTCCACATGAAATTATTTGATTCACAATAAGACACCGCGTACGTTATGGTCAGGAATTGACATCACGCATATTATGTAAATACTGTATACGTACACTATATTTACAGATTTATGATTTATTTATGATTTATTTATCATTCGTTTATCTACCACTGTAGGTCAGACAAAGGTCAGACAAAGCAAACATTAGAAAAAAAAAGTCTCGAACCCTCATGTGATCAAGACGATCAAAGGCCACTTGGCAAACAACTCGGTGAACAGACTCGATTACCGAGTAGTCCCACTTTGATGGTATAATTCTAATAAGTGAAAACCTGTTTAAAAGTCTCGTTCCCCATAATACCTCACAATGTCTCATGTACCGAATGACAACCCTGGCGGAAAAAGCGGAGGTCGGGCGATTCTGTGGATGATACCCAGATCAATCTCGACGACGTTCACGAAATGCATGTCGGGGATTCCAGGCTGCGAGGTGTGGATGGAACCGTTTGGCTTCCCCCACTTTGCTTTGAAGGAACTAGAAAAGCTTGGGATTACAGACGAACCAGTGAGCTATGCTGGTCACGAGAAGGAGTTTAAGATATCTGCCGAGGCTATGGAAAAATACATGCCTGAGGTCACCTATTTTACAGATAGATTACCGGAAGTTTTCCGACCGTGTATGACCTCTTCGATTCTTCAACAGGAAATGCCAACGAGCATTTTTCAAGCATGATGAATAAAGGACGATGCACTTGTTTCATTGGTTCTTTTGCATTTGATAATTGTTATGTAATTGTTACAGTTCATGATCTGCACTGCATTTTCTCTTTCTTGCAAATCGACAAAAAGTTGGTTTGCGTAGAGTATGTTTTCTTAAAGAAAATAAATGAAAATTGAACTGAACTAAACTGAATTGAATAAGATCTTCCAAAATGTTATTGTATCTCATGTCTTCTTTGTTTCTACTTAACAATTAAGAATCTAATAAGATGTAAGAACACTAAATGTTATTTGTTTTTCTTGGAACTGGAACAATCTGAGATGTTCATTTACACCACTTTCAGTCCAGAAGGTAGCCTTTATACGGCAAAGAAATGTCTCTTATGCAAAATGCACTTGCACTGGTCATTGACATTCATGATCTATACAATAAGCATAATCATGCAATCTGTATCCAATCTGTTTAATATAGGTTTGCAACTATCAAGAAGGACTTGGAGGAATCATCCAGTAAATATGTTTTCGTCAAAGATGAAAGCGTAGCCATGCCAACCAATCAGAGAAGACAATTCCTCCCAAAAGGATATCAACACGTCTTCATCATCCGGCATCCTCTGCTTGTTTACAAGTCTATGAGAAAGGGGTGGTTCGCACAGCTCCAGGAAGCTGGTATGCTGAAGTTCAACGAAACTGATGAAAGTTCCTTCGACTTCCGCCTCTATGCCAAGGAGCTGACGCTCGATACCGTCTTCCAGCAGCACCACGAGCTCTGGACCTACATATGAGATCATGTCAACCCGTCACCGATAGTCATCGATTCGTCTGCGCTTTTCACCAACCCTGCACCGGTACTTCGAGAGTTCTGTGAAGCCGTGGGTTTCCCCTACTCAGAGTCGCTCCTACAATGGTTTGGCTCGCCTGAGGAAGCCAAGTCGTGGAAGTGGCCAGCTGATGACATGTATAAGAATGAAGCCTTATTGGGTGTTGCCATGTACAGTACCCATTTCACTTCACTGGCATCGGTCCCGGCCTGGGAGGAGGTAACAGACGATGTGCGGGAGCTCGCTGAGAAAGCCAAGCCGTACTACGAGGACATGCTTCAACATCGGCTTATTAAGTGATCAACGAAAATCTGTTTATTCTTCGTTTCATAAGCACGCCATACTATATAGGTTTTCCCGGTCATTTCATACCTTTGCCATTCAAGTTCTTATTCTGAGCATTCGATTTCACGCATTCCACGATCGCAGCGCTGAATCAGCAATCATATTCAAAATCCGGTCATTCGAATTCACTATCGGTGCGTTCAAATTCACTATCGGAGCTTTCAAATTCACTGTCGGAGCATTCAAATTCACCATCGGAGCAGCAATTAGCATTCGAATTCATGTCAAGCCGGTGACGGAATCTGGTCGGTCATTCAAATTCGTGAATAGTCAACCATATTCCAAATAACTGCATTCAGTTCAAAAGAAGTCCTGAATTTAGTTAGTTTGGGGCTATGTATGTGTGTCTTTTTCATTTAGCTTTGAATATATTGAGATTTATGATGAAGACCATTTATTTTGCAGAACGGGTAAAACGTAACAAAACGGCGGTATGTAATAGGCGTAACAAAACTTGGAGGCTGTCCGAGTGAGACGCGATGAAAATATTGATAGTCTAGCCTGACCAAACGCCGTGAGAACAGCGTCTGATAGCAATATGTTCACCGCGCGAGGACTGAATCGAAGACGACTAGAATGCGAAGTTGGGGAAAGCAGGGGAATGTCTCATCTACCCACAGCACACTATGTTTCGGGCAAATGGGACTGCCGTGGGCGCCGAAAACATGGTGTAGACTCAGCTTAATATGAACACAAGAGTGTAAATTCGTGTTCGGTTGCTTCCTCTTTTTTTTTTTTTTTTTTTATATGAGCGAGTCATTTGCGTTTGCTTTCCGTCGTATCACAAATTAATTTCGTCATTTTCAAGTTGTTCAACGCAAGATTTTGGTGGTTGGCTATTTTTTTTAAACTACGGCAACGTTACATTAGATTGTCGATTACAGTCGCAAAGATTATACGGTAGACTCCGTTTTCTAGTGCTATAACATGGTTAAGATGTATCTGAATAATTTGCTTTGAAGTGACCAGTAGTGGAATATGGATCCTCATAATTATTTTGATCTAGCGAGCTCACCTCCCTATACGTCAAAAGTTTCATTAAAAAAAAAGGACTAGGTGTCAATGTCATGTAAACATGATAAGATAATAATATAGACATGAGAGTTGAATTACTTTTAGATAATTCATAATGGCGACAGCAGAAGGGTTATAATGCTTCTTGTTTGTGAACAGACAAGCGACTGAGCGTGTATCAACAGGGGTGTCACCAGCTTTTTTCAAGGGGGGGGGGTGCGTTTATATTTCTGGTTCCACCTCTGGGTTTCATCAGCTAACAAACAAAAAATAAAGATAAACGAGATGGCGTTCAGCGCAACGTTCTCATTCCACTTTCGGGTTTCTTCAGCTGACAAGGGAAAAAAAAGGCCAAGGCTCCGAGACCGTGGAGTTGATTAGTTTGTTGTTGTTGTTGTATTAGTTGTTGTTGTTTCTACCGGTCTGAAGGGGGGAGGGGTGTTCGCACCAAAGCACCCCCAGCCCGTGACACCCATGATCATGAAAATGTAGTGTCTTCGTTCTGAGACTGATCGTATATACTGAAGTAATGTAGTTAGATTACACCTATCCAGCTGTACCAATACAAAATTATCAGATCATAGGTTTAACTCACGAACAAGAAATGACGGTACAACTTTGTTTTTTACATGTGTTTTATAGGCGTTGCTCCTGCTATACAATAAACGGAGGATTAGTACTTTCAAATGTGTGTGTGTGTGGGTCAAAGGCAGTTTAACCAATGTCCATAGCAAAGTTGTCCCCACCATACAATGCCGGTGATCACTTTACACATTTTACATTGTCCCATTTAATAGATTTATATACTTTTCGGTTTTATTATTGACATTTCTAATCCATGTTCACTTCTTTGAAAATCAAATATATATTTTGAGTAAATTCATGAAATGAACGAAGCTAAAAAGAAAACATCGATATACTTTCCAGTCATGACCACAGTTGATGTGACGATCACTATTCTCAGAAGAATACAGAAATATCCCTTCCCAATACTATGTTTTCAAACTATTTTTAAACTTGCTCTAAATGTCATTCAAAAACTACATTGCTTTCAATAAAATTCATTTTCTTCAGTTATTATATATATATATATATATATAGATAGATAGATATTTAGGTAATCTTGAAGAACGACAATAATGCAGTATATTAGGCCTGTGCGCTTGTAACAAGTAAAGTGTCACCATGATAATCCATCATATAGACTATGGAATATATGAAGCCATTACTTGGTGAAGGAAATTTATGCAATTGACGGATCAGCAATGATCAGTTCAGTAAAGCTTGTTTGATTATACACAGGTCCTGTTACATAGGGCTGTTTTCAGCCAGTCATTGCTGAAAAAGCACGACATCAAAATGAAAACAAAACGCTAAACATAAGTGTCAGAAAAGACTGACAAAACGGGATCATCCCACGAGGACACCCACGAGTCATACTGCCCACGAGACCGACATTAAAAATAGGCCATGCGCCATACAGCTCATGAGTTCGAGACTACGCGAAGAAGGCTCATAACATGAGTCCGACACTACGCAAGAAAAGCCCGCGAGGCCGATAAAACGCAAAAGACCGACACTGCGCAAGAGGCTCACGAGACCGACACTGGGCGCAGAAGGCCCACGAGACCGACATGAACATAAACTATGAACAGCGCCATCAATATGGTAACACTTAGTATGAATCTGTTCAGGGTGTTGCATTAATGACATAGAAGGGAAAGATAAAACCTTACCGAGTGCACTTTAGCCACACTATCGAGCACAAGATTGTTGGTGACTACGCCCCCTCCAGATCATGTGCAGCACTTGTACGCTGAGACATTAACCATTTTGTGGAATATTTCCTTGCTTCATTTCACAACTGGATGTTCTGCTTGTAGGGCAACCTGAATATGCATGCTCATCATTTCTTGTTCTTTTTTTTTTTCTTTTCGTGAGTATATCATGTTCTGCGGGAAGGGACAGGACGACTTTGCCCTGCCTCCTAAAAAAATGAATAAAAAGCTAAAAAATGGACGGCGAAGGTGCAATTTTAATTTCATAAAGAACTGTTATAAACTAGCAAATCAGTAATGATTGTATTGAGGCACTATTGAAAACGTCAGTAGCAGTTATATCTTTTTAGAAGATCCCACTATATAGACTATAATAACCATACCCACACATAGATCCCCTTTCTATGGGGGGGGGGGGGGGAGAATACCTAAAAATGTCGAGGAGTAACACTCAAACGAGGGTGCAATTTTGGAAATGAAGTGGAAAGATCTGGTGCACACGTTTGGTGGATTTTATTGTTTTGTTTTGTTTTGTTTTTGTTTTGTTTTTAGCACAAACACTCACGCGCACAGACACGAAAGGTCTTAAAAATTCCAGGGGGTGAGGAGGAGCAGTTGAAGTGGTAAAACTTCACCAACTCCACGTTCGCACCATTCATTACCTTCTTCCTTATGCCACTATTCAGACACCCTATACAAATTACACACTTTTAATTGGTTTATATATGGCGCTGTTCATCCTGTCGTGCTCGTGGGCCTTAACGTGCTTAGTGCCTCTTTTGTGTAGCGTCGAATTCATGCTCTCTCTTTCGCCTAGTGTAGAACTCATGGGTTGTAAAATTCGTGAACCCATTTTACGTGATGTCGAAGTTGTGGGCTTTGTTTACGTAGTGCCGAACTCGTGGGCTGTATGACTCATGGGCTGTATGGTTCATGGGATGTATGGCTTGTGGGCTGTATAATTCGTGGGCTGTATAACTCGTGGGTGTCGGTCTCGTGATGTGCACCTGACAAAACAAATGAATGAACATTAGCAATTATCTATAGTTGATAACATGCAATTAAGGCTGTTTTTACTAGGATACTGACATACATTTTAGTTAACAATAATAATAATAATAAAAAAATAGATTCGAGAATTTGTCAGGTTCTGAGATTATAATTGAAGAAAGGGGAATCAAACCTGTCATGCCTACAGATTTAAATGGAAAGGGCATATTATGTTAACAAAGAGACAAAGTGAACCTCATTTTGGCATACAACATGGCGTCTGAGGAAAAAGCCGTCATCTTATGAAGTGAACCTCTTGACTGTTGACAAGGTCTATTTCTGTGCAAGATATGGGGTCAATATGCCATGTATTTACCATAATACAAGACAAAATTTGTTTGATCCTTGACCCTACTTTAGACAGCCGAGATGGCGTCTGATTAGAAAGCTGTAATTTCATAAAACGATCCATATGACATGGTCTAAATATGTGCAAAATATGGGAGTGATAGGGCATGTAATTACCAAGATACAGGACAAAATAGTCTTGACCGTTGACTATATGCCTCGCACAGCCTAGATTGCATTTGAGTCAAAAGTCGTTGTTTTATGAAATGATCCAGGCAATATGGTCCATATATTATGTACAAAATCTGGTCCCGATTATGCATTTAGTAAGCAAGATACAAAGTAAAGAATATAGACCTTTGCACCTCATTTGCACAGCCAAAATGGCGTCCGACCAAAGCGCTGTTATTTTACAAAATATTATATTATATTAAGTCTTATCTATGATATACAGTACCTTCAATCTTCCTTATCTTAACTTTGCTATCAATATTTGGGGGATCTGCGGCAAAACCAAGGACGGCAAAACCAAGATCGAAGCACTCTTGCTACTGTAGAACATGGCGTTTGACAATCGTGAATTGTCGTGTATTCGTGTATGTGTGTCGTGTATGTGTGTGTATGTATGTTTGTGTTTTGACTTCGCTATTATAATTTGGTTGCATAGATCTTGACATGATATTCATGACGAAAATGGAACATTATGTTATATCAAATGGGTTAGTGAAATACCGGTTAGTGATTGGTTAAACACAGTCACGTGATGGGGGCACATCGGTTATGTTCGCCCATGGGCAGGTAACAAAGCGGTAACGTAAAAAAATGACAAACGTTAGCAAACGATTGAACAATCATATTTTCACGCAATCAATGGGACAAGTTTACCTATTCCATACAATGTGAAAAAGCAGATGACCGATTAATGTAATAGACTAACCCATATAATATAACAGATGATGACTTTTGTTGTCGGGAACATGTACCAAACGTTCAACCCTCAGGGTTTGAAATGCTATTTCAGGAGGCTATATAGCATTTCAAACCTTGAGGGTTGAACGTTTGGTAGCCTACATGTTCAAAACACAAACATACATACACACACATATACACACGCACATAAATTCACGATTCGTCTCGGGACTTATAACCTCCCTCAATAGCATTTCAAACCATTCGGGTGGAATATTCGGTGTGTTCACTCCCTTGCCAGTCATCATCTATGTAATACAATGTTCTGTCCTCACATAATTTATTTGTCTATATATCTACAAATATGCCCTAAAGTGATGTACTCAATACACACAATGACAACTGTGTACGCTGCGCCTATTGTACTTGTGATAATTATATTACGTGCCTTGAGTAAACTGGAGAACTCTGTATGAGTGTATCATTTCTTGCCTCGCCCTAAAATGTGATGTCGACTAACATAGAATAGTGAAACCATCACAAACATAACACTTTATATAAATTTTCAGCACAGAATTGATAGGCTCTGTAGCTGCAGGTGCCCCACAAAAATCAGTGTTAGGTCTCTTCTGGTATTATTGTTCATCAACCATCCGTAATCTAGTACCATAATGCAATGATAACATACAACACATTAATACTTCATTCTTCTCTTATTTTTCCTTGTTTGATATTCTCAGCAGTTCAGAGATGACTGAAATCTATAAATTCCATAATCGCTTCGTATTGAATGGAGACAAAAATAAGGCTAGTATAAAAACGTGTTAAAAGATGGTATGTTTCAAACATAACATTCTATCAAAAAAATAAAGAGCGGCTGCACCAAAATTCCTAGGAGAAACAATTGACACTTTCGGGGGAAGAACATAGTTGTGATAATACATGTATATGTGCATAGATATATGTATATGAAAAGTATAAATATATATATATATATATATACATACAGAGAGAGAGAGAGAGAGAGTGAGAGAAGGGGTCTCGACCATTTACAGCACCAGTGTAGCTCCTTCATTATCTATATTCAATGCGAGAAGAAGAGCATTCGTGGACGTAGAGTGATCAACGTGTGTTTATTGCCGAGCTTTCCGAGCTCGTTAGGACCTTCATCAGGGCAGCTGTAATGATACAAAAATGACTCACTCGTATGGCTACACTTGTAACAATATAAATCTAGATAGCGTGAGTCTATAATGAATATGTAATTATATAATCGGCAATAAACACGCACGTTGATCACTAGCTACTGTACGTCCACGAATGCTCTTCTTCTCGCATATTATAGTATAGGTGAGATCGAGTATTAGGAAGAGGCGGTAGACGTAGCTATTCGGACAGAAATACAGAATAATACAGAACATGGATATTATATACAAAAAATAATGATGATCAGGGCAATAGTGAAAAATTAATAATAACGACAATGATAGAGGCAGAGACAAAAAATAACAACAATAATAACACTCATCCATCTGACACCACACCAAACACAGCAAGCACATCCCAACGCCTTAAAAGGTAACCAGTGTGTTTTAAATGTTGGTCTATGTATTTCCAATGATTTCATTGCAATCATTACCGCTGTTATTGCTCATATACTATACTGCTACTACTGTTCCATTATTTTCACTGCAAGTGTAGTGAATGTCATGTTGCTGTCTACATTTGTTTGATTCTTTGATTTTCTTTTGCATTGTTTTGCCTTATTCTGTTTAAATGTATGCAAATTGATGGGAATGTCATGTTGCTGTCTATATTCCGTTTGATTGGCCTTTTATTTTTATTTTTACTTTTATTTTGCCTTATTCTGTTAAAATGCATGCAAATTGGTTGTTTTTCTGCTTTTATGTTTATGTCTCATCAAGCCCTCGAAAAAGACTGGTAACACAGTCGAAAGCTTGGGAGAATAAAAGGCCATAGTGAACATTACTGCAATGTCTGCGAGTCATTCCTCCGTCACACACACACACACACACACACACACACACACACACACACACATATATATATATATATATATATATATATATATATATATATGTATATGAAGAGCTTGTTTGCAAAAACCGACAAGTCCATTTTTGAAGATTTTGAGTTACGGTCTTTGTCATAAAGTACAAAATAGTACCTTTTAAATGATATATTGGTCACTACATATAAAGGTATATTTTTGAAGTTATGGTCAAAAGAAGCACAAATTTTCTTATTATTCTCTTTATTTTTCTTGACCTTTAATCGCAAATATCTCCATTTGGCAAATATGGACTTATCGGTTTTTGCAAACAAACACTTCATATATATATATATATATATATATATATATATATATACGTACACTATATTTACAGATATGAACAAATCATACGTTTGTCTACCACTACACGTCAGACAGAGGTTGAAAAGGGAAAGCAAACATAAGAACTAGAATCTCGAATCCCTATGTAATCAAGACGATCAAAGGCCACTTGGCAAACAACTCGGTGAACAGACTTGATTACTGAGTAGTCCCACTTTGGTGGCATAATTCTAATAAGTGAAGACCTGTTTCAGATTTTAGTCAACCCCGATACACCTCACAATGTCTAATATACCGAAAGACAACCCTGGTGGAGAAAGCGGGGGTCGGGCGATTCTGTGGATGATACCCAGAACAATCTCGACGGCGTTCACAAAGTGCATGTCGGGGATTCCAGGCTGCGAGGTGTGGATGGAACCGTTTGGCTTCTGCCACTTTGCCTTGAAGGAACTAGAGAAGATCGGGATTACGGAGCAACCAATGAGCTATGATGGTCACGAGAAGGAGTTTAAGATAGCTGCCGAGGCTATGGAGAAATACATGCCTGGGGTCACCTATTTTCCAGATAGATTACCGTAAGTTTTTAAGGCGTGTATGTCCTTTATGATTCTTCAACAGGAAATTTGAACAAGCAGCTTTTAAGCATGAATCTTAATAACGACCATGTTCTATTGAATCGAATAACACTCCACTAATAGAATCTAATGAATAGCACAATATTTGCATTAAAAAGTTTACGAGTATAACGATCTATTTGAACATATCTCACTCCTTCTACCCCCAATAATTGTTGTCCCTTTGTTAGGTTCATTTATATACTTGTATGTATCTTATGTCTGTATTGATTGTTTGATTTCATGTAGCTGAATTTGTTGTATTTTGAATTTTTATGTATTTTTAATGTGGTGTGGGCCCCTATGAAAAGCAGCCATTGGCTGAATAGGTTCATCCAACTCATGAGTGGTGAATGAATAAATAGATATAAAATAAAGGAATAATGGACGATGCACTTGTTTCATTGGTTCTTTTGCAATCGATAATTGTTATGCAATTGTAACAGTTCATACTTTAACTAAATTTTTGATGTGTACTTCATGATCCACACTGCATTATCTCTTTCTTGCAAATCGATGATGAAAAGTTGATTTGCGTAGAGTACGTTTTCTTAATGAATATAAATGAAAATTGAACTGAACTAAATTGAATTGAATACGATCTTCCAAAATCAACTATTGCATCTCATGTCTTCTTCGCTTTAATTTACAATAAAGAATTGAAAAGAAAAAAAATGAAAGGCAATTGAATGTTTTTACGTCTTTCTTGGAATAGGAACAATCTGTGATGTTAATTTAGGCCAATTTCAGTCCAGAAGGTTTAAGGAAAATCAACAGTAACCTATAAACGGCAAAGAAAATCTATCATGCAAAATGCGCTCCTGTTTCTGTTAAATATAGGTTTGCAACTATCAAGAAGAATTTGGAGGAATCAACCAGTGAATATGTTTTCGTCAAAGATGAAAGCGTAGCCATGCCAACCGACCAGAGAAGACAATTCATCCCAAAGGGATACCAGCAAGCCTTCATCATCCGGCATCCTCTGCTCGTGTACAAGTCTATGAGGAAGGCGTCCTTCGCACAGCTCCAAGAAGCTGACATGTTTGAGTTCAACGAAACTGATGAAAGTTCCTTCGACCTTCGTCCCTACGCCAAAGAGTATAGCACCGATGCCCTCTTCCAGCAGCATCACGAGCTCTGGACCTACATACGAGATCATGTCAACCCGTCACCGTTGGTCATCGATTCGTCTGCTCTTCTCACCAACCCCGCACCGGTACTTCGAGAGTTCTGTAAAGCCGTGGGTTTCCCCTACTCAGAGTCGCTCCTACAATGGTCTGGATCGCCTGAGGTAGCCCAGTCGTGGCAATGGCCAGCTGATAACATGTATAAGAATGAAGCCTTCTTGGGTGTGGTCATGTACAGCACCCATTTCACTCCACCGGCAGCGGTCCCGGCCTGGGAAGAGGTAACAGACGATGTGCGGGAACTCGCTGAGAAAGCGATGCCCTACTATGAAGACATGCTTCAACATCGGTTGAAGTAATCAACAAAAATCTATTTATCATTCTTCGCTTCATAAGCTCGCCATACCATGAAAATTGTAATGGAACAAGGCATAGGGTAAGAACATCAACTGAAAAAGCAACATGCATCCTAATACCACTTATGTAGCAGCCATAAGGTATTTCAAAGTAAGGCAAGGATTTCATAGTTACCGTACAAGCAAACAAAAAGGACAAAGAAGAAAAAATGCCATGGAAGGGGATTATCTTATTTCTTTATGCACTCATATTGAGAAATCCTTTAGAGGTGCTATTGATATGACCACAGAGTGTAAATTAGTGTTTGGCTACTTCCTTTTTTATTCTTTTTTTTATTTAGGAAGTTATTTGCTACTGCTTTCTTTCCTATCATAAATTCATTTCGTCATTTCATTTAACGCAACATTTCGATGGTCGGCTGAATGTTTTAACTGAGGGAACATTACATTAGATTGTAGATTACAGTCGCAAAGATTATACAGTAGACTCCTTTTCTAGTGCTATAACATGTTACAATGTATCTGAATCATTTGATAATTATGAAGTGACGAGTAGTGGAATATGGATCCTCATAATTACTTTTGATCCGGCGAGCTCAAAATCATGTAAGCATAATGATAATTCACACATGAGGGTTGAAATTACTTTTAGATAATTCATAAAGTATGACGACAGTAGAAGGGTTAGAATGCTTCATGAATTCATGAAACGTAGTGTCTTCATAATATTATACTGAGATTGCTCGCTTGCACTGAAGTAATGCAGTGAGGTGACACCTATCCAACTGTGCCAGTTCAACATTATCTGATCACAGGTTTACCTTGCGAACAAGACATGACTGTACGACTTTATACTTTGCTTGTATGTCTTAAAAATTTGTTGCTTCTGTTGTATTCAATAAACGGATGAAGGCAGTGTAACCAATGTCATTTCATTTCATTTCATTTCAATTTATTTTCATATTTTCTCACATATATCACAATATAAAGTAAATTGATGCGAAATTTATACAGAACATAATTCAAAATAGAACTTCACCGGAATGTTCAAAAATTTGTCTTGGTATACACAAGGTCTGTATACATGCGAGTTAAACTGAGATCATAATGCGAAAAAATATGATGGGGCCTGCGTAAAAGCAAGCTTGTATAGAGCCGCAGGTCCCGTGATAAAATCAGATTTGGGGAAACATAAGTACAAATATTTTTTAGACCATATTATAATTGGGGGATCCGATTAAAACGAACAAAGATCAAATCAAATAAGTGTCACTAAATAAAATACAGAATAAAATACAGAAAGGTCACATGTTGCAACTATACCCTACTACAAATAAGGACATTGAGAGAACAACGACTGAGATTGTCAGGATTTAAGTGGGTATGGAGGTATAGATGATGACGTAACAGTTTGGCATAAATACATAAATGGAAGGTGGGATAATAGAATTTTGTCGTGAATACAAAATATACACACAAGGACAATGGAGCTCATGAGTCAAAATTCCAGCGGGGTCCTAAACCATGCAGGCCGTGTGACCATGGTAACAGACAGCTGCCACGCTCAAGAATTCCAACAATCGAATGTAACAGTAAATGCTTTAGAGAGCGCAACAGGCAGACTGATCGAAAATAATAATGTACATGGTTAGGATCCCGTCGGACTACTAATAGAAGTTAAATAAGATAGACAAGGGGGAAAATACTGAGCAACAAGTACTATACAATATGCAAGCCGTAGCTGCTCAAAAGATATTGTTTTAATTTTCGTTTAAATGAGGCTAAAGTGGTGCAGCTTGTAAGTTCCGTAGGGAGTTCATTCCAGTACTTAGGCCCAGTGAACATAATAGTTTTTTTCGCAAAAATTGTTCGGGTACGTGGAAGGTGATACGCATAACGTTGGCGGGTTGGATAATCATGAAATGTATAGTTTCTTGTAAACATTTGAGAAAATGCATCTGGTAATTGGCCAGTTGAGAATTGAAACATAAACAGACAAACGTTGTAGGAAAATAAGTCATGATTTTTCAAAATTTTATTGCTCACAAAAAGTTCATTCGTGTGCGATAAATATCCAGCGTGGTTTACAATTCTAATAGCGCGTTTTTGCACAATAAATAACGAATCGATACGGTTTTTAGAAGCATTTCTCCACGCCAGAATCCCATAATTAAGATAGGGAGATATCAAAGTTGAATATATACTCTGTAGAATATTACATTTATTTATTTATTTATTCTGTCTTCTTTATACAGGGTAGTCTCTTCAGTACATAAAACTGCTTTACAAGAGAGCCCTGTATTACATAAAATATCAAAATACAATTTACATGGAAAATAATAACTAAGTTTGTTTAGAACCCCTGTATTTCTAGCAATAATTCTAGTTACATAACCAACATGGGTTCTCCAAGATAAATCACTATCAATGTAAAGACCTAAAAATTTTGTACTATTGACCTGTGACAAATCAATGTTGTTGATCTTGACAGAGATAGGTAGTACAGGTGGGGAATTACTAAACAAAATATAATGAGTTTTTTCAATGTTTAAGGAAAGTTTGTTTGCAAAAATCCAAGATTGAACAGAAACAAGTTCTTCATTTATTATGTTTATAAGCTCATCAGGATTTTGATGAGAAAAGAACAAATTTGTATCGTCTGCAAAACAAACGAAGGAAAGGATCTTAGATGAGTTCTGAATATCGTTAATATACAGAATAAAAAGAAGTGGACCTAACAGGGAACCCTGGGGAACACCACAAGAAATTAACTTAGGTTGGGAATCGTGACCGTGGATACTTACAAATTGTTTTCTATTTGTCAGATAATCAGAAAACCATTCTAGCGCCTTACCCCGAATTCCGTAATGATTTAACTTATAAAGTAAAATATCATGATCTATTGTATCAAATGCCTTTGAAAAATCAAGAAAAACACCAACAGTATGAGATGCATCATCTATAGCATGAGCTATCTTATCAATGAACTTGAGTAATGCGTGAGTTGTACTATGTTTTTTGCGAAATCCAAATTGAGAATCAGTAAAAATTTTTGACTGAAGAAGAAAATTAAGGGTACGTTTATACACAAGTCTTTCGAGTAAGTTTGAAAAGGAAGTTAAAAGAGAAATAGGACGATAATTATTAACAAAAATCTTTTCGCCCTTTTTTAAAAATGGGGACAACTCTGGCTACTTTCATTTTACAAGGAACTTTACCACTAGATAAGGATTGATTTAAAATAAAAGTAAGAGGTGAAATTATTTCATGAATCACGTTTTTTACCAAAAAATTTGTGATTCCATCATATCCCGAACTTTTTTTGTTATTTAATCTATCAACAATCTTTATTATTTCATCTTCAACAATCGGTACAAAAAATAAAGATGCCATATTTCTATCATCCAGAAAAGAGTGAAATTCCTGGTGCGCTGAAGGGATTTTGTCAGCCAGATTTGGGCCAATGTGTACAAAAAAATCATTAAAAACTTCAGCTATGTCTATGGGGTCATCGATACGAACATCATCCTCTTGAATATAACTAGGAGCATTATTGTCAGTATTACATTTCAACGCCTGATTTATCACCCTCCACGTACCCTTCACATCATATTTGCATTTATCGAATTGATTCATAAGATACATCCGTTTGGCTAACCGTAATGAAGAAGTGAGGATATTACGATACCGAGTATATCGGGACTTGTTCATAACAGTGGGTACTTTACGATATTTACGAAACAATTTGTTTTTCTTATTGATAGATTTTAAAAGTGATTTAGTAACCCATGGCTGCCGAGGTACTTTTTTATAATTTAATCTAAAACATTTACGACAAGGGATAACAGTATTGAGCTGAGTAATTAAAATGTCAATGAATAAATCAAATGATAAGTTTACGTCATTTTGATTATAAACAATCGACCAGTCAACGAGTTTTAACTTTTCTCTAAGTCTATTAATATTTGACTCTGACATAACACGAAAACCGGCATTGTTGTGCGCACTTTCTGTCAGAGTGTGAATGTTACCAATAAGTGCATACACAGGAAAATGATCGGAGATATCAGTAACTACAATACCAGGTGAAATAGGAGAAGATAACTTATTAACAAATATATTATCGATTAAAGTAAAAGAAATATCAGTGATTCTTGTAGGTTTTCTTATAAGAGGAATAAAAGACTTAGACAACATTTGATTAAGAAACTCTTGACAATTATAATTATCATAATTTAGAAGATTTAAATTAAACTCACCCATAAGAAAACATGTTTTATTTCTAAGATACTGGTTCAACAAAATGCTATCGAGTAATTCAACAAACTCAGTTAAATTCGAATTTGGTCACGGTGGCCTGTAAATTTCCCCGACAATTACATTTCCTTTATTTGGTACTTTTATCTCGATGAAAATACTTTCAAAAAATTCTGTCATAAAACTGAACTCCTTTAATAACCGATGGTTTAAATTTTCTGTGACATAAAAACCAACTCCACCTCCTTTCTTACACAATCTATTATTTGTTATTAGTTTAAATCGATCAATGTGAAATAAAGAGGAAGGTGACTTCTCCTGTAACCATGTTTCACTGAGGCCGATGACACCATGTGTGAATCGTAATTCATCAATGAATAAAAGAAATTGATCAAAATGTTGGTTTAAACTCCTTATATTAAAATGAGAAATGTAAAGTTGATTTGGGTCAGAATGGGATGATGAAATGAGATCT
Organism: Diadema setosum; assembly: GCF_964275005.1. Classification (NCBI taxonomy): domain Eukaryota; kingdom Metazoa; phylum Echinodermata; class Echinoidea; order Diadematoida; family Diadematidae; genus Diadema; species Diadema setosum. Next base: position 44,055,014 of record NC_092689.1, read on the forward strand.
TTTTCTAAGCAGTAACTTGTAGAAAACATATGAGCTGGAATATCATTAGGATCAAAATCTAATTTTAATTCATCAGATTCTGTGGTTAAAAACATTTTAGAAGCAAACTTATCATCGTTCTCATTATTTGTAGTGGTTACAGAACTTCCACCTTCCGATAATTGAACATCTGCAAGAGTATCACTCATATTCATTGGGATAAAACTCTATGCAAATCATCCTATTTTCCACAATATTTTCGTTGAGAAATGTGACAAAATGTGCAGAATGAGAAATACTGAACATGACATATTGCCATTGACCAAGATACAAGGTGGTAAAAGACACGTAATAATGTTTGTCCTGGAGACATGTATGCACCTGAGCAGCTATTGCCGACAGTGGGGAAAACATGTTTACGTAAGGACGGGGAAAAATACACCAGCATCAACGCATGGAATTCGGAAGTGCTAATAGCAAGTGAGCGAATAAAAAGTACTGGGGTTCTGCAAGCACGAATGGAATGTGTCACTCGATGGGCTAACGTGTGAAACAATGTATACAATGGATACAGTGGATACATAGATTCAACTGGTGCGAATAATATTTCTGTAGGTTCAATAAAGAATTGCGAACATGTGACCTTCCCTAAGAGCAGACATGCACACTTGGCATTGCTAATAAATACGAAGATGTAACATTCAGACAAAAACGTAGAAACAAACAAAAGAAAAATAAGCATGTACAACACTGGCTCTACCTTAGAGCACATCACAAGTGATAATAAGGTGACAAAAAATTCAAACTGTACATTTCTTAGAGTCCGTACCACCATCGTCCCCTCCAATTAGTGTGAACACTTAAAACATTTTACATTGTCCCATTTTATAGATTTAAATACTTTTCCAGTTTATCATTGTCATTTCTCCTGCATGTTCAATCCTTTGAACATCATGTCTTTTTTTGAGGAAATTCATGAAATGAACAAAGCTGAAAAGTAAAACGTCTATATATATCTTCCAGTCTTGACCAGTTATAGGGACGAGCACTGAAAGATGAAGAGCGAACGAATGGCAACTCTTAGTATGAATCTGTTCAGGGTATTGCATTAATGACACAGAAGGAAAAGATAACATACTACAGAGTACACGTTAGTCACACTATCAAGCACAAGATTGGTGATGACTACGTCCCCTCCAGATCATGTGCAGCAAGTGTGCGCCGATACATTGATCATTTTACGAAATATTTCTTTGAAAGCTTCATTTCACAACTGGATATTCTTCTCGTAGGGTAACCTGAGTATGCATGCTCATCATTTTTATTTGCCCTACCTCCTAAAAAAAAATTAAAAAAAAATCAAAATATGGACGGCGAAGGTGCAATTTTAATTTCCTAAAGAACAGTTATAAAGTAGCAAAGCAGTAATTATTGTATTGAGACAATATTGAAAACGTCAGTAGTAGTCATTTTTTTCCTTGAAGATCCCACTATAGACTACATTAACCATGACCACACATAGATCCCCCTTTTTATGGGGGGGGGGGGGGCAAAGAATACCTACAAATGTCGAGGAGTAACACTCAAACGAGGGTGCAATTTTGGAAATAAAGTGGAAAGATCCCAGTGATGCACACGTGTGATGAATTGTATTGCTTTGTTTTATTTTATTCTTGTTTTTGTTTTTGGCACAAACACTCATACACACAGCCACGAAAGGTCTTGGAAATTCCAGGGGGGTAACGAAGAGTAGTTGAAGCGGTAAAACTCTGGCAATTAATACCATGCACGTTCCCATCATTCGTTATCCACTAATGAGACACCCTATACAATTACACACTTTCAATTGGTTTATAGATGTTGCTGTTCATCCTGTCGGGCTCGTGGGCCTTCTTTACCGTAGTGTCGAATTCATGCGCTCTCTTTTGTCTAGTGTAGAACTCCTGGGTTGTAAAATTCATGGACCTATTTTACGTGATGTCGAACTTGTGTGTTTTGTTTACGTAGTGTCGAACTCGTGGGCTGTGTGACTATTGGGTTGCATGACTTGTGGGCTGTATGACTCATGGGCTGTATGGTTTGTGGGCTGTATAATTCGTTGGCTGTATAACTCGTGGGTGTCGGTCTCATGACCTGCACCTGACAAAACAAATGAATGAACATTAGGAATTATCTATGGTTAATAACATGGCCATTTAGGTTTTTTTTTTTTTTTTTTGCTGGGGTACTGACATACATTTTAGTTAACAAAAATAAAAGAAAAACATTTGAAATAGTATTTTGAAATCCCGTTCAAGTCATGTATTTCATCTCCATGGTTTGTTGATTCCCATGCTCACTACTCAGTGAGAACGACTATGGTAGCTGAAAATTCTCATGGTCTTATATCTTTGGTCATTACCAGGTCAAAGTCCTATAAGGGTTTTAAAAATGACACTTGTCTTCTTCTGCGGGCGGACCACTTGCGGAAAAGCTCAAAATAGATACATCCGTGCTCTGGGAATATTTTATTTTTTATTGAAGACGGGATTCACACGTTGTTTTGATCAGCCTTTAACAACATATTTTTTTTTTTAATTGTCAAAGAGAATGAACAACTGCATCATGATAATTATCATGTACCGGTTACAGTACGTCATTTCGAATGTTCGTCATTTCATCAATGTCATAAGGTTCTTTATAGGAAAAATAATGTGATTATTGAATTTTGATTATTTTGATTTAAAATTTGATTATCGAAAATAGTTCGTTACGCTAAAGGTTTATAATTACAAAAAAGCAATGAAGTAAGTATTTCCCCCCCCCAAAAAAAAAAAAAATAATGAACTTCTATTGTAAAAATTGAGTGTTGTTATTAGCAAATGCAATAAAAATTGACTGAAAACACGAAAAAACAGACATGCAAACAAACAAACCCGGTTGACACAAACACACACGAAGCACACCTCTTCCTATATTGGCGAGCTGGAATATACATGTATTTCTATTTGTGATTGTATTATTGCGGAATACCCTCCTCCATATCATAATGTCCCGCTCCCCAACAAAACGATTTTACAAATGATTTTAGAAGGTGGTTATTACTTGAAGGCAGGGGGAAAATACCCTAGAACCGACAAATAAAACCTTATGCACCACAGGCGATGGCTGTATGACAGTATGAAGAATAAAAATAGAAATAACTGGTAAGATTTAATACTACTGTGGAGGCAACTGCTCGAGTCTAACACCGCCATAGGTGACAAATTTTAAAGGTAGCAGAAATCCAAGACACACACAGACACTCATATATGTGCATATATGTCTATAATAAACATATATAATCATATATCTATAATTATCTTTATATGTGATAAAAACTTAAAATTAGGTTTTTATCTGTATATCTTTTGTATATAAATACATACATACATGAAGAAACCATTGATTTATCTAAAACTATTACGTAAGACACACGGTTGAAGACGTAGAATAAATATTTGAAAAAGAAACCTCAATCTAAATGTGATCTCAAGAACGATCAAAGGCCACTTGGCAAACAACTCGGTGAACAGACTTGATTACAGAATAGTCCAACTTTGGTGGTATAAATGCTACAAAGTGAAGACCTGTTTCAGATTTTCGTCAACCCCTATACACCTCACAATGTCTAATATACCGAATGACCACCCTGTCGGTGAAAGCGGAGGTCGGGCGATACTGTGGATGATACCAAGATCGATCTCGACGGCATTCACGAAATGTATGTCGGGGATTCCAGGCTGCGAGGTGTGGATGGAACCTTTCGGCTTCTGCCACTTTGCCCTGAAGGAACTAGAGAAGATTGGGATTACAGAGCAACCAACAAGCTATGATGGTCACGAGAAGGAGTTTAAGATAGCTGCCGAGACACTTGGGAAATACATGCCTGAGGTCACCTATTTTCCAGATAGATTACCGTAAGTTTTCCAACCGTGTATGACATCTTCGATTCTTCAACATGAAATGTCAACAAGCAGTTTTCAAGAATGATGAAAAATGGACGATGCATTTATTTCATTGCTTCTTTCGCATTTGAAAATTATATGTAATTGTTAAAGCACATACTTTAACCGAAATTTAGTGTATGTTTTTCTTGCAATCGACAAAAGCTGATTTGTGTAGAGTATGTTTTGTATGTCATTCACTCTTGCTTCATTGAAAATAAATAAAATTACCCTGAACTACACTGCATTAAATACGATCTTCCAAGATTGAATATTTCATCATATGTCTTCTTTGTGTTTACAGTACTATAAAGAATTTCATAGAATGGAAGAATACTAACTGCTATTCGCCTACACACGGCAAAGAAAAAGCTAATATCCAAAATGCACTTACGCTGTACACTGACAGTAATGATCTATAAATTCAGTGTATCATGTAATTTGCAATTTTCTGTTAAACATAGGTTTGCAACTATCAAGAAGGATTTAGAAGAATCAACCAGTAAATATGTTTTCGTCAAAGATGAAAGTGTGGCCATGCCAACCGATCAAAGAAGACAATTCATCCCAAAAGGATACCAACACGCCTTCATCATCCGACACCCTCTGCTCGTGTACAAGTCTATGAGAAAGGGTTGGTTCGCACAGCTCCAAGAATCTGGAATGCTAAAGTTCAACGAAACTGATGAAAGTTCCTTCGACCTCTGCCACTATGCCAAGGAGGATGGCATCGATGCCGTCTTCCAGCAGCATCACGAGCTCTGGACCTACATACGAGATCATGTCAACCCATCACCCTTGGTCATCGATTCGTCTGCTCTTCTCACTAACCCCGCACCGGTCCTTCGGGAGTTCTGTGAAGCCGTGGGTTTCCCCTACTCAGAGTCGCTTCTACAATGGTCCGGATCGCCTGAGGTAGGCAAGTCGTGGAAATGGCCAGCTGATAACATGTACAAAAATGAAGCCTTCTTGGGCGTGTCCATGTACAGCACCCATTTCACTCCACCAGCAGCGGTCCCGGCCTGGGAGGAGGTAACAGACGATGTGCGGGAGCTAGCCGAGAAAGCTATGCCTTACTACGAAGACATGCTTAAACATCGGATTACAGAGTGATAAACGATTTTGTTTAGTTCTTCGTTTGATTAGTACGTCATTATACTATGAAAATTGTCAGGCATAGGGTAAGATCATCATCTGAAAAGTAACAGATATTCTAATGCCACTTTTTATAAGGATTTGATAGCATAAAAAACTAGCAAACAAAAAGGAAAAAGAAAAAGAATTGCCATGGAAGGAGATTATCTTATTGCATATTAGTACCGAGTGCACTTTAGTCACACTATCGAGCATAAGATTGTTGATGACTTCGCCCCCTCCAGATCATGTACGCTAGGACATTGACCATTTTGGGGAATATTTCCTGGCAAACTTCATTTTACAACTGGGTGTTTTTCTAGTAGGTTAACCTATATATGCATGCTCATCATTTCATTCTTCTTCTTCTTCTTCTTCTTCTTCTTCTTATTTTCATTCTTTTCCTTCTTCTTCTTCTTCTTCTTCTTCTCCTTTCGGAATGAGTATATATTCTGTGGGAAGGGGCGGGACGGCTTTAGGGCTTTGCCCTACCTCCTAAAAAAAAGAGAAGAAAAAATGGACGGTGAAAGTACAATTTTCATTTAATAAAGAACTGTTACAATTAGCACAACAACAGTAATTATATTGAAGCAATATTGAAATGTTTTATATTAGTAGAGCAGTCATTTTTTTTTCCTTCAAATATCCCACTATCACTCCTTCCCATCCAGACACCCTATACAATTACACACTTTCAATCCCTTTATAGATTACGCTGTTTATCCTGTCGGTCTTGTTAGCCTTTTTTTTTTTGGGGGGGGGGAATAGTGTCTACCAAATGTGCTTTCTCAGGCTAGTGTCGAACTCATGGATTGTATAATTCATGCGCCCATTTTACGTGATGTCGAACTTGTGGGCGTTGTTCACTTAGTGTGGAATTCATGGGCTTTATAACTAGTGGGCTGTATGGATATAACTTTTTGGCTGTATAACTTGTGGACTGTATAATTCGTTGGCTGTACATTATGACTCGTGGTGTCGACCTTGTGTCGCGAAATAGTTAAATGAAGGAAGATTAACGATTATTATCTCTACTTAATAACATGGCCAGCCATGCTCTTTGTACTGACACACTAACATACATTTCAGTTAACAATAAAAAAAAAATATGATACAGCAATTTGAAATCTTGTTTAAGTCATGTATTTCATATCCATGGCTTGTTGATTCCAATATTCAAGACACTGTGAGAACGACTTTGGTAGCGGAAAATTCTTGTAGTCTCAGTTCCCAGGTCATTCCCAATAATTTAAAGTCCTGCTAGGGTTTCAGAAATGTTGAAGTCATATTGGAAACCTGTCTTCTTCGGGGAGTGGACCACTTGTGGAAAGTCTCACAACAGTTACATCCTACCCTATGAATATTTTTTTTTTAATCAAAGACGAGGTTCACACGTTGAACTGACATAAAGTTTGGTCAGCCTTTTACAACATACCGTTTTTGTATTGTAAGAGAAGGAATAACCGTATTATATGTACTCGTTAAGGTTCGTTATTTTAAATGTTCGTCATTCTGACAACCGTGACGTCAAAGGTTCTTCAGTTGCTGAATATTTATGGTTACGAAACTGCAATGACGTCAGTTCTTTATTCTGAAAAAAGAGTATTGTTGTTTTAGTGTCAAAATAGACTTATTATCGTTGTTGGGATTGCATTATTGCGAAATAAACAAATATCTTATCCATCTCCATGTCCCCCTCCCCCAAAAAACGATACTAGAAATGAAAAATTAGAAGATGGCTATTACTTGAAGGCAATTCTTGGCAATAAGGCCATTGAAACAATGACGTAATACCCTATTTTACCACAGTGACTGTATGACAGTATGAATAAACAACATAAAATGATTCAATACCACGGTGGAGGCAACTGCTAGAGTCTAACACCGCCACAAGTGACAAATTTTAAAGTGATTGGAGTACAATTAGTCTCGTCTACCTCGAATCAATGAGCATTGAATAGGATGGTTCGACTTAAAACAAACCTCAGGGTCCACGTAAATACTTTGCTTTGAACTATTCAACGTTGTATTTGTTTTATTCATGCTCAGAATGTTATGTGTAATCCCGATTGTTTGCTTGTTTGTCACAGTAAGATAACTAGACTGTGAATGAATGGAATGGAAATAAAATGTCTTCCTTTCATGCACATCACAATCTTTTCTTTCTGGTGGTTTCAATATATTGCGAGTAATGAACTTTCATTAAAAATAAGTAAAGCAAATTTCATTTATTTTCTAAATTTTTATGCTACACCTGTAACACTGTGATTCTGAAATAAAACAAGCGGCTGCACTAAAATTGCAAGGGGTGTAATTGACATGAAAGAACGTAATACAATATTTGTTTCAGAATGGTAGCAGAAATCCAAGACACACACGCACACACACATCTATGCGTATATATATGCAAACTGTATAGATCTATATCTTTATGTATATACAGTATATTTACAGATATGACGAAATCATACGTTTTCTGCCACAATACGTCGGACAAAAGGTCTGAGAGGGAAAGCAAACATTAGAACCAGAATCTCGAATCCCCATGTGATCAAGACGATCGACCAAAGGCCACTTGGCAAACAACTCGGTGAACAGACCTGATTACCGAGTACTCCTACTATGGTGGCATAAAGCTACAAAGTGAAGACCTGTTTCAAATTTTCCTACCCCATAATACCTCACAATGTCCCATGTACCGAATGACAACCCTGGCGGAAAAAGCGGAGGCCGTGCGATTCTGTGGATGATACCAAGATCGATTTCGACGGCGTTCACGAAATGCATGTCGGGGATTCCAGGCTGCGAGGTGTGGATGGAACCGTTCGACTTCTGCCACTTTGCCCTGAATGGACTAGGGAAGCTTGGGATTATAAAAGACGAACCACTGAGCTATGATGGCCACGAGAAGGAGTTCAAAATAGCTGCCGAGGAGCTAGAGAACTTCTCACCCGGAACCACTTTCTTTCCAGAGAGACTATCGTAAGTTTACCAAGCGTCTTTGAATCTCTTCGTTTCCAGGACATGTTAATGACGAATTTTCAAATATGAATTATGACAAGTAGCTAACCTCTGGCTCCTAAAAATGAGTTTATTCTTATGGCATTTTGTGACATTTATACCAAAAGTAACCAAGTTTGACTTCCATGTGAGCAACATGGAATTGCTGCTTCTTCTTTTGTTTAACAGTTGAGTGATGAAGAGTCTAGGTCAGTGGCGGATCCAGACGGGGCGCAAAGGAGGCGCGCCCCCTTTCTATTTTTTTTTTTTTTGTGTGGTTAAAATAAGGGAAAAAAAGAGAAAAAGTTTGAAGGCGGAGAGGAGCTTGAGCCCCCCCCCCCCTTTAATTTTGTGAAGGCGCCTCCCTTTACGGAATTCTTGCATCCGCCCTTGTAGGTTATATACAATTTTAATCATAATACTATTATCCTTGTACTACTAATAATAATGATGATTATAACATTGATGATGATAATGATGTTAATGATAGTACTGATGATGAATGATATTCTGTTTTCTTATAGTCTCTTGGGTGGCTTCCAATGGTCCTTGAATTATTATAACCCGAACATTTCCAAGTAATCAATTATAGGGTCTACATTAATTGGTCGAGAGGAATTCCACGCATGGGTAAAATCATCAAATGTGTTGTTACGTGAGTACTCTGTGGGACCTGAAGTCATCAAACCACAGTGCCGCCTATCTGTGTTTTTACAGGAACAAGTATGATGTAGGGTAAAATTTTTAGTCTATGCATGCACTTCAAAGAAAAATCGACTGCGCCCTACTACGCGACAGCGGAGAAATAAAGAATTCATAGTTTGTGACAAAAAAATCCAACCATTGATAGTAATGATATTACATAAAATCGTGTTTTGCAATCATTGTTTGTTTTTATCTTTTTTATTATGCTATAGGTATGCAACAATCAGAAAAAGCTTGGAGGAATCAACCAGTAAATATGTTTTCGTTAAGGATGACAGCTATACCATGTCAACTGATCAGAGACGACAATTCATCCCAAAAGGATACCAACATGCCTTCCTTATCCGGCATCCTCTACTTGTGTATAAGTCGATGAGAAAGGCGTGGTTCTTACAGTACAAAGAAGCTGGCAAGCTGAAGTTCAAAGAAACTGATGAAAGTTCCTTCGACTTCCGCCCCTATTCCACGGAGGATGGCGTCGATGCCGTCTTCCAGCAGCATCACGATCTCTGGACCTACATACGAGATCATATCAACCCGTCACCCTTGGTCATCGATTCGTCTGCTCTTCTCACCAACCCCGCACCGGTAATCCAAGAGTTCTGTGAAGCCGTGGGTTTCCCCTACTCCGACTCGCTCCTACAATGGCCCGCTTCGCCTGAGGTAGCCAAGTCGTGGAAATGGCCTGGTGAAAACATCTATAAGAATAAAGCCTTCTTGGGTGTGTCCATGAACAGCACCCATTTCACTCCATCGGCAGCGGTCCCGGCCTGGGAGGAGGTGACAGACGATGTGCGGGAGCTAGCCGAGAAAGCGATGCCGTACTACGAGGACATGCTTCAGCACTGACCTATTGAGCAGCCGATAAAATGTATTTGTTCTTGAGTTTTCATTATAGACAAACACACCATATCACAAAAATTTGCAACAAAGCATTACATAATTTATGGCGAGTAGACCTACATCATGTCAGAGAGCAATAAACATGAGCACTACTGTTGCAGTCACAAAATATACGTAGTTTGATTCAGGTAGAGAATGTCATGACCAAATATTTTATTTCATGAAGACTATCTGGTTGCGAATGAAATTCAATATCAAAAGATTCCAAGAAGCGTGACGACGAACATAATAAAGTTGAAAATCATATATATATATATATATATATATATATATATATATACGGATACTTCATCTCGCTTTATTCCTCCGAAACGAGTTATTTGCTGCTGTTCTTTTATTAGTAAGAAATGTGGATGAATGAAACCAATGAAACCAATGTGGAATCCATATGAAATGCATGGGCGTCACCAGGGGGGTGCGTTGGGTGCGAACGCACCCCCCTTCAGATCCTCCAAAAAAAAAAAAAAAAAAAAAATCGAGGGCAAAAAAAAATCGCACCCTTGGTGCAGCACTGGCAGCACTGATTTATACATATCTACTGTATAGTACAAGTGTATTCTATACAGTGTTTAATATTTAGATAAATTTTGGACATCCTTCCCATGCTTGGTCACTTCGACGCCACCTCGCTGGACATACCTCCCCCAGTCATGAACATAAACCGACACCCTTGACTACCAGTGGCGGATCCAGGGGGAGGGGCGCACCGGGCGTCCCCCCTTCCCCCCTCTTAATTTCCAAAGCGAAAAAGTATAGCTACAAACGGCAGTTTTTGGACTGTAAAATGTCAAAATTTTCAAGCTCGCTCGCTCCGCTCGCTGGCATTTAGTCGTAATGCCATTCTCCCGAAGTTGCTGCCAGTAATTGCCGGCAGTTCCAACCGGTGCGCCCCCCCCCCCTTACTGCAAAAAAAATATAGCTACAAACGGCAGTATTGGGACTGTAAAATGTCACAATTTTCAAGCTCGCTCGCTCCGCTCGCTCGCATTTAAATTCTCCTGATATTGCTGCCAGTAATTGCCAGCAGTTGCGCCCGGTGCGCCCCCCACCCTTAATGTCGAAAGCAAAAAAGATATAGCTTCAAACGGCAGTTTTTGGACTGTAAAATGTCAAAAATTTTAAGCTCGCTCGCATTTAATCTTTACGCAGTTCCCCTGATGTTACTACCAGAAATTGTCTGCAGTTGCGCCCGATGCGCCCTCCTCTTAATTTCCAGAGCGAAAAAATATAGCTACAAACGGCAGTTTTTCTACTGCAAAATGTCAAAACTTTCAGTAATTGCCAGCAGTTGCGCCCGGTGCGCCCCCTTAATATCGAAAGCAAAAAAAGATATAGCTTCAAACGGCAGTTTTGGGACTGTAATGTCAAAATTTTCAAGCTCGCTCGCATTTAATCTTTACGCAGTTCCCCTGACGTTACTGCCAGTAATTGTCTGCAGTTGCGCCCGGTGCGCCACCCCCCCCCCCCCCCTTAATTTCCAAAGCGAAAAAATATAGCTACAAACGGCAGTTTTTCTCCTGTAAAATGTCAAAATTTTCAAGCTCGCTCTCTTCGCTCGCTCGCATTGAATCGTTATGCAATTCACCTGATGTTGCTGCCAGTAATTGCCAGCAGTTGCGCCCGGTGGCATGCGCTCCACCACCCTTAATTTCCAAAGCGAAAAAATATGGCTAAGAACGTCAGTTTTGGGACTGTAAAATGTAAAATTTTCAAGCTTTCTTGCATCTAATCGTTATGCCATTCACCTGATGTTGCTGCCAGTAATTGCCAGCAGTTCCGCCCGGTGCGCCCTCCTCCCTTGATTTCCAAAGCGAAAAAATATGGCTAAGAACGGCAGCTTTTGGACTGTAAAATGTAAAATTTTCAAGCTCGTTCGCTCAGCTCGCTCGCATGTAATCGTTATGCTCTCCTGATGTTGCTGCCAGTAATTGCTAGGAGTTGCGCCCGATGCACCCCCTTAAATTCCAAAGCGAAAAAATATAGCAACAAACGTCAGGGGTTTTTTTTCCTGTAAAATGTCAAAATATTCAAGCTCGCTCGCTCTGCTCGCTCGCATTTAATTGTTATGCCCTTCTCCTGATGTTGCTGCCAGTGATTGCCAGCAGTTGCGCCCGGTGCGCCCCCCCCCCCTCCTTTAATTTCCAAAGCAAAAAAAAAAAAAAAAAAAAAAAAATATGGCTACAAACGGCAGCTTTGGGACTGTAAAATGTCAAAATGTTAAAGCGCGCTCGTTCCGCTCGCTCGCATGTAATCGTTAAGCCATTCTCCCGATATTGCTGCCAGTAATTTGTCGTTTCACACCGTCATTCCATAATCCATTGTTTATAGGGGGACAACCCCCTCCCACAACCTCCCCCTTGCTCGTTCCGCTTGTTCGGGCTCGGTCGCGTTCATGACATCAGTGTAAAAATTATTACTAGAAGTTTATTTGAATTATACCATTTATAGGCAAATTGTTCAATAATAATTTACTCCAAAGTGTCGGATACCTTAAACAAGTGATGGGACTGTTTCAAGTCGATAAAACACGCAAAATACCTGCATCAAATTGCACCATTTACAACATCAAAATGCAAAAAAAAATGCTCACCGTGGGAGGGGGACACTCCCCCCCCCCCCCTCCCCACATCCTCCCCCTCGCTCACTCCTCTCGCTCTGGCTTGGCCGCGTTCATGATATTCAGTGTTAATATTAAAACAGAAAGTTTATTTGGATGATACTGTACTATAGGCAAATTGTTCGATAATAATCTACATCAAAATATACTGCTTTACTTTAAACCATTAGGACTGTTTCAAGTCCATAAAACAAGCAAAACATGCATCAAATCCCCCCTCGCTATCTCCGCTTGCTCGGGCTCGGTCGCGTTCATGACATCAGTGTAAGAATCAATACAAGAAGTTTATTGAAATGATATAGTTTATAGGCACATTGTTCAACAACAAATTCTATCAAAATGTACTGCTACCTTAAACAAGTTGGACTGTTTGAAGTTAACAAAAACACGCAAAAAGCCTGCATCAAATTGCACCATTTACAACATCAAAATGCAAAAAGTTCTCACCGGGGGGGGGGGGGACAACAGGCACTTCCACACCCTCTCCCCCCCCCTTGCTCGCTCCCTCGCATACCAACACCCCCCCCCCCCCCCCTCCAAGATGAAATCCTAGCTACGCCGGTGCCCTTTCCCCGCTTGGTTTCCCTCAAAAACAGTAGAAGTCTAGTGATTGAGAGCTTCCTATATTCCAAATGTCTGTCCAACAAAAAAAATCTCGTTACATTATGGTCAAAACGCACCCCCCCCCCTTGAAAAAAAGCTGGTGACGCCCCTGAAATGTAGTGTCTTCAGACAAAGACTGGTAGTACGCACTGAAGCAATACAATTTAGTGACCCCTGTCCAACTGCGTCAATTTGTTGTTTATTTTTTGTTAATTGTTGTGCTCTTTTTGTTGTTGTCTGTGTAGCATTGTAATTACAGTTCCTCTGAAAGAAAAAAAAAACAGCAGTGTATGGTTGAAAGAGTCCATTTTATCCCATCACGCTTGCATGAAATAAAAAAGATATAAACAAACAATACAATAATGATTTGATTGCGGGGTCTACCTTTAGAAGACGAACCAACTGTATGGCTTCATTTTCTGTTCGTGTTTGGCGCTCCTACTGCTGTATGATAGAATAATTGACACTTTCCGAATAATGTGAGCGTCAAAGGCAGATCATCAACATTCATATAAGCCCTCGTGATCACCGTATGATGTGATCTCAAATTCAAGATGCTATTTCAGGTGTTGATTACACCTGTAACTCTGACAAAATGTTTTGATCAGCCTTTTACAACATACTCTTTTGTTTCTGTATTGTCAAAGAGAATGAACAACCGTAATATATGTACTGGAACCTGTTCGTCTTTTTTTTTTCATCGATGCTCATTCTGACGAAAGGTTCTTTAGTCAAAAAAAAAAAAAAAAAAAAAAATCGGGGGAAAAAAATCGATCGTTATGCTGAATGTTCATGATTACCAAAAAGTAATAAAGTCAGTTCTTTATTTTGAAAAAAAAAGTAATGTTGTTTTGTGTCAAAATAGTGTGTTGTTATTGACAAATAGTATTGTGTCACACAATAAAGGCTCTGGCATGCACATACGCTCACACAGGCATGTATATAAACACACCCGATTGACACGAACACACACCTATATCGGCGAACTGGAATATAAGTCTAATGTGGGATTGCATCATTGCGGCATAAACAAAAATTGTATCCTCCTCCATGTCCCCCCCCCCCCCCCAACAAAACAATACTATAAATGATTTCAGACGATGGCTATCACTTGAAGGCAGGGGAAAAATATCCGAGAACCGATACGTCATCACAATGACATAATACCCTACGCACCACCGGCGGTTACTGTATTACAGTATAAATGATAAACATAGAAATAAATGGTAAGGTTTAATACCACGATGGAGGCAACTGCTAGAGTCTAACACCGCCATAGGTGATAAATTTTAAAGTGATTGTAGTACAATCAGTCTCGTCTACCTCGAATCAGTGAGGATTGAATAAAAGGGTTCGACTTTAAAACAAACTTCAGGGTGCGCGTACATAGACTTTGCTTTGAACTCTTCGACGTTGTACTTTTTTTTTTTCATCGATGCTCAGAATGTTATATGTAATCACGATTGTCTGCATGTTTGTCACAGTTGTAAAGTAGCCTGACTGTGAATGAATGGAATGGAATTGAAATGTCTTACTTTCCATTTACAGTCGTATCTTTCTGGTAGAAGACTATTACACTCCTAAATAAACAAATACGAAAAACTATACTCATGACAAGAGTGATCCATATCGTTTTCTTCATCGTCTGTTCAGGCTTTTTATAGACATGCTCTCACCATAATCATTTTTTCTTCTAGTAATTTCATAACTTTATAGCTGGTGTGACCTGGATTTTATTCTCAATTTTCAACACTGATAAAGGATATTTTCTCAAATAAACCTAATTAAGTTTGCTTTGCATGCAATATCATTTGGGATATCACAAAACTTGGATACCACTGATCTCTTACCAGTTAAAATTGGTCTGACGAGAGTCAAACATTATTCCGATAATTTTCCAGAATTTCCCAAAATTGACTTCTTTTTTTTAATGTAGTCAACATTAACATGTAATTTTCAAAATGAAAATATTTACGTTTTTACCGCAACGATCACACTGAGCTAGTAAATGTTCAGATATGGTTTAAATGTAATAAACTTTCATTAAAAATAAATGAAACTAATCTCATTTGTTTTCGAAATTCATAAGGTACATCTGTGAATATTTTGTTATTTCAAGGCTAGTTTGACAACGTGCTTTTAATAGGGACGATAACGTTGATTCTGAAATAAAACAAGCGGCTGCACTAAAATTGCAAGGAGTAAAATTGACATGAAAGAACGTAATGTAATTTTTTTCATAGGTAGCAGAAATCCAAAACACACAAATAGACACAGACGGACACACGCACACATCTATATCTTTGTTACAGATATGAAGAAATCATACGTTTATCTACCACTATAGGTCAGACAAAGGTTGAAGAGGGAAAGCAAACATTCGAACACATAATGTATATATATATATATATATATATATATATATATATGTTTGTGTGTGTGTGTGTGTGAGTGAGTGAGTGTGTGTGAACATACTGTACATACACTATATTTACAGATATGAATCTCGAATCTCGAATCCCCATGTGATCATGACGATCAAAGGCCACAACTCGGTGAACAGACTTGATTACCAAGTAGTCCCGTCTTGGTGGCATAGATCTAATAAGTGAAGACCTGTTTTAAATTTTCGTTCCCCATAATTTCTCACAATGTCTAATATACCGAATGACAACCCTGGCGGTAAAAGCGGAGGTCGGGCGATTCTGTGGATGATACCAAGGTCGATCTCGACGGCGTTCGCGAAGTGCATGTCGGGAATTCCAGGCTGCGAGGTGTGGATAGAACCGTTTGGCATCAGCCAATTTGGATTTATGCAAGTACAGAAGCTTGGGATCACAGACATTCCCATTAGTTATCCTGGCCACGAGAAGGAGTTCAAGATAACTGCCGAGGCACTGGAGACTTACGTGCCCGGGGCCACCTTCTATCCAGATAGACTACCGTATGTATACCAAGCGTCTTAGAATCTCTTCGTTACCAAGTTATGCACAACGGGGAATTCTGAATTATGACAAATAGTTTACTTTGGGAAGCAATTTAAGTTTACTTAACAATCAGTCTATCTTTATGGCACTTTGTAACATTCATACCAAAAGTAAGCAAGTTTTATTTTCATGTGAGCTACATGGAGACACTGCTTCTTCTTTTGTTTTTCACTCGAGGGATATAAAGTCTAGGTTATATACAACTTTAATTATAATACTATCTTTGTACTACTAATAGTAATGACTATAACGGTGATGATAATAATGATGACAATGATAGTATTAATGATTAATAATTTTCTGTTATCTTATATGTAAAGGGAAGCCTCTTGGGTGAATTCCAGAGGGCCCTTGAATTATCATTTTTCGAGCATTTCCAGGTAAACCAATTTTTCGATTGGTCGAGAGGAAGTTCATGGGTAAAATTATCAATGTGTTATTACGTGAGGACTCTGTAGGACCTGATCATAAAGAATCTCATCAAATAGTCAGTATACCACAGTGCAGCCTTTTTGTGTTTTTACAGGAATAAGTATGATGTAAGGTAGAATTTGAGTCTATGATATATGCACTTCAAATAAAAATCGACACTATCTACTATGCGACAGCGGAAAAATAAAGAATTCCCCAATTTGTGCCCCCCAAATCCCATCATTGACAGTAATAATATTATATAAATTGTGTTTTATAATTGTTTTGTTTTTATATTTTTATACAATATAGGTTTGCAACAATCAAGAAAAAGTTGGAGGAATCAACCAGTAAATATGTTTTCGTTGAGGATGAAAGCATAGCCATGTCAAGTGATCAAAGACGACAGTTCATCCCAAAAGGATATCGACACGCCTTCATCATCCGGCACCCTCTGCTTGTGTACAAGTCTATGAGGAAGGCGTCCTTCGCACAGTAACTAAAAGCTGGCATTCTGAAGTTCAACGAAACTGATGAAAGTTCCTTCGACTTCCGCCCCTATGCCATGGAGGATGGCGTCGATGCCGTCTTCCAGCAGCATCACGAGCTCTGGACCTACATACGAGATCATGTCAACTCGTCACCCTTGGTCATCGATTCGTCTGCTCTTCTCACCAACCCCGCACCGGTACTTCGAGAGTTCTGTGAAGCCGTGGGTTTCCCCTTCTCAGAGTCGCTTCTACAATGGTCCGAGTCGCCTGAGGTAGCCGAGTCGTGGAAATGGCCAGGTGATGATATTTGTAAGAATAACGTCTTCTTGGGCGTGTCCATATACAGCACCCATTTCACTCCACCAGCAGCGGTCCCGGCCTGGGAGGAGGTAACAGACGATGTGCGTGAGCTCGCTGAGAAAGCGATGCCTTTCTACGAAGACATGCTTCAACATCGGTTAACTGTTTAAAGTGAAAATCTATTTATTATTCCACGTTTCATAAGCTCGCCATACCATGAATGTTTTAATAAAACACGACATAGGGTAAGAGCATCAACTGAAAAAGCAACATACATCCTAATACCACTTATGTACCAGTCATAAAGTATTTCAAAGTAAGGCAAGGATATCATAGTTACCATACAAGCAAACAAAAGGACAAAGAAGAAAAAATTGCCATGGAAGGAGGTTATCTTATTACATATGCACTGAGATCGAGAAATCCTTTTAGAAGCATAACTTATGAACACAGCGTGTAAATTATAGTATTTGGCAAGTCATTTGGAACAAGTATTTGGAACAAGTCATTTGCTGCTTCTTCCTTTCCTATCACAAAATAAATCATTTTGTCATTTCGTTCAACGCAACATTTTGATGGTTGGCTAACTCTTTTAACTGAGGGAACATTACATTAGATTGTAGATTACAGTCGCAAAGATTTTGGTTTTTGTGCACCTTACAAAGGAATACATAAGGTGTCATCACTTTGGGCCCCGGAAGTACGTAAGAGGTACTAAACAGAAATAGATAGAGATCTGAGGACCTTTATTTATTTATTTATTTATTTTTATTTTATTTTTTTTTTTTGCTTGTTAGCTGATGAAACCCGGAAGTGGGCCCCACACTTTCAAAAACGCTCCGCCGGCCCTGAACATGGTTACAATGTATCTGAATCATAATCATTTGATATGACGTGTCCAGTAGGGGAATATGGATCCTAATAATTATTTTGATCCGGAGAGCTCGCCTCCTTAAGGTCACAGTTTCATTTAAAAAGGGTCATAATCATATGATATGAAGTGTCCAGTAGGGGAATATGGATCCTAGTAATTATTTTGATCCGGAGAGCTCGCCTCCTTAAGGTCACAGTTTCATTAAAAAAAGGGACGAGGTGTCACAATCATGTAAGCATAATGATAATTCAGACACGAGGGTTGGAATTACTTTTAGATACTTAGATAGTAGAAATAGAAGGGGTATACTGCTTTTTGAATTCATGAAATGTAGTGTCTTCATATACTGACACTGCTCGTATGCACGGATGTAATGCAGATAGGTGACACCTATCCAACTGTGCCAATACAACATTATCTGATCACAGGTTTACCTTACGAACAAGACATGACTGTACTACTTTATGTTTTACTTGTTTGTCTTAAATCGTTGCTTCTGTTATACAATAAACGGATGAACGGTAACTTCAAATGTGTGTGCGTCAAAGGCAGTGTATCCAATGTCCGTAACACCATCGTCCCCACCAAACAGTGTGAACACTTTACACATTTTACATTGTCCCATTTTATAAATTTAAATACTTTTCCGGTTTATCATTGTCATTTCTCCTGCATGTTCAACATCGTTCAATCCTTTGAAAATCAAGTTTCTATTTTGAGGAAATTCATGACATGAAGCTAAAAAGAAAAACGTCGATATACTTTCCAGTCGTGACCAGTTGAAGGGAAGAGCACTATTCTCAGAACAATACAGAAATCTGCTTTTATAATACTATATTTGTAAACTTTTTAAAGCTTAGCTCTAAATGTCACTCAAAAACTACATTACTTTTGATAAAAATTCATTTTTCTTCAGCCAAGATTATATATTCAAATTCATGAATTTCTTCCGTCGAGATGTTTTCATTGCAACTGATTGACAAATTGCCCTACATCGACGGAAATAAGCACTGAATTGATCAGTGTTTTAGTAGTAGCCATGATAAAAAATCATGGGCGTACATACTCGAGCAGGATTCGAACCTACGACCTCCTAATCACCGGACAGGCGTCATCTCCACTAGACCACCGAGCTTTCGCCCGAAAGCAAGTGTTGGTTCTAATCCTTATAGCATGCAGCGGGTACTGCTTTGTTATTCAAATTCATGAATTTCTTCCGTCGAGATGTTTTCATTGCAACTGATTGACAAATTGCCCTACATCGACGGAAATAAGCACTGAATTGATCAGTGTTTTAGTAGTAGCCATGATAAAAAATCATGGGCGTACATACTCGAGCAGGATTCGAACCTACGACCTCCTGATCACCGGACAGGCGTCATCTCCTCTAGACCACCGAGCTTTCGCCCGAAAGCAAGTGTTGGTTCTAATCCTTATAGCATGCAGCGGGTACTGCTTTGTTATTCAAATTCATGAATTTCTTCCGTCGAGATGTTTTCATTGCAACTGATTGACAAATTGCCCTACATCGACGGAAATAAGCACTGAATTGTGATCAGTGTTTTAGTAGTAGCCATGATAAAAAATCATGGGCGTACATACTCGAGCAGGAATCGAACCTACGACCTCCTGATCACCGGACAGGCGTCATCTCCACTAGACCACCGAGCTTTCGCCCGAAAGCAAGTGTTGGTTCTAATCCTTATAGCATGCAGCGGGTACTGCTTTGTTATTCAAATTCATGAATTTCTTCCGTCGAGATGTTTTCATTGCAACTGATTGACAAATTGCCCTACATCGACGGAAATAAGCACTGAATTGATCAGTGTTTTAGTAGTAGCCATGATAAAAAATCATGGGCGTACATACTCGAGCAGGATTCGAACCTACGACCTCCTGATCACCGGACAGGCGTCATCTCCTCTAGACCACCGAGCTTTCGCCCGAAAGCAAGTGTTGGTTCTAATCCTTATAGCATGCAGCGGGTACTGCTTTGTTATTCAAATTCATGAATTTCTTCCGTCGAGATGTTTTCATTGCAACTGATTGACAAATTGCCCTACATCGACGGAAATAAGCACTGAATTGTGATCAGTGTTTTAGTAGTAGCCATGATAAAAAATCATGGGCGTACATACTCGAGCAGGATTCGAACCTACGACCTCCTGATCACCGGACAGGCGTCATCTCCACTATACCACCGAGCTTTCGCCCGAAAGCAAGTGTTGGTTCTAATCCTTATAGCATGCAGCGGGTACTGCTTTGTTATTCAAATTCATGAATTTCTTCCGTCGAGATGTTTTCATTGCAACTGATTGACAAATTGCCCTACATCGACGGAAATAAGCACTGAATTGATCAGTGTTTTAGTAGTAGCCATGATAAAAAATCATGGGCGTACATACTCGAGCAGGATTCGAACCTACGACCTCCTGATCACCGGACAGGCGTCATCTCCACTAGACCACCGAGCTTTCGCCCGAAAGCAAGTGTTGGTTCTAATCCTTATAGCATGCAGCGGGTACTGCTTTGTTATTCAAATTCATGAATTTCTTCCGTCGAGATGTTTTCATTGCAGCTGATTGACAAATTGCCCTACATCGACGGAAATAAGCACAGAATTGATCAGTGTTTTAGTAGTAGCCATGATAAAAAATCATGGGCGTACACACTCGAGCAGGATTCGAACCTACGACCTCCTGATCACCGGACAGGCGTCATCTCCACTAGACCACCGAGCTTTCGCCCGAAAGCAAGTGTTGGTTCTAATCCTTATAGCATGCAGCGGGTACTGCTTTGTTATTCAAATTCATGAATTTCTTCCGTCGAGATGTTTTCATTGCAACTGATTGACAAATTGCCCTACATCGACGGAAATAAGCACTGAATTGATCAGTGTTTTAGTAGTAGCCATGATAAAAAATCATGGGCGTACATACTCGAGCAGGATTCGAACCTACGACCTCCTGATCACCGGACAGGTGTCATCTCCTCTAGACCACCGAGCTTTCGCCCGAAAGCAAGTGTTGGTTTTCAAGTTCAATCTTAGTTTATTTCCAATCAAAGAAAATCAAAACGTAATGCAAAGTATACATATCATAAAATGATATTGTCTACACTTTTACAAAAGGTTCATGTAATATACGAAATAAATTATATACATCAACATATGTACAATAATCAGAAGGAACGATGCGTATACATGTATACTTCGCGAGCTTTCAGAAAATAACTTCAATTTTGGAAAATAGCGATCCACAAAAAAGCTAAGCTTGTAGGACGTGGATCCCTAGATAATTGATGAGTAAGCAGTATATCATTCAAGTTTGTTTTATTATTTTCTTACAGCATTTATATTAAATATAGATTACTTAAGTCGTTTGTAAAAATATAGCTATACGCTGGCTTCGACAATAATAGGAAATAAGTATCAATGCTAATGCCCAGACAGTGTTCACTGAACTGGTGTACCGGGAAAATATAAGAAGGACGACACACTCGTACAGACATTCAGTTACCCACACACATATACGACGCGAGACAGTACCGAGAAGAGAGAAGACGGTGACAATACAAGTCTACGAGGAACAAAGACAGGAAGGAAGAGGAAAGAAGAATAAAGAGAGAAGAGAGGTCTGCATACAGAACACGCCAAGTGCTGCGACATCAGGACAGGTGAAACCTCAAACATAAATTAAAACAATTAATTCAGATTATCTAGAATTATAAGTAGATAACAAATGTTTTCTGAATTTGTATTTAAATGTGAGGAATGAGGGTGAGTCTTTTAAGCTATTATCTAGATTATTCCAAAGTCTGGGTCCGGTATACAGAAATGTATTTTGGGCATGTACGGTTCTCATGAATGGAAGATGGAATTCGTTGGATCGTCGCGTAGGATAGTTATGTACATGACTGTTTCGATGAAAAGAGTCGTGAAATATTTTGGGTAAAAAGTTGCTGTTATAATTAAACATGAACTGACCAAGTTGAAACACATACAAATCTTTTATTTTTAGTATTTTATGGTAAAAAAACAAAGGATCTGTATGTTCTCGTGTAGTTAGGTTAAAAACAGTTCTGAGTGCTTTCTTTTGCAATAAAAAAAGTTTATCAAGTAATATCTGATATGTATTACCCCAAGCAAGAATCCCGTAGTTTAGATACGGTAGTATCAAACTAGAGTAAAGAGTTAATAATGCACATGAAGGAAGATAATATTTTAATCTGTTCATTACGCCAATGTTTTGTGAAATAGTTTTACATATGCTATCAATATGATTCCTCCATGAAAGCTTGTTATCAACGCAAACACCAAGAAATTTAAAAGTAGAAACTTCTTCTAGGGGAGTAGTATGCCCGGGAGGCTATCTAAAGAGTTACTAAAAAGCATAAATTTTGTTTTTTGAATATTAAGTGACAATTTATTTGCGTATATCCATTGTATAACCTTTTTCAGTTCTTCGTTTACTGTTCTTGCTAAGATATTTGGGTCGGGATGGGAAAAGAAAAGGTTAGAGTCATCCGCGAATAATATGAATGATAGTTTCTCCGAGGATCTATGAAAATCATTTATATAAATAATGAATAACAACGGGCCTAGTAAGCTCCCTTGTGGGACACCACATGTTATCGTTTTATTTTGAGAATCAAAACCATTGACATGTACAAATTGGGATCTATTTGATAGGTAACTCGTGAACCACTCCAAGGCCTTTCCACGTATGCCATAATGGGATAATTTTGCGAGAAGTATTCCATGGTTAATCGTGTCAAAGGCCTTGGAGAAGTCCAAGAAGATACCTATCGTGTGTGAAAATGTGTCAAGTGCGTGTGTGACTTTGTCGATGAGGGCGAGTAATGCGTGTGTTGTGCTGTGGTTTTCCCTGAATCCAAATAGAACATTTGAAAATATGTCACAGGTTTTAAGAAAACGTACTGTCCGGATGTAAACTATTTTTTCAAGAATCTTGGAGATAGAAGATAATAAAGATATAGGTCTATAATTGTTGGTTCTAATCCTTATAGCATGCAGCGGGTACTGCTTTGTTATTCAAATTCATGAATTTCTTCCGTCGAGATGTTTTCATTGCAACTGATTGACAAATTGCCCTACATCGACGGAAATAAGCACTGAATTGATCAGTGTTTTAGTAGTAGCCATGATAAAAAATCATGGGCGTACATACTCGAGCAGGATTCGAACCTACGACCTCCTGATCACCGGACAGGCGTCATCTCCACTAGACCACCGAGCTTTCGCCCGAAAGCAAGTGTTGGTTCTAATCCTTATAGCATGCAGCGGGTACTGCTTTGTTATTCAAATTCATGAATTTCTTCCGTCGAGATGTTTTCATTGCAACTGATTGACAAATTGCCCTACATCGACGGAAATAAGCACTGAATTGTGATCAGTGTTTTAGTAGTAGCCATGATAAAAAATCATGGGCGTACATACTCGAGCAGGATTCGAACCTACGACCTCCTGATCACCGGACAGGCGTCATCTCCACTAGACCACCGAGCTTTCGCCCGAAAGCAAGTGTTGGTTCTAATCCTTATAGCATGCAGCGGGTACTGCTTTGTTATTCAAATTCATGAATTTCTTCCGTCGAGATGTTTTCATTGCAGCTGATTGACAAATTGCCCTACATCGACGGAAATAAGCACAGAATTGATCAGTGTTTTAGTAGTAGCCATGATAAAAAATCATGGGCGTACACACTCGAGCAGGATTCGAACCTACGACCTCCTGATCACCGGACAGGCGTCATCTCCACTAGACCACCGAGCTTTCGCCCGAAAGCAAGTGTTGGTTCTAATCCTTATAGCATGCAGCGGGTACTGCTTTGTTATTCAAATTCATGAATTTCTTCCGTCGAGATGTTTTCATTGCAACTGATTGACAAATTGCCCTACATCGACGGAAATAAGCACTGAATTGATCAGTGTTTTAGTAGTAGCCATGATAAAAAATCATGGGCGTACATACTCGAGCAGGATTCGAACCTACGACCTCCTGATCACCGGACAGGTGTCATCTCCTCTAGACCACCGAGCTTTCGCCCGAAAGCAAGTGTTGGTTTTCAAGTTCAATCTTAGTTTATTTCCAATCAAAGAAAATCAAAACGTAATGCAAAGTATACATATCATAAAATGATATTGTCTACACTTTTACAAAAGGTTCATGTAATATACGAAATAAATTATATACATCAACATATGTACAATAATCAGAAGGAACGATGCGTATACATGTATACTTCGCGAGCTTTCAGAAAATAACTTCAATTTTGGAAAATAGCGATCCACAAAAAAGCTAAGCTTGTAGGACGTGGATCCCTAGATAATTGATGAGTAAGCAGTATATCATTCAAGTTTGTTTTATTATTTTCTTACAGCATTTATATTAAATATAGATTACTTAAGTCGTTTGTAAAAATATAGCTATACGCTGGCTTCGACAATAATAGGAAATAAGTATCAATGCTAATGCCCAGACAGTGTTCACTGAACTGGTGTACCGGGAAAATATAAGAAGGACGACACACTCGTACAGACATTCAGTTACCCACACACATATACGACGCGAGACAGTACCGAGAAGAGAGAAGACGGTGACAATACAAGTCTACGAGGAACAAAGACAGGAAGGAAGAGGAAAGAAGAATAAAGAGAGAAGAGAGGTCTGCATACAGAACACGCCAAGTGCTGCGACATCAGGACAGGTGAAACCTCAAACATAAATTAAAACAATTAATTCAGATTATCTAGAATTATAAGTAGATAACAAATGTTTTCTGAATTTGTATTTAAATGTGAGGAATGAGGGTGAGTCTTTTAAGCTATTATCTAGATTATTCCAAAGTCTGGGTCCGGTATACAGAAATGTATTTTGGGCATGTACGGTTCTCATGAATGGAAGATGGAATTCGTTGGATCGTCGCGTAGGATAGTTATGTACATGACTGTTTCGATGAAAAGAGTCGTGAAATATTTTGGGTAAAAAGTTGCTGTTATAATTAAACATGAACTGACCAAGTTGAAACACATACAAATCTTTTATTTTTAGTATTTTATGGTAAAAAAACAAAGGATCTGTATGTTCTCGTGTAGTTAGGTTAAAAACAGTTCTGAGTGCTTTCTTTTGCAATAAAAAAAGTTTATCAAGTAATATCTGATATGTATTACCCCAAGCAAGAATCCCGTAGTTTAGATACGGTAGTATCAAACTAGAGTAAAGAGTTAATAATGCACATGAAGGAAGATAATATTTTAATCTGTTCATTACGCCAATGTTTTGTGAAATAGTTTTACATATGCTATCAATATGATTCCTCCATGAAAGCTTGTTATCAACGCAAACACCAAGAAATTTAAAAGTAGAAACTTCTTCTAGGGGAGTAGTATGCCCGGGAGGCTATCTAAAGAGTTACTAAAAAGCATAAATTTTGTTTTTTGAATATTAAGTGACAATTTATTTGCGTATATCCATTGTATAACCTTTTTCAGTTCTTCGTTTACTGTTCTTGCTAAGATATTTGGGTCGGGATGGGAAAAGAAAAGGTTAGAGTCATCCGCGAATAATATGAATGATAGTTTCTCCGAGGATCTATGAAAATCATTTATATAAATAATGAATAACAACGGGCCTAGTAAGCTCCCTTGTGGGACACCACATGTTATCGTTTTATTTTGAGAATCAAAACCATTGACATGTACAAATTGGGATCTATTTGATAGGTAACTCGTGAACCACTCCAAGGCCTTTCCACGTATGCCATAATGGGATAATTTTGCGAGAAGTATTCCATGGTTAATCGTGTCAAAGGCCTTGGAGAAGTCCAAGAAGATACCTATCGTGTGTGAAAATGTGTCAAGTGCGTGTGTGACTTTGTCGATGAGGGCGAGTAATGCGTGTGTTGTGCTGTGGTTTTCCCTGAATCCAAATAGAACATTTGAAAATATGTCACAGGTTTTAAGAAAACGTACTGTCCGGATGTAAACTATTTTTTCAAGAATCTTGGAGATAGAAGATAATAAAGATATAGGTCTATAATTGTTGGTTCTAATCCTTATAGCATGCAGCGGGTACTGCTTTGTTATTCAAATTCATGAATTTCTTCCGTCGAGATGTTTTCATTGCAACTGATTGACAAATTGCCCTACATCGACGGAAATAAGCACTGAATTGATCAGTGTTTTAGTAGTAGCCATGATAAAAAATCATGGGCGTACATACTCGAGCAGGATTCGAACCTACGACCTCCTGATCACCGGACAGGCGTCATCTCCACTAGACCACCGAGCTTTCGCCCGAAAGCAAGTGTTGGTTCTAATCCTTATAGCATGCAGCGGGTACTGCTTTGTTATTCAAATTCATGAATTTCTTCCGTCGAGATGTTTTCATTGCAACTGATTGACAAATTGCCCTACATCGACGGAAATAAGCACTGAATTGTGATCAGTGTTTTAGTAGTAGCCATGATAAAAAATCATGGGCGTACATACTCGAGCAGGATTCGAACCTACGACCTCCTGATCACCGGACAGGCGTCATCTCCACTAGACCACCGAGCTTTCGCCCGAAAGCAAGTGTTGGTTCTAATCCTTATAGCATGCAGCGGGTACTGCTTTGTTATTCAAATTCATGAATTTCTTCCGTCGAGATGTTTTCTTTGCAACTGATTGACAAATTGCCCTACATCGACGGAAATAAGCACTGAATTGATCAGTGTTTTAGTAGTAGCCATGATAAAAAATCATGGGCGTACATACTCGAGCAGGATTCGAACCTACGACCTCCTGATCACCGGACAGGCGTCATCTCCTCTAGACCACCGAGCTTTCGCCCGAAAGCAAGTGTTGGTTCTAATCCTTATAGCATGCAGCGGGTACTGCTTTGTTATTCAAATTCATGAATTTCTTCCGTCGAGATGTTTTCATTGCAACTGATTGACAAATTGCCCTACATCGACGGAAATAAGCACTGAATTGTGATCAGTGTTTTAGTAGTAGCCATGATAAAAAATCATGGGCGTACATACTCGAGCAGGATTCGAACCTACGACCTCCTGATCACCGGACAGGCGTCATCTCCACTATACCACCGAGCTTTCGCCCGAAAGCAAGTGTTGGTTCTAATCCTTATAGCATGCAGCGGGTACTGCTTTGTTATTCAAATTCATGAATTTCTTCCGTCGAGATGTTTTCATTGCAACTGATTGACAAATTGCCCTACATCGACGGAAATAAGCACTGAATTGATCAGTGTTTTAGTAGTAGCCATGATAAAAAAATCATGGGCGTACATACTCGAGCAGGATTCGAACCTACGACCTCCTGATCACCGGACAGGCGTCATCTCCACTAGACCACCGAGCTTTCGCCCGAAAGCAAGTGTTGGTTCTAATCCTTATAGCATGCAGCGGGTACTGCTTTGTTATTCAAATTCATGAATTTCTTCCGTCGAGATGTTTTCATTGCAACTGATTGACAAATTGCCCTACATCGACGGAAATAAGCACTGAATTGATCAGTGTTTTAGTAGTAGCCATGATAAAAAAATCATGGGCGTACATACTCGAGCAGGATTCGAACCACGACCTCCTGATCACCGGACAGGCGTCATCTCCTCTAGACCACCGAGCTTTCGCCCGAAAGCAAGTGTTGGTTCTAATTCTTATAGCATGCAGCGGGTACTGCTTTGTTATTCAAATTCATGAATTTCTTCCGTCGAGATGTTTTCATTGCAACTGATTGACAAATTGCCCTACATCGACGGAAATAAGCACTGAATTGATCAGTGTTTTAGTAGTAGCCATGATAAAAAATCATGGGCGTACATACTCGAGCAGGATTCGAACCTACGACCTCCTGATCACCGGACAGGCGTCATCTCCACTAGACCACCGAGCTTTCGCCCGAAAGCAAGTGTTGGTTCTAATCCTTATAGCATGCAGCGGGTACTGCTTTGTTATTCAAATTCATGAATTTCTTCCGTCGAGATGTTTTCATTGCAACTGATTGACAAATTGCCCTACATCGACGGAAATAAGCACTGAATTGATCAGTGTTTTAGTAGTAGCCATGATAAAAAATCATGGGCGTACATACTCGAGCAGGATTCGAACCTACGACCTCCTGATCACCGGACAGGCGTCATCTCCACTAGACCACCGAGTACTGAAATGTTTAACAAAAGACATTAGAATTGGAATTCACCTTGGAATGCACCTTGGAATGCACATTGGAATGCACCTTCCCCTCGATTCAGCATAACTTGCACGTTCCCTCACCATGTCTATTTTTAGTCACATTAATATCACAGAAACATGCAAGTCATGCTTGCAGAACAGCTCCATCAACTATACCACAGTGCTGTCAATTTATGTTTCCTAGGACCCCGTTTACAGTGCGAGGCTCGGCCGCAGCTCGGCCGCGGCCGAGCCCACCTTCATTTCAATGTAAACGCGCAAAAGGCCAAATGCGAGGCCAAAATTGGCCTCGTATTTGGCCTCGCTCTGGAGGTGGTCTCGGCCACGGCCGAGCCGCGGCCGAGCCCGGCCTTTTCTCAGTGTAAACGCAAACTGGGACAAATGCGCGGCCAATTTTACTCTGGCTTCCAAACCCTCTGCCTGTATATTTCTCTATTCAGGATATTAACCCTTTCAACGTCGAAAGCTAGTATAGTTTAAGGTGGTTTGTCCTGCAAAGGATTTTTCCTTCGGCAAAGGCCTTTGCCGAACGGCGACTTCGTCCCCACGGAATCCAGTTGGCAAAGGGTCTGAAAACCAGACTATACCAAATTACGTTTGTTTACAAGCAGAGCGCCACTACGACAAAATATTGAAAGGTTTGAATTAAAAGCGCGGCCGAGCCCGGCAGTGTAGGACCCTAAACGGGCAACACTGCGGGGCTCGGCCCGGGCTCGGCCGCGGCTCGGCCCAGCCCCGCACTGTAAACGGGGTCTAAGTCTATAGCCCTACTATTAACAGTAACGATGTGATGTAAAATGATTTATGGTTTCATTTGACTTTTGTATATTTCTCAATAATGAAGGTTTGCATCTATCAAGAAAGAGTTGGAGGAATCAACCAGTAAATATGTTTTCGTTAAGGATGGAAGCTATGCCATGTCAACTGATCAGAGACGACAATTCCTCCCAAAAGGATACCAACACGTCTTCATCATCCGACATCCTCTGCTGGTGTACAAATCAATTAGAAAGGCGTTCTTCGCACAGTTCCTGGAAGCTGGCATTCTGAAGTTCAACGAAACTGATGAAAGTTCCTTCGACTACCGCCTCTACACCAAGGAGTATAGCTCTGATGCCCTCTTCCAACAGCATCATGAGCTCTGGACCTACATACGAGATCATGTCAACCCGTCACCGTTAGTCATCGATTCGTCTGCTCTTCTCACCAACCCCGCACCAGTACTCCGAGAATTCTGTGAAACCGTGGGTTTCCCCTACTCCAACTCGCTCCTACAATGGTCCGCTTCCCGTGAGGTAGCCAAGTCATGGAAATGGCCAGCTGATAACATGTACAAGAATGAAGCCTTCTTGGGCGTGTCCATGTACAGCACCCATTTCACTCCACCAGCAGTGGTCCCGCCCTGGGAGGAGGTAACAGACGATGTGCGGGAGCTCGCTGAGAAAGCGATGCCGTACTACGAAGACATGATTCAGCATCGGCTTATTGAGTAGTCAGTAAATTGTATTTACCATAAAGCAAACACGCCCCATTAAGCAAACATATTACTAACATTTGTAATGACGCAATACATACGATAAGTACATAATTTGAGAAAGTTGTAAGTATGAGCACTTCTATATTAACATTTTCAAATGTAGGCAAGAATTTCATATGCAACATGAACCTGCTACGATAGATACTTTCAGATTAGATTTACAAATCAGTCAAGAACCTTATGAGATGTGACTACGAATGCAGATTTGATATTGTATACCAGCTGCTTCATTTATTTTTTTTTAAACAAGTCATGTGATTTTTAGTTTTCTTTAGTATTGAGATGAATCATCAATATTAATACACTAGATTGCTGATTTCTGTGCAGGTGCGATATTATTTTATTTCATTGTAATTCAACTATTATAGTTCAATGGCACATTTTGGCAGTTCGCGGGCCTCTTGACTCAGAGGACATTGTGTTATCCCACAGTTGTTCAGAGTCGCAATTACGTCGTCAGTTAAAGCTATCTTTGAAGTGATAAAACATGTCCCTTTACCTTAGAAAGTCACCTGATATACAATAATAATTATGTATCCTTGTATTTTGATCATATTCTGCCAGTTTTCCCTCCTAGTGCCTATATGGAATGAGGAATGATGTGTCACAATGCATACGCATTATAGACATGCTATAGTAACACAACCGACATTACAGTACAAGAATGACGACAGTCACATGGAGATTATGTGTCTTGTTTGTGAACAGATTCATGACTACGTGTGGAGTCTATGGAGTGTAGTGCCTTCAAATAGAGATTGTTTACATACACTGCTTGTAACCCCCTATTTGATGACAGGTTGATCTGCAGACCTGACATGCAGAACACGAAATAAATATACGGCTATACATGATCTCCAATAACGCTCTTCCTGCTGTGCAATGATCCAAATTAATGATTGATACTTTCGAGTGTATTTACGTCGATGGCAAATCATCACAATCTTAAGACAGTGTACCCTCATGCTAACTAAACCGTCTGATATCAAATTCTACATGTTACTACTTTGATACTTTTGAGAAATCGGTATAGCTTACATTTAATAATTTCATTTTTTGTCGTGCACATATTATACAACTGTAGTTTCACACGCTTTCAAAAATGTGCGGTATATTCATACGTCCCTTATGTAGCTTGTCGCGTTTTAATTGACATAACTTTACGTTTAGTTGTTGTCCTTTCACTGTCTTTAAATCCTTTGTAAATGAAATGATTCCCTCAAGTATACAATAAACCACCATGATGTTTACCAGCTATAGAATGGACAATGCAGCCATTATGTCAGTATGTGGTAAGATATCCACTTCTGCGTTATGATGACTCATTCAACAATGATTAGTTAAGCTAATTTCATTCTATCTATGCACGGATCCTTTTCCAGCCAGCACAGGCTGTTTTTCACTTGGTCTGAGTCAATAAGGCAAATACTATAGTAGGGCCTAAATTATGATTGCAATCAAACATGATCATTCATAAGCATCAGAAACATGCCAATGAATAACACTGAACACGTTTTTGCAATCAAACACTTTCGAACACCTATGGAAAGAGTATGTATAATAACATATTCCTGCAGATGGTCTGGAACAATCTTATTCATATTCTGAAAATAACTCTGAGCATGTTGTCTATGTGTGTTATGTGTGTCAGTATGCATGTGTGTCCGTGCATGTGTGTGTATGTGTGTGTGTGTGTGTGTGTTGGAGTCTTTGTTATTCTATTATTCCCAAGATTCATTAATCAGAAAATGAAAGAAGGTTCGATATTCTGAAGGTTCGTCAAGCCGAAATTGGAATTAGGTTCGTTTATCCAAAACTGAAAACAAAAAACAAAAACAAAAAAGATTCGTAATATTGTACCAAAAATGAAAACTCCTTTTAGTGACAAAAATAAAAATTGCCGGGTATAACGCATTGAAAAGAGATCAGAAAAAAACAATGCATAGACATACGCAAACCCACATGCAAACATCCACACAGGCATTATATATGAACACATGTATCGATTCACATGAACAGACACGATGCACACACTTATTGTATTGTAATGTGCAATACTATCATCGATGAAAAAGAGAATATATTCTCATCCTTCATAGCCCCGCTTGTAAATATAATCATGAGGATGAGCACGCATGGCGTAGGAAAGAAGAGGTTCCTCAAAGGCAAAAAAAAAAAAAAAAATGTCATTGGAATATGCCTTTTTTAAAATCATTGATTATCGACCCTCGGAATTGTTCGGATTAACAGACATCAAGGTAAACGGATTTTTTTTGTGTGTGTGTTTCGGAATAAAGAACCTTATTTCATATTCGGATTAAAGAACCCAGGTAAACAAACTTCGAAGTAACGAACAACATCCTACATACCTCAGGAGACGATTCTATCACTTTCACAAGCCAACGTAAAAATACGTGGAAATACACAAGTTAAATACCACTACGGAGGAAATGACGCCATCCCGACACTCACTAGTCCTATGGCCCACCAGTGCAACATTGAAAATAGGTTCATGAGTCGTACAGCCCACGAGTTCGACACAAGGCAAATAAGGCCCATGAGTCCGTCACTATAGGCAAACAATGCCCACGAGTTCGACACGAGGCACAGAAGGCCCACGATTTTGACCTATGCAAAATGGGCTCAAGAGCTCCGGCATAACATCACAGTGCATAATGTGTCGGTTCGTGGGCCTTCTTTGCTGAGTGTCGAACTCGTGGGTTGAATAAAGGGATAACTTTCTCGCTTGTCATAGCTGATAAGTAATATTTTCTCAAGATAAACCTGACATGTTTTTTTTTTGTTTTTTTTTTTTTTTTGGGGGGGGGGGGGGGGGTGGCATATTCATATATCATAGGTCTATTGCTGACCACTATACCAGATTCAAACATAGTACAGGACCTATAGTTCTTTTCATAGTTCACTTAGTGTCGCATTTTGGTCTGTCCATATTACGCGCGTTCACCACTAAGTCTAGAAATGATATAAAACATAATGTTCAATAGACTTTCAGAGCTGTTATTATCTTCTCTCATAAAAATCAAGCCATTCAACTGAAAAAAAAAACCCAACAAAGTTTAAATGAACATTTTATAGTTTGACCTTCTTATGTTAGTACATAGATTTCTGTCCAGCGTTACACGTGTTCACCCAAAATTTTTCATTTTGGCATAAATTTTAATAGATTACTTGTGTGAAGCAATTTTGGGGCAAAGTTACATCTCATTTAAGTGTTCTAGAAGATCAGATGGCATTTGAGGACACTGCACATTGGAAACAGAAAATAAAGAGACATTCCTGAAAACTACCCTTTTACTGTGGAATTGCCCAATTACACTTAATTAATGTTTAAGAAGTCGTCTTCATTTGCTGAAATTTCGACGACTGCAAGTAATCTAAAGAAAAATGAAAGCCAATGTGATGATAACACAAATGTAAATGTATGCAAAAATCATTATGCTTGCTGTTATACCGTAATGTGAAATATCTAATTCATCACAGATGGAAAGGGTGTCTATCCGCAAAAAACAAGAAAAGAAAAATAAAAACAAAGCTGAAACATACAGCAGACTGATTAAATGCAGCAATATAAGTTGGTGCAGCCATCGCTGGATGAGAGGAATCCTTCATTACGTGACGTCACGTATGAAGAAAGATATAACGAAAACACGAAGAGAATTCTACAAGATTTCATCTTTTATGAAAAGTACATTTCCCAAGGGTATTTCTTAAGGGTAGCAGTATTACCTTACTTTCTGAGAGAGAAGAGTAAAGTGATCTTCCATTATGCCAGAGAAGTAAAAATTTGTCTTTTTTTTTCTATCGTTCTCCATACATTATGTCACAATGCCTTTAATATTTCTCAGCAAGTTATCTCTGGATAAAAAAAAAAAAAAAAAAAAATCAATCTATACATCTTGAGCACATTGTTCGATTTTCCTTAAACTAAATTGATGTGCCCTACTTTTTTGCTGCATTCCGTCAAATCTCATAAATTATAATATTTAGGTTTCATTCCCGATTAAATTTGCAGCGGTGATCCGAAGGTGGTAAACAACAGCATAAGTATTACAGACCTATATCTTTATTGTGTGTGAAGTCCAATGTGTTTTTAAGTCTAATTTATGCACGACCGAGGTGATTTGTTAATATGAATGACATTTTTACTTCCAAAAAAGCCGGTATTTACAGATAAAAGGGATATTTCACATGCATGACACTCGTTAGACTAGTGGATATCATCATTTCCTCAGACATTATTTTATTTGAACAGGGTTGTAAAAGATAAATTAACACCTGTTCATGTGTCAAATAGGTCACAGTACAAACGAAATAAATAAGGCCTACAAAATCAGAGCGATTCATACATTTTCATATTCAAATGATAAAATTCACGCCTGAGCAAAGTTGATTTTGGTCTGTTATACAAAGAAAAAAATATCAAAATAAAGCAAAGTCAACGGAAGCCTGTACCAAAATATTAGTGGAATATCTGTGGAATATTGGGAACAATTAAGTAGTTGAATGTTTTGCTGCACATCTCTTGGAACTGAATGACCACAAAACTAGTTAAATTATTTTAGGCTAGAAATAACGTAGTTTAAGAATGATGATTATGTTGCAGATATGCTACTAGTGATTCTAAATGCCAAAAAGCGCTAGGAACAAAATGTCCTTGGAGTATTAATTGACACTGCGTTATCTCGAAAGAACATGATATTAGTGATGTTTGTTTTAGAGTTAGCAGGATAATAAAAGCAGATGCACACAAACTCACCAACGCAGATACACACACACACACACACACACACATAAATACAGTACATATATATGTATGTATGTATATATATATATATATATATATATATATATCCATATGTATATATGTATATATATATGTATATATATATACATATATACATATATATACATATATATGTACATGTAATTATGTCACTAAACGTATGATTATCTTTCCCCATATTGCCATACTACAGATTTAACGGTTCGCAAGGGAAACAAACATCAGAGGCCGAATTCTCAAGATGGTCAAAGGCCACTGTTATTCGCACGCAACTCGTTGAACAGACATTATACACAGGGTAGTCTCACTTTGGTGATATAATTCTGCAAAGTGAAGACATATTCGTTCCCCTCACCATCATTGCAATGTCTCATGTACCGAATGACAACCCTCGCGGAAAAAATGGAGGTCGGGCAATTCTGTGGATAATACCAAGATCGATCTCGACGGCGTTTGCAAAATGCATGTCGGGGATTCCAGGCTGCGAGGTGTGGTATGAACCGTTTGGCTTCAGCCACATGGGAATGATGAAGGTACTAGAGAAGCATGGGATCGCAGACTGTCCCATGAGTTATGATGGCCACGAAAAGGAGTTCAAGATGACTGCCCAGGAATTAGAGAAATTAGCACCCGGAAGCACTTTCTTTCCAGATAGACTACCGTAAGTTTACCAAGCGTCTTCGACTCATGTTCACCAAGGCGTGTCAACTAGGAATTTTCAGTAATGACAAATGGTTAAATTTGGGCTTTAAGATCAGTTCATATTTATGTAATTATATAAGGTGTTACAAAAATAAACCTTTCCCACTGTTGATCCTTGATAGTCCAAAAATATACATTAGATCACACTGACATTGATATGGGCAAACGCGGGATAGTGTGGGATAGTGTACAATTTTTTGGAGGTAATTTGAAAATGATAGCATAAATCAGTAACTTTCATTAAATGTTCTCTGAAATGCAAATGCATGTTGATTTGTGTGGATTTATGATACCCTCAACATCATCTTTTCGGTGAAACGAATATGTAGAAGCATTCCATGCATTTGAACTAATTTTTCTTCTATTTTTCTTCATATTAGTTAGACAGTACCAAAATGAAAAATGCTTCCGACCTAAAATTCCTGTAGTGACCCCATCTGTCAATCATTGCTAAAGTACTGAAATGTTTAACAAAAGACATTGGAATGCACCTTCCCCGCGACTCAGCATAACTTGCATGTTCCCTCGCCATGTCTATTTTTAGTCACATTGATATCACAGAAACATGCAAGTCATGCTTGCAGAACAGCTCCATCAACTATATAGTCCATGGGCCAGGCCAGATATTGGTACCATCTGAGGTGGCAAAACCTTTTTGGTGTCATTTTGTTTGTCGGGCATGGACAGTGGCGTAACTACGGGGGGGCATGGGGGGGCACGTGCCCCCCCAATCCGCTGGTAAAAAAAAAAAAAAAAAAAAAAAGGAAGAAAAAAAAAAAGAAAAAAACCCCTACCAAAATGGTAATTCAAGGGTTAGTAAACTGCTTTTGAAATCGACATGAAAGGATGATCAAGAAAAAAAAATATTTCTCTAAGATTTCTTTTAACCATATAATTAAAGAGGTATTATAGTGAAACATTGTTCAAAAAGCCCGGAGACGACAAAAGATTGTGATTCAGTGTGATTCCTGGTTGGCATTTTTAATACAAGCAGGATGTGCGCAGTGTACTCAGAACATCGGAATGGCAAAAAGAGTCGCTGCAATGTTGCGCAATGTGATGTTTGATAGGTTGTACACATTTGCTATCAAAGCTTGATCATTGATTTTGCAGTGTTGCTTTACATACTTGTCTATATTAAAATGCCTTGCATTGCCAATAATAAGACTTGACCTTGGCTATTTCCTAACTTTTCCATCTATATGAAACACACACACTCACAAACACAAACAAATTAGGGGATGCTCTATATAAAGTGCAGATTTTGGACATCCTTCTCCCGCTTGGTCACTTCGACACCCCCTCGCTGGTCATAGATTACCTCCCCCAATCATGAACATAAACCGACACCCTTGACTACCAGTGGTGGATCCAGGGGGCGCACCGGGCGCCCCCTCCCTCCAAAGCGAAAAAATATATATGTAGCTACAAACGACAGTATTTTTACTGTAAAATGTCAAAATTTTCAAGCTCGCTCGCTTCGCTCGCTCGCATTCAATCGTTATGCAATTCTCCTGATGCTGCTGTTAGTAATTGCCAGCAGTTGCGCCCGGTGCGTCCCCTCCCCTTAATTTCCAAAGCGAAAAAATATAGCTACAAACGGCAGTTTGGGGACTGTAAAATGTCAAAATTTTCAAGCTCGCTCGCTCGCATTTAATCGTTATGCAATTCTCCTGATGTTGCTGTAAGTAATTGCCAGCAGTTGCGCCCGGTGCGCCCCATCCCCTTAATTTCCAAAGCGAAAAAAACATAGCTACAAACGGCAGTTTTGGGACTGTAAAATGTCAAAATTTTCAAGCTCGCTCGTTTCGCTCGCTCGCATTTAATGGTTATGCAATTCTCCTGATGTTGCTGTCAGTAATTGCCAGCAGTTGTGCCCGGTGCGCCCAGGCCCTCTCCTTAATTTCCAAAGCGAAAAAAATATAGCTAAAAACGGCATTTTTGTGACTGTAAAATGTCAAAATTTTCAAGCTCGCTCGCATTTAATCGCTATGCAATCCTCCTGATGTTGCTGTCAGTAATTGCCAGCAGTTGCGCCCGGTGCGCCCCCCTCCCCTTAATTTCCAAAGCGAAAAAAATATAGCCAAAAACGGCAGTTTTGGGACTATAAAATGTCAATATTTTCAAGCTCGCTCGCTTCGCTCGCTCGCATTTAATCGTTATGCAATTCTCCTGATGTTGCTGTCAGTAATTGCCAGCAGTTGCGCCCGGTGCGCCCCCTCTCCTTAATTTCCAAAGCGAAAAAATATAGCTACAAACGGCAGTTTTGGGACTGTAAAATGTCAAAATTTTCAAGCTCGCTCGCTTCGCTCGCTCGCATTTAATCGCTATGCAATTCTCCTGATGTTGCTGTCAGTAATTGCCAGCAGTTGCGCCCGATGCGCCCCCTCCCCTTAATTTCCAAAGCGAAAAAATATACCTAAAAACGGCAGTGTTGGGAACATAAGATGTCAAAATTTTCAAGCTCGCTCGCTTCGCTCGCTCGCATTTAACCGTTATATGCCATTTTCCTGATATTACTGCCAGTAATTGCCAGCAGTTGCACCCGGTGCGCCCCCCCCCCTGAATTTCCAAAGCGAAAAAATATAGCTACAAACGGCAGTTTGGGGACTGTAAAATGTTAAAATTTTCAAGCTCGCTCGCTTTGCTCGCTCGCATTTAATCGTTATGCCATTCTCGTGATGTTACTGTCAGCAACTGCCAGCAGTTGCCTCCGGTGCAATCCCCTTAATTTCCAAAGCAAATATATATATATATATATATATATATATATATATATATACATACATACATACATATATTATTATATATAGCTACAAACGGCAGTTTGGGGACTGTAAAATGTCAAAATTTTCAAGCTCGCTCGCTCCGCTCGCTCGCATTTAATTGTACGTTATGCAGTCAGATGTTGCTGCCATGAGGTGCCCCCCCAATGTCTTGATCCACGGTACGCCACTGGGCATGGATATGCTTATCAAGCTATGATAGCATTTCCAAATGAGTAGCTTAGTCATAATAAATGAATTTTTAACCAATTTGGTCTCGTTGTTATATCCCTATACTTCTGAATCGAAACTAACCATTATACAAAGAAGAGCACTGTCTTCTGTATGTTCCATAGAGCTGTAAAATGCAGCTCTGTGGTATGTTCACAGGTGTTCTGTAGTAAACGCGGTGCGCTTAGTCTTTATTCAAGGCAGCGAAGGGAATATCCAAAGGTTATGATGTCCACAGCGCTTAGTCTTTATTCTAGACGGCGAAGGGAATATCCAAAGCATATGATACAGTGTATATCCTTTTATCTAAAAACAACAACAATAACAAAAGCAATTCCTCGTGAATTTTACCGTATTTTTCAATTATTTATCATTTTCCGGCGAAAACGCTACGGTGAAAACGCTAATACCACGCCAATGTCGCTTTATTTCCATCCAACAATATAAGATAATGCAAAAACAATGTACCGGTACAGTACGATACATTATAATAAATAATATTGTAAATGAACAGAGTGATTTTTGTTTAAAACTGATGTATTTGTTGATAGGGTAGTATAAAAATAGTATAGATAATCCCTTTTATGAGGAACTTTAGATATGATAACGGTACATTGGTCTAAAAAAAAGACTAAGCGCACCGCGTGACAGATGTGGACATCATAGCCCTTTGGATATTCCCTTCGCTGCCTTGAACAAAGACTAAGCGCACCGCGTTTACAACAGAACTCCTGTGGACATACGGAAGACAGTGCTCTTCTTTGTATAGCGGTTAGTTTCGATTCAGAAGTAAAGGGATATAAAAACGAGACCAAATTGGTTAAAAAATCATTTATTATGACTAAGCTACTCATTTGGAAATGCTATCATAGCTTGATAAGCATATCTATGCCCGACAAACAAACTGACACCAAAAAGGTTGTGCCACCTCAGGTGGTACCAACAACCCATTTTTCGGGTCTTGGCCCATGGACTAATACCACAGTGCTGCCAATTTGTGTTTCCTAGGACCCCATTTACAGTGCGAGGCTCGGCCGCAGCTCGGCCGCGGCCGAGCCCACCTTCATTTCAGTGTAAACGCGCAAAAGGCCAAATGGTCTCTGCCATGGCCGAGCCGCGGCCGAGCCCGGCCTTTTCTCAGTGTAAACGCAAACTGGGCCAAATGCGCGGCTAATTTTAGTCTGGCTTCCAAACCAACCCTCTGCCTGTATATTTCTCTATTCAGGATATTAACCCCCTCAACGTCGAAAGCTAGTATAGTTTAAGGTGGTTTTGTCCTGCAACGGATTTTTCCTTCGGCAAACGCCTTTGCCGAACGGCGACTTCGTCGCCACGGAATCCAGTTGGCAAAGGGTCTGAAAACCAGACTATACCAAATTGCGTTTGTTTACAAGCAGAGCGCCACTACGACAAAATATTGAAAGGTTTGAATTAAAAGCGCGGCCGAGCCCGGCAGTGTAAACGGACAATATTGCGGGGCTCGGCCCCGCAATTGAGGCTGGGCTCGGCCGCGGCTCGGCCCAGCCCCGCACTGTAAACGGGGTCTAAGTCTATAGCCCTACTATTAACAGTAACGATGTGATGTAAAATGATTTGGTTTCATTTGACTTTTGTACATTTCTCAATAATGAAGGTTTGCATCTATCAAGAAAGAGTTGGAGGAATCAACCAGTAAATATGTTTTCGTTAAGGATGGAAGCTATGCCATGTCAACTGATCAGAGACGACAATTCCTCCCAAAAGGATACCAACACGTCTTCATCATCCGACATCCTCTGCTAGTGTACAAATCAATTAGAAAGGCGTTCTTCGCACAGTTCCTGGAAGCTGGCATTCTGAAGTTCAACGAAACTGATGAAAGTTCCTTCGACTACCGCCTCTACGCCAATGAGTATAGCTCTGATGCCCTCTTCCAACAGCATCATGAGCTCTGGACCTACATACGAGATCATGTCAACCCGTCACCGTTAGTCATCGATTCGTCTGCTCTTCTCACCAACCCCGCACCAGTACTCCGAGAATTCTGTGAAACCGTGGGTTTCCCCTACTCCAACTCGCTCCTACAATGGTCCGCTTCCCCTGAGGTAGCCAAGTCATGGAAATGGCCAGCTGATAACATGTACAAGAATGAAGCCTTCTTGGGCGTGTCCATGTACAGCACCCATTTCACTCCATCAGCAGCGGTCCCGTCCTGGGAGGAGGTAACAGACGATGTGCGGGAGCTCGCTGAGAAAGCGATGCCGTACTACGAAGACATGATTCAACATCGGCTTATTGAGTAGTCAGTAAAAATGTGTTTGCCATTCTTCATTATTAAAGCAAACATGTTACTAAAAAATGTAAAATTTGTAATGACGCAATACATACGATTAGTACATAATTTGAGAAAGTATGAGCACTTCTATATTAACATTGTCAAATGTAGGCAAGAATTTCATATGCAACATAAATCTGCCACGAAAGATACTATCAGATTACATTTACAAATCAGTCAAGAACCTTATGAGGTGTGACTACGAGTGCAGGTTTGATATTGTATACCAGCTGCTTCATTTATTTTTTTTTAACAAGTCATGTGATTTTTGGTTTTCTTTAGTATTGAGATGAATCATCAAGATTCAAGATTCAAGATTCAAATTTATTTTCACTTCCATCAAATAAACAAAGAAATTATATACATTGCATATGTACAGGATATTTGTAATACTTGCAGAATGTGATTTGACAAAGTACATATGAAAATGAGAAGTAGATGAAAAAAAATGCAATTATGTCTTTGTTAATAGTACAAGTCAACTAAGGATGAGGATGAAAGTGGAGGGTCCCACTAAGAAGCAGAGCTTGTACGACATGGGACCCTCAGAAAATATACAAGACAGCAATATAGAACAGAATAAAACGAACCGATGTCAACTGACATCAAGATGATTGGGAAGGGAAAAAGAAATAAAAGGGGAAAAAACAGGGAAAAAATGAAAAAGGGGAAAAAAACTACAGCACGTGCCATCGTGGACGCAAGCAATCTGGATTCCATAATGTAAAATAAGTCATGAAGTACAACCTGAATTGAATATAATGCAAAAAAAAAAAATATATACATAATTATGTTGGTAAGAATTCATCAATGTTAATACACTAGATTGCTGATTTCTGTGCAGGTGCCATGTTATTTCATTTTATTGTAATTCAACTATTTTAGTTCAATGGCACATTTTGGCAGTTCGCGGGCCTCTTGACTCACCCAGTGAAGTGATAAAACATGTCCCCCTTTACCTTAGAAAATCACCTGATATACAATAATAATTATGTATCCTTGTATTCTGCCAGTTTTCCCTCCTATTGCCTATATGGAATGAGGAATGATGTGTCACAATGCATACGCATCATAGACATGCTATAGTAACACAATTGACATTATAGTACAGGAATGACGACAGTCACATGGAGATTATGTTTCTTGTTTGTGAACAGATTCAGGACTACGTGTGGAGTCTATGGAGTGCAGTGCCTTCAAAAAGAGATTGTTTACATACACTGCTTGTAACCCCCTCTTGCTGTGTCAATACAATTTATTTCATCAGGTTGATCTACAAACATGACAGGACACGAAATAAATGTACTGCTATACATGCAATGGTCTCCAAAAACCTTCTTCCTGCTATGTGCAATGATCAAAATTAATGATTGATATACTTTCGAGTGTATTTACGTCGAGGGCAGTTCGTCATAATCTTAAGACAGTGTACCCTCATGCTAACCAAACCGTTTGATATCAAATTATACATGTTACTACTTTAATATTTTGGAGAAATCGGTATAGCTTTAATGATGTCATTTATGGTTTTTTTTTTTAACAATTGTAGTGGCAACGCGTTCAGAAATGTACAGTATATATTTCACACGTCCTTTATGTAGCTTGTGTTTTAATTGACATAACTTTACGTTTTGTTATTGTCATTTTACTGCCTTTAAATCCTTTGTACATGAAATGTTTCCCTGACATAGATAAATAGAATGAATAAAAGGGAAAAGAATTACATTTAGGGCGGTGAATTGGCTCAGTCGGTAGCGCGTCTGCCTCACGATCCTAAGGACCCGGGTTCGAACCCGAGTCTGGACTGAGCAATGTTGTGTGTAATCATACTGTCCCCTCTAGCAAGAGGCAAAACACTCTGTCCCTCGGATAGGACATAAAATGGGGGTCTCGTGTATGAAAGAGTCACAGCTCATGCACGTAAAAGATCCCGCCTCATTCATTCATCGCAAAGAGCAGGGTGTTTCACCCGGTGAAGTGGTCCCACCTCACATTAACTGGACCCCATGTATATAGTAGTAGAATTGTGCAAAATTTGACTTAAGCATGAAACTTTCACCAGTGTTAGTACAAACCACAAGATTCATTTTAAGATCGGGAGGTAAGTCTGATTTGACCTCTGATGACCTCCAGAGGTCAATGAACTTTAAATATCAGAATATTGATGTTTGGAGGCATTTGTGAATGATAGGCCTAGATCCTGGTTACGCTGCAATAAATATGCATTTGTACTACAAAATCTTCCGATTCCACAGGGCATTGACAGGTTTCTACCTTTGAACTCTGATGACCTTTGGAGGTCAATGACCTCAAAATACACGTGTACCATAATATTGATCTGTGATGTTATTAGTTAATTATAAACATGGTTAAGATGTACAAAACAAGCATATCTGTTTTACAATGAAATTGTCTTCACATTCCAAAGAGCAAAGATAGATTACTACCTCTGACCTCTGGTGACCTTAAGAGGTTAATGACCTCAAAATATCATAATATTGATCTGTGGTGTCATTAGTTAATGATAAACATGGTTAAGATGTACAAAACAAGCATATCTGTTTTACAATGAAATTGTCTTCATATTCCAAAGAGCACAGACAGGGCTCTACCTTTGACCTCTGGTGATCTTCAGAGGATGTACAAAACAAACATATCTGTTTTACAATTGTAGCCAAGATGGCTACTAGCACATAAAACAAAGAATGGTATAGAATATAATAGAATAGAATAGGATAGAGAGTACAAGAAAACAGAACACTGCATTCGTTTTCCTAGTCACCCTGTGGCGTCAACATGCTCAGTATTTTCCCCTTCTTGGAGTTTATGAAACCGTTTATCTTCCTTTCAGCTATTTCCTTTTTTGTGTGTGTGTGTGTCAAAACCCCCTCTCCCAAGAAAAGTCTATGCATGGTCATAGGAATTTATGAGTTTGACAATAGGCTACTTTCCCCGCTAGTGGTCAGTTCCAATGGCTCTCCATCCCCAAAGTCCCGCACCAAATTACGGGGAATGACATGATGGCGTGTTTTTACCCTCTGATCCCCAAACATAAATGATCTTTCGAGCTGGCAGGTCGCCCTCCTGCCAGAATTTATCCCTCTAAAGAGCTTTTTACACTTGCAAATTTTTGCTTGGTCCTGTACCGACGGTGGGGCTGGGGGGGGGGGGGGGGTCTTAGCCCCACCAATAAGGAATTAATTTCTAGTGAGCACCACACCCCAATATAAGATTGAGCCAATGAAAAGCTTTAGGGAAAGGAAGTTTGTTAGGAAATTAGTTATAAAAAAAAAAAAACATGTTTGAGCCGAGAAATCAGAGTGGCAAGCACAATGAGAGCGGCTTCACACTATGTAGTGAAGCAAAGGCTGCAGAGTCAGAGTATTTTGGAAGTTTGAGGAACTTTGAGAATAGTTGGAGACCACAGAGATAAAGTCAGGAGCTCCCCTTCCTTGGTACATCATGCCCCCCTCCAAATCAATCAACTAATCTTTATCGACGCTGATTACACCATCGACCTACGCTGTAAATGTGATGACCAATCCAATATCTATCCGCCTCTGTACAATAAAATGGTTGCCGGCTTGGAGAAAGTCGTAAGGAGCTTTTGGGAACTTACACAATAATGACGTTGTCTTCATATATTCCAAAGAGCACAGACAGGTTTCTTCCTTTGGCCTCTGATTACCTTGACAGTTCAATGACCTCAAAGTATCAGAATATTGATGTTTGGCATCATTGATTAATGATAAACATGATGATGTTCTATAGAGAGCATGGTTGGCCCTATTTATTAATCTGGTCTGGTGCATACTGAAAACGGAAAAAGCATAAATAAAAAAAAAAAATCGACCACTGACTCTTGCCACTGCCTCGGAGCCCCTATACCCCATGCTTAGAAAACACACACACACACACACACATTCCGCCGCCCCTGTTTAGGTGTACTCTTTAGGAAAATTGAACATGGAATTGTGAAGTGCATGTCACCATGTCCCCAGGGAAGAAATTACACTGTATACTGCACTTGCAGATCTGTCAAACCTGTACCGCCCCACCCTGGAAAAAAGACAGCAAATGACAAATGCGAT
Source organism: Diadema setosum (assembly GCF_964275005.1). Classification (NCBI taxonomy): domain Eukaryota; kingdom Metazoa; phylum Echinodermata; class Echinoidea; order Diadematoida; family Diadematidae; genus Diadema; species Diadema setosum. The sequence continues at coordinate 44,099,644 of NC_092689.1, forward strand.
ATATTTCTTATAAATGAAAAAAAAAATATTGCGCTGGTGATTCCAATGACATATCTCATTAGGATTGATTTCTACGCCATATTTTTTTTTTCCAGGAAAACATCAATAAATCGGAGTTGAGTAATTTGTCGACCCCCCCCCCCCCGCTAATGTAGGACAGTAGGTGTTTATATATATATATATATATATATATATATATATATAAGAGAAATCGTTTAAGAGGAATGACTAATTTACGTTTGAAGACATTTCAAGATATGTAGTCTGATTTGTTAAGGGGCAAATCATTCTACTGTTTGCAGTCTTGTAAACATACTTGTATCTTTAGCGAAAACTGTTCGAGTACATGGACGGTGACAAGTAGGCCCCTTTAATCAAATTATGTATGAACCAAATGGTTTCTTTTGAACATGTATTGTGTTGAAAAGTTCTTGGCAAAATTCAAGGGAAAATGTGTACATGAAAATTCTGATGTTAAAAGCATGTGATGGGAAATGTAAGCAGTATGTGCGAATGCTTCTATGTTTCCTTATTAATTGTTAGTGGGGAAAAGAAAAGAAAAGAGAAGTCTCGCTCTACAATGTCTATACACCACAACGCCTACGGATATCTAAGCTGGAGGTGGGTTGAAATATCTTGTTTAGAGCACCAACCTAAGTACAGATTAATTGGCACGCTATCTTTTGAAGAGAAACAATACTTTGTTTCACATTGTTAGTGGGAAAAAAAAAAGAAAAGAAAAGAAAAGAAAAGAAAAGAAAATGAAAGAAAACAGAAGTCTCGCTTCATGAGAGATGGTTAGATCCCGCTCTACACCACAACGCCTACGAGTGTATAGACTGGAGGTGGGTTGGAATGTCTCATATAGAGCACCAACAGTAAGTGCAGATTAATTGCAACGCTATCTTTTGAAGAGAAACAATACTTTGTTTCACACACGATGATACAATGATAGCAGAAAGACCACTGATAATCATCCACTCATGTGAAATCAAGCAGAAGTTCTCTCAAAACATTTCAAGAGGCATCTTGGTGAGTTACAGTCTGTTAAACATGTCGATATAATGTGAAAAACAAATTGAAGGCCACCTGCAATAGGCCACCTGCAATACAGCCTTGCATCTTCCGACATCACAACTTCACGTGAAATGATCAACACGTTCCATATACTCGTGATGGAGAGGGAAAATAATAAACAACATTGCAGGATTGATGCATTTCTGCCAAGACAACAGACGGGAACTGATTCCACGTAAAATACATAAACATGTACATATATGTATTTTGATTTCTCCATGCATTTTTCCCATATCATTAGACATTACACACAATCATTGCACACGTATACTTGATATGGTGTTCAGCTCACTGTGTGCAGACTGAGCACGACCCGATAATTCAGAACCTTTGCCTGAGAAAGGATTGTAGCCTGTCCCGCGAGTCAAAAAGAAGCTTTCTTATCATCTCGTGCATCCTGTACTCTATGTGCAATGCACCCATCATAGAGACAAGCTTGCCTTCACCCAGACTGTTTAGATATTGCCAATGGAAGACTCTGATGATCGCATACGAGTGGTTGTGCACCTGTAAGAACGCTGGTCTGACCTCAGGATGTCTATCCAGTTTAGTCGTGGTGGAGATCTGTGTGCCGATCCGTGCAATCGCGTGCTTCACTGAAGACGCAGATGCTGCCCTGTCTTGAAAGAGATCGAGGGTATACATCGAGACCAATACCCCGTTCACAGTCCCACTTTGTCTAGCACAACCTCCAGAGGTTGTGCTGTGTTCACGCCAGACGATGGGGACTGTGAACGGTCACGGCGTAAGCGTCTAGCACAAGTCTGGAGTGAGTCCGGCGTGAATCTAGCGTGAATGTCGTGCTAGACAGCCTAGCACGACTCTAGCACAACCTCTCAACCTCTAGAGGTTGTACTGTGTTCACGCCAGACGAGAGGACTGTGAACGGTCTCGACACAAACACGGCGTCAACATAGTCTGGTTTTGTTGCCGCCCTTAATGAAGTCACAGTTTTTGTCAAAGAATAAGGCCCATCAGCTTAACCTGCTACTTATTTTGTTGTAAGAAGCAGTAAATATTCTGGAAAGGAAATTAGTGTGAGAAAACGGTCTGAAAACCAGACTAGCGTAAACACAGCACACACTTCCACTGACCAGCCCAGTTTGTGGTGAAAAAAAAAATACTCTTCCACTGATTTCTATAGCACTGTATGCGGACCTCACTCTATACAGCAAGGGGACTCTGAACGAGGGTCTCTCTAACCACCCACTGAGTTTGTATAAAAAATAGCTAGTTTTCATCTAGCATGTCCTCCAGAGGTCCTCCTAGACTCGCAGGGGGACTGTGAACGGGGTACAATTTCAGCAGGAGGTTACACTGAATCATCACTTGTTAGCAGTGGCAGAGAGTTTTAACCGGATCATTCAGGTGATATTACCCGCTGCCAGCGTACCCTGATTCACACATTGGATGCAAACCGGATGGCCGCCATATTGGAAACAAGCAATATTTGGGCATGGGGGCACTACTCTTGGCCAGGCCCAATTGTTAAAGGTAGGGAATCCCATTTGCATGCCTTAAATGAAGAGTTGTATAAATACAGTGGTATGTTGAAGAGAGTATCATTTTAGAAACTCCCATAAAGTATTGAAAGTGGAAGGTAACATTTAGTACATTTTTATTGACCGTTAGATTTTGAATTGAATTTTTTTTTTTCGGGGCTCACCGTAAATTCCAGTACATTTTGGGAGGTCTGTAAAAAGTATCCCCTACCTTTAAGGAGTATCGAGTATAAAGAAGACAATTAGAGCAAGTAGTTCCACTCCTATTTGGACGTGAGGTACCTAAGGATGTCATCAAAAAATAAATGCCCCAAGTTGCCTGACTTCACTCTAAATTCGTTGGATTAAAAAATTAATCTAATAGACCATGAGGAGGGACAAATTTAAATAAGATTATTAATTTCAAATCTAATGGATTTAATTTCTAAGTCAATTAGACTAAAAATTGTAATCTTATGTGGATTTGTCCCTCTTCATTGTCTTATTAGATTACCTTTTTAATCCAACGATTTTAGAGTGTTGATGACTTAAACAATAACTGGATGGCAATAGCAAGACACAAAGACACAGGATTACTTCATGTGGAATGCATGTTAGGCCTCACAGTATGTCGTTTTCCAGATCGTCCATGACATCACTGTATGCTCCAGGACCACGAGTCATTCATCGGAACCATACAGCCCACGAGCTCGAAACTAGGTAGCATTGCCCATGAGCTTGACACTAAGTTTAGGCAAACCAGGCCCAAGAGAGTCCGACACATTGGGGAGGGGGGGGGGGGGAGGAGGTCCTCAAGACCTATACACTGAATAGATTAAGCTTTTTGAAATACATATAATAATCTCGTACCGTCGAGTGTCGAGTTCGCGGACCGCACAGCTTGTGGGCCTAATCATATTTGATGTCGAGCTCATGGACCTTGTTCATCTAGTGTTTAGGTCACAGGATGTATGACTCGTTGTCTGCGTAACTCATGGGCTGTACGACTCTTGAGTTTTTTGACTTGTGACGTACACCCTGATGAGGTGGGCCTGTTGTTTTCTGGTTAGCATCTTTCACCCTTTCATCCAGTTCAAGTGACTTTGCCATAGGTTACAGTTCGTTATTCCGAAGGTTCGTTATTCCGAAGGTTCTTTAGTCCGAAGGTTCGTTATTCCGAAGGTTCGTTATTCCGAAGATTTGAATGTGAAGATGTGTGATTTTTACTAATAAAAAAATTGATATACAGAATTCAGCAGTTTATATGAATAACAATCTTGTAAGAATTACGAGTTCATTGTCATTACTTGGTGTCATTATTGATTATAAATTATCTTGGCATAAAGATAATTGATTCAGTCTGTAATAAGATTTCTAAATGTATCGGTATTTTATACAAATTACGATATTTTCCTCACAATATTTTATGTATGATTTATAACGCTATTATATTAAGTCAACTTCAATATGGTAACATTGCTTGGGCGTGGAAATACATCAAATTATTCTATGGTCAGACTTTTCCGTCTGTAGAAGAAAGCAGTAAGAATTATATGTCACGCCAATTATTTTGCCTCCACTAAATCTCTTTTTATGAAATGTAATGTTTTAAGCATTTTTGAATTGAACAATTATAATATTGGTGTATTTATGTATTTATGTTTTAAAAATTGCCCCAAGTCTTTCTTCCTTGTTTCAATTAAATAGTGTTATTCACTCGTATTGTTTGAGAAATCCTCTGAATTATCATTTACCTCTTAATAAAACAAATGTTGGTTTACATTCTGTTTTGTATAGAGGACCTTTAATTTGGAATAACTTGCCACAGCCAGTTAAAATGAGTCCATCTTCAGATGTTTTTAAACGAAGATTTAAATCATTCTTATTGCTATGGAAAAAGAAAATTAATCTACACATTCGGGTATTACTCTGTGTTTGTTTGTTGTTTGTTTTTTGTCTCTTTATGTGTCTGTTGTAGAACATGTATTTTCAATTACTTTGGTTTTAATATCTATGAACATTTATTTGTACGACTTGATATGACTTTTATTATAAATGCTTTTGTTATGGTGGCAGCTGCTTATAACACTCTGTTTTTCTTGCTGTCTCCATATTCTGTTACGTTTGAATTGTCAATTTGAATTTATTTATATACCTTGTCTGAATGGTTTTTTTATCTGTTTGAATGAAATAAACGCGAATTGAATTCGAAAAAAAAAAAGATTCGTTATTCCAAAGGTTCGCTAATCCAAAAATGTGATAAGGTTCGTTATTCCGAAGGTTCATTAATCCGAAAATGAAATAAGGTTCGTTACTCCGAAGGTTCGTTAATCCGAAAATGACACAAAGCTCGTTATTCCGAAGGTTCGTTGCGGACCCTATTTCACATCGGATCAACGAACCTTCGGACAACGAACCCTATTTCATTTTCGGATTAACGAACCTTCGGAATAACGAACCCTATTTCTTTTTCGGATAAACGAGCCTTCGGAATAGCGAACCCTATTTCATTTTCGGAATAACGAACCTTCGGAATAACCCCACAAATGTTCGGATTAACTAACCTTTTTCATTTTCGGATTAACGAACCTCTAGGTATAGGGAATTTGTGTGTTTCGGATTAACGAACCTTCGGAATAACGAACAGCACCCTTGCCATATGCCTGTTCACATACTATTAAGCATCAACCCAAAATATGGTACTCCTCTCCCCACCTTCCATGTTTAAGCGTACAAATTTTGTCTAGTGCAAATTGAATAATGTTGCACATAATTTCATGCAAGCTAGGCTGCATAACTAACCCAAACATAAATATTATATTTGAGGTCACTGCCATCACTGAAGACACGTAAGATTCATATCTGAAGTAATTGACCGCTCACATTCCCGAGACCTTTTACTATGAACCAATGCTCTGTGGAATATGCGTACATGCTTTGATTATAACGACAAGGCGTGATTTGTACATGATTAAGCCAAACATCAATATTTGTAATCCTACACAAATTTTGATATTCTGTAAGTCTGACCTCACATTGTCCTTAGATGTCAAAGTTGGATATACACAGGGTAATGACCAATGTTCTGTGGAATGAGAAGACACTTTTATTGTAGCATAAATGCTTATAGCATAATGCATGATTGCACACCAGGTATACAGTTAACCATTGAATATACGTCAAATATCAATATTCTGATATTTTGAGGTCATTGACCTGTCACAGTCCTCAGAGGTCATAGGCAGAGACATGTAAATAATTTCCCTTGATCTGAGGAATAGGAAAGCGATTCAGTTGTAACACAAATGAATTTTTAAGACATCGTTATCATGTTTATCATCAACCAATTGCACCAAATATCAAAATTCTGATAATTCGAGGTCATTGATCTCTGGAGGTCATCAGAGGTCAAAGGTTGAAACCTGTCTGGGTTCTATGGAACATGAAGACAATTCCACTGTAACAAAAAAATTAGTTTTTAGTACATCATTACCATATTTAGCATTCATTAATGACGCAAAATATCAATTTTTATCAAATTTTGAGGTCATTGACCTTTGGAGGACATCAGAGATCAATTCAGTCTTACTTCCCGATCTTGAAATGATCTTATAACATGTACTAACACTGGTGAAAGTTTCATGCTTTAGTCAAATTTTGCACAATTTTTCGGCTTATCTGCTCTACTAATTTAAGACCAGCTTAGCATAGTTGAATATTGGTTATCCAGCCATCTTCTCAGATCGAAATGAACAAACAATTACATCGATCCACTTACCAATAATGGCAACATTACTTTGTGGAGCGCTATGCCAATACAGGAATGCACCATCTTTTTCTATGTGTATGACTCTTTGAATTTATTTTTTAAAAGGCATTACTCTTTAATCTGCAGTACTTAGGACAAATCAAGTCAAACTTCAGAAATTGCCTATAGTCTGTATTATGTTAAATTAAATCTGGCTTGTGAACTTCTCTTCGAATAAGTAGACAATAAACCACCATGATGTTTACCAGCTATAGAATGAACAATGCAGCCATTATGTCAGTATGTGGTAAGATATCCACTTCTGCGTTATGATGACTCATTCAACAATGATTAGTTAAGCTAATTTCATTCTATCTATGCACGGATCCTTTTCCAGCCAGCACAGGCTGTTTTTCACTTGGTCTGAGTCAATAAAGCAAATATTATAGTCGGGCCTAAATGAATATGATTACAATCAAATATGATCATTCATAAGCATCAGAAACATGCCAATGAATAACACTGAACACGTTTTTGTAATCAAACATTTTCGAACACCTTTTGAAAGAGTATGTATATAACATATTCCTATTACAGACATACATATATATATATATGTATATGGTCTGGAACAATCCTATTCATATTATGAAAGTAACTGTGAGCATGTTGTGTATGTGTGTTGTGTGTGTCAGTAGTCAGTATGCATGTGTGTGCGTGCATGTGAGTGTGTTTGTGTGTGTGTGTGTGTGTGTGTGTGTGTGTGTTGGAGTCTTTGTTATTTGTCTATTATTCCCAAGATTCATAAATCAGAAAATGAAATAAGGTTCGATATTCTGACGGTTCGTCAAGCCGAAATTGGAATTAGGTTCGTTTATCCAAAACTGAAAACAAAAAACAAAAAAATTGTATATGTTTGATCATATTGTTAAAAAAGAATTGTAAATTATGCCACACGTACAGAGAATAGATCAAATCATATCAAATCGTATCAAATAATTTGAAATTTTTATCAATGTGTACAGATCTGACTACTATTACTATTATTATTATCATCACGATAATCATTCTTATGATTATTTATCTATTCATTTGACATTTCAGCATAAACTAAAACAGACAATCACATTTATTATAATGAATGTGGTGATTCTAGGTGCAGACCCCTGGTTGCCAGGAGAGAAAAAGGCAAACTTTTGATCATCGAGTCTCGAGGCCTTCCTCCCCGACCAGTGCATGCACCCGGAATCAGCTATATCAATGTAAAACAATCATATATTAATATCAAATGATACATAATAACGCTTGACAAATATATAATTCAAGTACAAATAAAGAAAAATATACATAAGCCTATAACTACAATCTGTCACTTGAGAAAATGCGTTTTATACTGTAATCTTACTTCAGGCTATAAGCAAAACTGAAGTTTCGCTCTCTATATTTTGGTAACAAACATCACGTGGAACAATGTGCTCAACACTTCCTCAGACACTATTTTATTTGGGCGGGGTTGTAACAGCCAAATCAACAACTGCTCTTGTGTCAATAGGTCACAGTACAAATGAAATAAATAAGGCCTACAAAATCAGAGCGATTCATACATTTTCATATTCAAAAGTTAAAACTCACGCATGAGCGAAGTTCATTTGGCCTGTTGTACAAAAAAAAAAAAATCAAAATAAAACCATTACATAGAGTCAACGGAAGGCTGTCCCAAAATATTAGTGGAATATCTGTGAAAAATATCGGGAACAATTAAGTAGTTGAATGTTTGCTGCACATCTCTCGGTACTGAATGACCACAAAACTAGTTGAATTATTTTAGGCTAGAAATAACGTAGTTTAAGAATGATGATTATGTTGCAGATATGCTACTAGTGATTCTAAATGCCAAAAAGCGCTTGGAACAAAATGTCCTTGGAGTATTAATTGACATTGCGTTATCTCCAAAGAACATAATATTAGTGATGTTTGTTTCAGAGTTAGCAGGATAATAAAAGCATATGCACACAAACACACCAACGCAGATACACACACACACACACACACACACATATGTATGCACATATATATATGTATGTATATATATATATATATATATATATATATATAACCATATGTACATATAATTATGTGACTAAACGTATGATTATCTTTCCCCATATTGCATACTACAGATTTAACGGCTCGCAAGGAAAACAAACAGAGGCCGAATTCTCAAGATGGTCAAAGGCCACTTTTATTCGCACGCAACTCGTTGAACAGGCATTATACACAGAGCAGTCTCACTTTGGTTTTATAATTCTGTAAAGTGAAGACGTATTCCCTTCACCATCATCGCAATGTTTCATGTACCGAATGACAACCCTCGCAGAAAAAATGGAGGTCGGGCAATTCTGTGGATGATACCAAGATCGATCTCGACGGCGTTTGCGAAATGCATGTCGGGGATTCCAGGCTGCGAGGTGTGGATAGAACCGTTTGGCATCAGCCACTTGGGAATGACGCTACTGGAGAAACATGGGATCACAGACTGTCCCATGAGCTATGATGGCCACGAGAGGGAGTTCAAGTTAACTGCCCAGGAGCTAGAGAACTTTGCACCCGGAACCACTTTCTTTCCAGATAGACTACCGTAAGTTTACTAAGCGTCTTCGACTCCTGTTCACCAAGGCGTGTAAATGATTAATTTTCAGTAATGACAAATGGTTAAATATTTGGACTTAAAGATCAGTTCATCCGTATGTAATTATATTAGGTGTTACAAAAATAAACATTTCCCACTTTTGATCCTTAATAGTTCAAAAATACACATCAGGTAACACTGACATTGATATGAGCAAAAGCGGAATAGTGTACAATTTTTTGAAGGTAAATTCCTTTAACGGCGCTAGTCGTTAAAAGGGGTTTACACTCGCTCATGGGATCGTTTTTTGCCTTTTAAGGGCATCCGGCGCTAGTCGGAGCCTGAGAGCAGGCGGCATACGCAAAGAGCGCCGCCGAAAACATGAACGAGTGATCTCCTTTGATGGTTCCCGATGGCGCAACCGCATTAGGACGCTTAGCAGTGCGCGTGGGAAAGCTGAACATTTAGCGTGGGAAAGTTTAGCAGTTAATGTGAGAAGGGATCATTCTGTACGTGGATTTCACGGAGAGAGCATCAATTTCGGGCCCCCCATAACCACCCCTACACTTTTTCCTGTTAAAAATGCGTTGATTATTTGTGAAAGTTGTCGATACACAAGTAAATTTGGAATTACTCGTAGTATAATTAAATGCCTATTGACCTATCGATGTGGCAGGTAATAGACATTGAGGAAAGTTGTGCTGTACAGCCAAAATTAATTATTGAATTAATAGGAATTTAATTTTTGTATCTTATAGTTTGAGATCGTTGTCCTTAAACAAGTGTGGACGGATATCGCGCTAAAAGCGGATTATAGGTCCGAGTGATGAGGGAATCGCAATGTGTGATCGTCTAAGGGATCCCAGACAAGACTACCTTGTTGTCGACGTCTAGCTTGGCAGGTTAGGGCTTTTCCGCCATTTTTTCCTTTAAGGTTTTTTTTTTTTTTTTTTGGCAGTTTTTCCCCCAATCCTGGGGTCTCCTTCCCTCCGGGGACGCGCGCGGCTCCGCGCCGTGGACGCGCGGCGGCGCTGAGGCTGTGTTCCTCACGGTACGGTGGGCCCATGGTGTGACTCAAATCTGGGTGGCGTCGCTCACAGAACTCTTACACATAGAAGAATCATTAGCCACCCGTTCTGTCGCCGTCGCTCGACTGGTTGTCACGTGACGTCCGCCATTTTGCTTAGCAACACTTTTTTGTGTGGAAGGCCGTAGCGCCATTCATTGACCGTGCTTTTCTGACATTTCGAACTGAGCCAGGCACTAAAATGCCTTATTGTGCGGCTATAAACTACACAAATCGTTTGGCAGGAGGATGTTGAAAGACTTTTCACAGGTGAGTTTGACACTGGTAAGCCATGATGAGAATGACAAGTGAATTAATGCCCCTAATTACGTTATACATTCAGGCGGATCGTGATCTGGCTTACTTGAGCTCAATCATTACGTAGTCCCAAACACTCGATTCTGTGTTTGGCGTGTATGCTGTCTGTTTATCTCTGTTAAAAAAATTGAACTAGGGCCTGGTCTACGTTGTGTGGAAGGGAAAACAGTATTGTAAATTACATGTAAACGTACTCGTGTAAATCTGATTTAAGATGTACATGTAGATTTGTTTTATAGACTAAAATATGTTATTAGTTAAGGATATGGGCTAAAATTTTGTTAAACTTTACCTCTGAATTGGCCAGATCCCACCCCAAGGACATAAAGGTTGTGATTCTCTTCCGAATACAACAAAGTTAGGGGTAATGATATGATTAATATATTGTACGGGGAACCAGGGAGGTGGTCTCTCTGGGTGCGCGTGCATGTTATCAATACTGTGCAGTTTGTATGATTCAACTACACACACCACACTGCATTCCATTGATTAATAGCTGCACCATCCAGAATTCACCTGCTACAGCTGTACATGTGCGATGTAGAAACCTATCTGCTTTTGTGCTCAGTTGAACCTTATCCGTGGCATGTGCAAGGGTGCCGATATGTAAAGTTAAATTCATCTTTAATCCTAAGACTCCTATTCTAGGGGTTAGTACTATTTCATCATGTACCAACTTATTCTTGGCTGTTTAATAGTTTTAGCTACACAGTAGTACACTGTACCTTATGGGTACTGGTACATAATTCTATAGAAAACTTGCATATTTTTAATCTTATCAGGAGCATTCACATGCAATCATCTTGCATATCAAGTTTTAATATTGTAGTTGCACATGTTTAAGAGGTCTTGCAATTCTGATATGGTAGTAATTTTCACGTGTACACATGTTCTCTCCGTGTTAAAAATCCTAGATTTCCAAAAAGTGATGTTGCTCTTCACCAAAGATGGACTGAACATGAGAAGAGACCACTGGACTCCAAAGCCCTTCTCCACCTAGTGTTCCCACCACTTCAAAGAAAACACTTCGATTACTCAGGCCAGACAACAAGGCTGCAGCCAGTGTCCATTATTCATGGACTTTGGGTTGTTGCCATGTATTGCATCTTAGTTCATTACCGTATACATGGTACATGCATTTGAATTGGTGATATGTAATAGTTGTCATATTTGTGATATTTTTCTTGCCTACATATTGTTACCACATTATTTTCTCATACCATGAGGTAGCATGTTTTCATAGGCCTTCACAAGGATTTCATTTTGAATCACCCTTGAAGCTAACAAGAGCAAGTGAAAATCTATACGGATGTACTGCCTTTGATATTGTTGCCAAGAATGCCTTTGATGTTCTTGCTGGACAATGTCCATTGTTCATGGATTTTATGTTGATTTTCATGATTATAATAGTTGTCAGAAATTTGCGATACTGGTTGTCTCACCTACATTATGTCTATAAGCCAGTTCAGGGTTAGCTCACTGGCACATTGGTACAAATGACCATTCTTCTTTCTCAGTTGATTAGGCACTTCATGAGTTTTCAAACGAGAGAAGGTATTTCAGCTTACCCGACGTAAAAATTTATGGAATTAATCAGTCGTGTTCAAACAGAGAATGAACTTGCCTAGACCAGGTGACCAGGATGAGCCATCAATTAGCACTTCTGAAATCATCCATTTCATTATTTTGCATCAAATGTATTAACAATCTTTTTCTATTGATACTGTCAACTACTAGTACACTGTACCACTTTTGCTGTCAGGTGGATGTGCTGGCAAGCACCACTCATAATGATCACTTAATCATTACATCACAGATGCTTATCTTAGTGAATAAAAACACCAACATCGAACATGCTCTGCCGGTACAGAGCTATTACCTTTTTCTGCTCATGCTCACAGCGGAACCCCGAACTGGCTTATTATTGGCATGCTTCCAAGGCATGTATTGCCTGTGATTATAGTCATCGTACAGTGTGTTATGTATAATAATGGTACTTCTGGCAAATTAGTAGTACACTTGTATGTCACTGTTCTGTGGTTGATTCTCAGCAATCAACATTGACCTTGATAATTGTAAAATACATTTAAAAAAAAAAATCAGTAAAACTAACTGTTTATCTTTGCTTTCTGTTTTATATGGGAAAAAATCTTAAAAGGAGTTCATGGTTGTGTGTGTGTCTGTGTGTGTGTGCATGTGAATATACATTGCATTCATTATACATGTATATATAGGCCTATATATATGTACATGTGTATATATATACATATACATATATATATATATATATATATATATATACAGTATATTCACATATATATATATATATATACATGTATATATATATATTGAGTAGGTAGTCCACATGTTAACATGATGATCAAAAACAAAAACAAAACAGGAAGAAAGTTCATGCTGTATTCATCAGCAGTTTATTTCTCCACAAATTTTCAAACGATTCACTCTTTCTGTAGAAAGTATCAACACTTGAGAAAGAGCGAATCGCTCAAAAAATTTTGTGCAGAGATAAACATGGTGAATAAAGTATGAACTTGTTCCAGTTTTGTTTTTGCTTTATCATAAGTGCAAAAAGTTTGTTTACTATACATATATATATATATGTACGTGTGTATATATATATATATATATATATATATATACATGTAAAATCAGTTGTATAAACACCGCAGGAGCCCAAAAAAAAAAATTGGAATGACATTTTGGTCAAAGACCTTTATCAAAATCTTTGATAAAGGTCTTTGACTGAAAACATCAGTCCAATTTTTTGGCTCCTGTGGTGTTTATACGACTGATTTTACTCTTGATATCTATTTACTACACACCGACGCAGAACTTTCATATTTTGATTTATGAATACACACACAGTATAAGTAGTCCACATGTCGGTGCAATAATATGATATCAATATCGTGACCAAAAAAAAAGAAAAAAATTAGTCCATGCTCATCCCCAACAATTTGTTTTGGCACACAAATTTTGCTCTTTCTCAAGTGTTCTTGCGAATTGCTCGAAAATTTGTTTGCTGAAATAAATTGGTGTTGGTCAGCAAGAACTTGGTTTCTGGTTTACACCTTCATACAGACACACATGTATGCCTATATTGCTTCCTGTGTGTTGTGCATTCGTGTTGACTACATATACATGTACAGTACTCCTAATAATGATAAAAATGATAATACAATGTACATGTAACAAGAATATAGGTAATCAAATAGTGTTGTCATCCAAATATGTAATATGCTGAGTATAATCATTTATGTCAGATTGGGAAGATGTATTGCACGTATCATATCCACAAATCATTGATTTTTTTTTTTGATTTTTTTTTTTGATTTTTTTTTTTAACGGGACTGACTGGAAAATTTAATTTGACTTGTTTATGGGAGAAAATAAAATAATAGCATAAACACACACCTTCTTACCATATCATTGGAGGGAAACCACATAGAGCAAGACATGGGATTGGGAGGGGATGGGAAAAAGGGCAGAACAAGCAGCTTGAATTTTATACCAAAGCAGATCACATCTCCGAAGTCAAATAGATCTATCCGAAAGGGGGGAAAAAAAAACAACTCTTTAAATACAGACTACTTTCAGGGAAAAGTGTGAAATAAAAAACATAAATGAGTACATGAAGCTGAGGTCAACGCTGGATTGGGAAGTACGAGTTTGACAGTTTACAAGTTCAAGTAAGTATCAAGGGCTAGGGGCTGCCATACTGTCCGATCAGTGAGTTGACCGTACCGTACTCGCGAGGAGCTGCGGAGGTTTTGCTAAGCAACATGGCGGCGTGTGCACTGAAAGCGGTGCGCAGTGGCGACACCGAGCTCAGCGGGTTGTGAATGGGTGTGATTCTTCTATGTGTAAGAGTTCTGTGGGCGTCGCTTCGTGTTCAGGTGCGGTGCTGCGCGTCTTTTCTGGTGGGGATTGGTAGAGACGGAAAGTGTTCATTTCTGGGCCTCTGCGCAGATGTAGTTTATACAGTACATGAAATGTTTTCCACTTGTTATGTCAAACTCATAGGGAAGGTTGTATTTCGGAATGTTTGTTTTATTAACAATTGTTATTGTGGCCATTTATGCATCAAGAGGCACCGTGAGGAAAGCCGGCGGGTCACGGACGCGCCCGCCTGTGACTAGTGCCGAGCACTTTCCTGATGCAGGGGGCTTTTGTATATGGGTCTGTACGCGCTTGTGGGTTCCGAGCTGAGTGGGCTCGCCTGTCAATCAGAGAAGTCCATTGTAGTTATACTCGATGGGGATACTTCTCGGATTACCATGCAGGGAGTCCTCCGACAAGGGCCTAAGAGGCAAGGCGGGATCCCGGGTGCTTGTCTGTAGGTGGCCCGTACGCAGAGAGCACTGCCATATGTTGTATTCCACGGTGGCAGTGCAGATGCTCGTCATGAGATGAATACAAATTCGCGGAGAGAAAACCCGGGTCCTTCCAGAGTTAGACATAGCAGTGGCGTGTTTGAAAGCATTTACTACTTGGATAATATTTCTGTTTGTCGATGTAAAATTCCCGAATCCTGAAACCGGAAAGTATAATTATGTATAACAAGCATTGGTATGATCATGTTGCTACTTTCTCGTCTATAAAGTGTAAAACCCTATCATGTTATCATGAGTAACTATGTTATGCAATGTGGTAAGCACTTTTTGTTTTGGTAAACTTGTACTCTCCAATAAATCCACGAACATGCATACGCCATTCTCAGTTTGTATTATGTCGGAAGTGCAGTGAGTGTAATTTGAAAATAATAGCATAAATCGGTTTCACTGAATGTTCTCTGAAATGCAAATGCATGTTGATTTGTGTCGATTTATGATACCCACAACATCACTTTTGCGGTGAAACGAATATCTAGAAGCATTCCATACATTCAAAAAAATTTCTTCTATTTTTCTTCATATTACTTGGATACGGTATGAACGTCAACAGCTTCATCAACTATACCACAGTGCTTCCAGGTGTCTTTCTAAAGGAGTAGGTATGATGTGAGGTCACATTTAAGTCTATATGCCTACATGAAGTTTAAAGAAAAATGGACAATACCTACTATGCGACAGGGGAAAAACTAAGAATTCACAATTTTATGAGAAAACACTATTCACAGTAATTATATTATGTAAAATCATGATTTATGGTTTCATTTGTATCTTTAAAGGTTTGCATCTATCAAGAAAAAGTTGGAGGAATCAACTAGTAAATATGTTTTCGTTAAGGATGAATGCTATGCCATGTCAAGTGATCAGAGACGGCAGTTCATCCCAAAAGGATACCAACACGCCTTCATTATCCGGCACCCTCTACTAGTGTACAGGTCTATGAGAAAGGCGTCCTTCGCACAGTATCTAGAAGGCGGCATTCTGAAGTTCAACGAAACTGATGAAAGTTCCTTCGACTTCCGCCCCTATGCCAAGGAGTATGACCTAAATGCCGTCTTCCAGCAGCATCACGAGCTCTGGACCTACATACGAGATCGTATCAACCCGTCACCCTTGGTCATCGATTCGTCTGCTCTTCTCACCAACCCCGCCCCGATACTTCGAGAGTTCTGTGAAGCCGTGGGTTTCCCCTACTCAGAGTCGCTCCTGCAATGGTCCGAGTCGCCTGAGGTAGCCAAGTTATGGAAATGGCCAGGTGATGATATCTATAAGAATAAAGCCTTCTTGGGCGTGTCCATGAACAGCACCCATTTCACTCCACCAGCAGCGGTGCCACCCTGGGAGGAGGTAACAGACGATGTGCGGGAGCTCGCCGAGAAAGCGATGCCGTACTACGAAGACATGCTTAAACATCGGCCTATTGAGTAGTCAGTAAAAATGGTTTATCGGTCTTTACTAAACAAGCACATCATGTTACAAAATCTTGAAAGGAAGCAGTGCATATGCTGAGTACATCATTTGAGAAGGTAGTAAACATGACCTCTTCTGTTACAGTCACAAAGTAGTTCAATTTTAGGCAAGAATTTTTATGACTTTGTGCAATACAAACCTGCCATGAAGGGGATCACCGAATTACATAACAGTGTACAAATCTATCAAGCTAATTAAAAAGTGTAACTATGAATGCAGCTTTTATAGTTGTTGTTTTTTCGGCTGTTGTATTTTTTGGGAATGATAATGATAATGAAAGGACATTTATATTGCGCAGCTACTATAATAATATACTCTACTGCGCATTACAAAATGACATGCATACAAGAAATTCAAACAGAAAATACACTACTTCAAGAGATGACTTTTTAACCTCGCCTTAAACTCATCAATTGTGACAGCTTGTCTTACAAACAAAGGGAGATTATTCCATGATTTTGGTGCAGCGTACAAAAATGCCCTGTCACCAAGAGTAACTTTTGATTTCCCCGATGGATATTTCAATAATGTTTGATCCCGTGAACTCCGAAGATGATAAAATGTTTGAAGTGATGTTTTTAACTCTACAAGTTCCTGTATGTACACTGGTGCTGTACCATGAATGGCTCTATATACAATTAGCAGAGTTTTAAATATGATTCTCTGCTTTACAGGCAACCAATGTAATGCACGTAGTAATGGACGACAATGAGAACAATTATTGTGACTCTCAGATTTCTTTATTATTGAGATGAATCATCAATAAATGGATTATTTCTGTACAGTTTTGATATCACTTTTATTCCATCGTGATTTAACGATAATTTAGTTCAATGGCACATTTTGGCAGTTTTTAAACATTTCTCGACTAAGAGGACATTGCGTTACCCATCAATTTACGACTACTTGTTCTTTACGTCGTTATAGATAAAGCTATATATGGACTATAGACCTATAGGCATTTGGTTGTATATAGATCACAACATATTCACAATGAAGACGGAACATTATCCTGAGATGGTTAGTTGTTCCACGGGAAAGTTGTTACATGATAACATTCTCGAAATCTAAACAAAAGATGGCGTTATTATTACATCAAAACATATATCCAACGACATCTGCGTGCAATATTTGATCATTCCTGAATATTATATGAAGAAGTTAGCTCCAAAAACATTTTTTCAAGTGTCTGAGACAAAATGTCTACATATTCATTCTTTTTTTATTTCATGAAAATGATTCACGTCCAGTGAATTATGGGTAGGGCTTATGTGGGTGAAGGAAGTGTGTTTTGGCCGTCTTTTGGTGGGTGTAGCACCGTCTGATGTTTGAGTGTGGATGAAGCACGTGTGTTTAAAGTTATTCAATGCGTACTGGGTCAGGTTGTTTACACTATAACAACTTGCCCTTTCTGTTGAGTATTATTGAGGTGCAGCAACTTACCCCGAAGAAATGTCAATTTAGTTACTATTTGTTAAGTATAACAAGTCTAATCTAGAATGTCATGTGGGTTTTATTACATTTCTGTGCCGTTATGATCAAGCGTATCATTCAGCTGTTAAAAGCTACACTCTTCCATCAATTAAAAAAAAATAATAATTTGCTTGCAGGAGAGCATTTAGCTACATGAAACAAACAAAAAAAGTTATGCTGCACGATAAACCTATGTATTGCTGTTCGGTACGTAGGTCTATTTTTTTTTTCGAAGTATAGTAAAGCTTGCACTGTATTGAAGAATAAACGTCGTTAATCCCTTTCATTCGTGATCAAAGTTGTTTATGTAAATGTTCGTCATACTGGGTATCCATCTCTGTTTTAATGTGAAGCATCACATTAGAGTAGACATAAATGAACAAGCGTGCACGAACATTTACAGAAAGACAGAGACAGAAATACAAACACATACATGTGTACAAACATGCACACACCTATACGGGTAGACAATATTCATTAACATTCATTATTAGATCTGATTTACCCCATTTACGCATACTTTCTAAATAGTAACAAACAAAAAACAAACAAAAAATAACACAAACAAACAAATCTATGCCCCCAATCCTCTTAAAAGAGCGATTACCAACCACCGACAATCACTTTTGGGGACATTTTTTTTAAAGACATAATTAGTGAAAATATAGCATCTTGTGTGCATCACGCTTAAAAATTCTATAAGGTTCTTTACCATGAGAGGCAGGCACCCCTCTCGAGTGCACTTTTCCAGTTCGTTTTTCCAAATATTCCTCATTCCCAGTGTTTGTTTTGCTTGTTTGTTTGTTTTTTTTTTGAAAAAACATATTCATCATTATGAAGGTCCATTGTAGTTAATCCAGAATATTTAGGAATTATCTTCATAATTAAATTGAACTTACCTCCATGAATTATGAAAACCTATTGTAAGACAGGAACCCTGAACTGCGACAGAAAAAAAAAATAACAAAAACAATTCTCTCTCTAGAGGCAACGTCAACAACGCTGGTTGTATAGAAACGGCTGGTATAGAAAGTGACTCCACTCCAGGTTATAGCTTAACTGTAAATGTATTAGGTAGCAATACGTTTACATACAAGTTTAGGCTATTTGTTTTTACATTCCTTGCAGGTGAAAATGAAAATAAGAATTCAACACTCAAACCCTGAAAACTCTTTGAAAGGGCATTACCCATATATCGTTTTGGCTATCATAAAGAGAATAGCAACATAGGCCCTATTGAATTTAACAAATATGACCAGTAAGTCGTAGTGCTTTCTCTTAGTGCATTTAAAAAAATATGGAATGATTGTCACATAGCCTCGATGTTTCATAGGTACGGACAGAACCTTATAAATCTCATTTTGATGCTTACATGATAGTGACCATGATGATTGCTAGCCATAATTGAAATGAGGCGTAAAAAAAAAAAAAAAAATCCACAGTTTTGAACATAGGTAATCATTGAAGTGACCTTAAATGGTGATCGAGACTTTAAATCTGTGGCGTAAGAACCTGAAAAAGATGCCCAGAAACTTATAACAATGTACTCTTAGAAAGGGGTTGTCATTCATGAGTGTATACCCTTGCTACCTTTAACACGAAAAGCAGACATGTTGATGTTACTCGTGAGAAAGCCTCCCTGTCCCACAGTCCCTGTCCCTTGAAAGAAAAAAAAAAGGGGGGGGCTGTACCAGTCTTTATTCTACTTACAATTTTAATAGATACAAAAATCTACTATTTCATCAACAGTGCGCAGCATAAACCCCGAGATGAAAAAAAAAATCTTCCTTTTGTGGGAGGGGGTGGAGAGCTGAGTGCCCTTATAAAGTCAGGAAGCTTTTGTGATGATTGTGTGCTTTAAGAAACATATTATCCAAACATTATCAAAAACATCTATAACAGAGAAGCGCTACTACTAGGGAAAGGAGAATGTGAGTCGCGTATACTACAAAGCTGCTGGTGCCGCTGTCTCGCCCCGTGTGCACACATTGACTGGATATGTCTCATGCGAATCTTCCCCTCGTTGGTATTGCTGCCGACTGACAAGGCCCGGCGTTGAAATGGACCTATCTTGGCAATCTAGTTGGGACTACATCAAGACTGGAGATGTTATTGAACGCTCAAGGTCAACAGTCACCCGGACTGACGACCGCGACTAGATTGTCTCAGCTCCTTCATTTAAATCAGTCAACTAGTTTACTGATTGTTAATGGCCTGCTGAACACTGAGTTAAATTTGAACTTCTTGAAAGTGAATTTTGAAGAACTTAAAGTTACGACTACTCGGACTAGATCTAATCGTACTAGATCTGCATCATATATCGATCTACGTTTATCGGCAGTGGTGTGTTCATCCAAGTTTTTGAAATCAGCGAGTCTTCAGAATAAGGACTGCTGAATAGATGAACTGATCATTTGAACCCGAAGACGAAGGATGTCCACATCCACGAAACATCCCTTCAACAGGGCAGTGGGATCTGGAATGCAGTCCTAATCACACAAGGGGTCTAGTCACTACGGCCTACGCTACACAGACTAGCTGACACAGTCCCCAAGCTCGTGGACGTAAGTAAAAGCTGAGTTCACCAGAGAGAATCAAGTAGTGAATCTCCATTTGACTTTCACAGGTGACGTGAAAGACGTGCAAGATCATCAGACAGTTGTGAGGAAAAAAAAAAACAGCATAAAAGTTGTTTTGACAACTACTTGACTATTTGAACTTATGTTATGGACAGAGACTGATCAACAACTAAGAGAATATTGTCATTGTTATAGATCACATCCTGATAATTTGACGTCAGGGGCGATGCTTGGTCTATGAACATGAATGCTGTAACCGTATGAATGTACAGTGTACATGTCAATCATTCATATGAATGCCATTTATGGTTTACCGTATAAATATACATCATTCACACATGCACACATGCATGACTGAGGTACGATTTCGTCCCGACAGGTGCAATTTTTGGAGCCCAGGTACTGTTACAGGTACAGCTGGTTTTAATATTGACAGAGGTTGAAATGCGTTTTTGGTAAATAGGCAAATTTTCGCCCCTATGCCAAGGAGGATGGCGTCGATGTCGTCTTCCAGAAGCATCACGAGCTCTGGACCTACATACGAGAACATGTCAACCCGTCACTCTTGGTCATCGATTCGTCTGCTCTTCTCACCAACCCCGCACCGGTACTTCGAGAGTTCTGTGAAGCCGTGGGCTTCCCCTACTCAGAGTCGCTTCTACAATGGTCCGGGTCGCCTGAGGTAGGCAAGTCGTGGAAGTGGCCATGTGAAAATGCCTATAAGAATGAAGCCTTCCTGGGCGTGGCCATATACAGCACCCATTTCACTCCACCAGCAGCGGTCCCGCCCTGGGAGGAGAGGTAACAGACGATGTGCGGGAGCTCGCCGAGAAAGCGATGCCGTACTACGAAGACATGCTTCAGCATCGGTCTATTGAGTAAATAGTAAAAATGTATTAAAAAATCTTCGTTAAGCTAAGACGACCCTTTACAAAAACTGGTAATGAAGCAATACAGATTCATTTGGTGAGTCATCTTTTGAGAAAGTAATAAACAGGAGCACTTCTGGTATAGTCACACAGTATTTCAATTGTAAGCCAGAATTTCATTTTCAATATAAATCTACCATGATTGAGATTATCAGATTACGTAATACTAATGAATCACGAGTCTTATGAGGTGTGACTACGAATACAGCTTTGATTTTGTAGAATGGCTGCTTCATTTATTTTTTTTTTCTGGAACATGACCCATTGTCATGTAATCTATGGCTTTGTTAGTATTGAGATGAATCATACATATAAAAACTGATTTCTGTACAGTTGTCATTTCACTACTTTAGTTCAATGCCACATTTTGGCGGTTTGTCAAAACTCTTGACTCAGAGGACATTGTATTATCCTCAAGATTAGTCCTACTTATTTTGGATTGTTGTTTAGAGTCGCAATTATACGTTGTCGGTTTAAAGCTATCTTTGCAATGATAAAACAAAATATCAATTTACCTAAATATAAAGTAACAGGATGTAGAATAACTGATTGTGTATCCTCATATTTTTATCTGTCAGCTCTCCCTTTTCATGCCACTACACCATGCAACAAGGGCCGACGTGTCCAATGCAATGCATACACAAGTCATACAATTGACATTGGACTATATGGTACAGGAATGACGACAGTGACGTACAGATTATGTTTCTTGTTTGTGAATGGACTCGTGACTACGTGTGGAGTCTATGAAGTGTAGTGCCTTCAAATAGAGATTGTTCATATACACTGTTTGTAACCCCCGTCATACTGTGTCTATACAATGTATTTGATCAAAGGTTGATCAACAGACATGACAAAACACAACATTAATATACGACTTAATTGGTCTACAATAACATTGTTCCTGCTATATGCAATGACAAAAATTAATGGTTGACACTTTCGAGTGTGGTAAAACATCAAGGGCCGATCACCACTATCATATTAATACCCTTGTGTTTACCAAACCGTCTGAGCCCAACTTCAAGATGTCATTACTTTAATTGTTGGACAAATTGGTAGCTTTGACGATTACACGCGTTTTGTTTTCTGCACATACATTTACAGTAATGTACGTAATGGTAATTGTTGACACTTTCGAGTGTGGTAAAACATCTAGGGGCAGATCACCACTATCATAATACCCTTGTGTTTACCAAATCGTCTGAGCCCAACTTCAAGATGTTATTACTTTAATTGTTGGACAAATTGGTAGCTTTGACGATTACACGCGTCTTGCTTTCTGCACATAAATATTATGTAGTTTTTACATTTACAGTAATGTACGTAATGGTAATTGTTGACACTTTCGAGTGTGGTAAAACATCTAGGGGCAGATCACCACTATCATAATATCCTAATGTTCAGCAAACCGTCTGATCTCAACTTCAAGATGTCATTACTTTAATAATTGTTGAACAAATCAGTAGCTTTTAAGATTAAACGCGTCTTGTTTTCTGCACATCTTTAGTTTTTACATTTACAGTAATGTACGTAATGGTAATTGTTGACACTTTCGAGAGTGGTAAAACGTCAAGGGGCAAATCATCACTATCATAATACCCCAGTGTTCAGCAAACCGTTTGATCTCAACTCAGATGTCATTACTTTAGTTGTTGGACAAATCGGTAGCTTTGATGAGTACAGGCGTCTTGACTTATACCCTGTATATGCCAAACTAAATTTGGCTTACTAGTTTATACCACCATGATGACCAAAGAGTGGACTATGCAGCCATGTTGTGATAAGATATCTGTTCCTGCACTATATGATGGGTCGTTCAAGGATCAGTTCAGTTCAGTTCAGTTCAGTTCAGCTTACTCTATCTATGCATGGATCCTTTTCTAGCCACAGGCTGTATTTCACATGGTGAATGCCGGCAAAACAATAAGGCCTACACCAACATAATAACAATCAAAATATGATCATAATCATGAGTTTATCAGAACGCGCGCTGAAACTGAAAAAATCTGAACATTACTTATGATCAAATACTTTGAAACAGCATGGACATATATATATATATATGTACACCGTGTATTATGTATTACAGTTTATTATAAGTATATTCTGTTTAAAATAATTTACTAATATTCATGTCATGACAATAGCCTTTTGCCTTTTATTTTTACTTTGTTTTCTATATTCTTGTCCTATGTTGCATCCTTGCTCCTCATCTTTTTTTTTTTTTAACACTCTGTTCAGAATTGGGACCTACGCTTAACAGGCTTGCTTTTAAGTAGGTTCTATCATATTTCTTTAGCATTTATACATATTGCCAAACTTACAAATATTGGCCACCATGTTATATCATTGTTACAATAATTCATTCTGCATCCTAGCCGGATACTGTGTTTCACTTTAATTTACTATATTTGATGTATGTTCCTTCATTGAGAGATATGAAAATAAATTGAATTGAATCGAATTGAATTGGATGGAATAGCTGTAAAAATGTTGTGTTCGTGTGTTTGGCTTTTTTTTTGCGTCTGCTCTGTGTGTGTGTGTGTGTGTGTGTGTGTGTGTGTGTGTGTGTGTGTGTTGAATATAGTTTGTGTATGCAAGCCACTGGGACATGGCAAGGAAAGAAAAACAAAAAGATGGGTTTAAAATAGCTTTTAAACCCAAAGAACAATGTGGATTGAGTGAAAGCAGTAACATCAGTAGAACACATCAGTGAAAGTTTGAGGAAAATTGGACAATCAGTGCAAAAGTTATGCATTTTTTTAAGTTTTGGTGTTGGAACCGCTGGATGAGGAGACTAAGAGAGGTTATGATGTATGTGTGGACAACAATATAAAGAAAATATAAAGAGAATTCCACAAAAATTCACTTTTCTAGCATTATGAAAGAGCACTTGACTAACCGCTTTCAGAAAGCAGGAGGAATAGTCGCTCCTCTTAAATATGTCAGTGTCAAGGTGATGGAATGTGTAATTTTCATGAAAAATGAATTTTTGTGGAATTCCCTTTATATTTTCTTTATTTTGTTGTCTACACATACGTCATAACCTCTAGTAGTCTCCTCATCCAGCGGTTCCAACACCAAAACTTTAAAGATTCATAACTTTTGCATTAATTGACTGATTTTCCTCAAATTTTCACTCATGTGTTCTGTATATGTTACTGCTTTCACTCAGTCCACATTGCTCTTTGGGTTTGGGTTCCCTTTAAGAAATGTTAGACGCCCTCAAAAAAAAAAAAAAAAGTTGCTGGCTGTGGATTGAACTTAACATATCTGTTAAAGCTCAATTAACATGAGAATAAAATGCATATTACTACGGAACATATATTGATTACATTACTGAGATATAGTTATCTTTATTGAAGATTGGAGCCAAAGGTCAAATTCACAAAATCTTTCTACCAAACCTTTTGACTCACGGAGCATTTGGATCAATCGTGTGTCACACATTATTGTTGGTATCGAATTCATGCATGATTTGTAGTGTCATTATGTATGATTGTAGTAAGTGCATAAACACTAGAGCCGATACACTGGTTCAATGGTGGAAACGTGATAATTCAGTTGAAAAACCTGTCTCCCCCTTTGCAAACCATATTATAAGAAGAAATACAAAGAAACGTTGAGTCTTTTGGCATTAATGTCGAAAGATTTGCCTGTTTCCCGTATATACAAAATGTTATAAAGTAAGGAAATATATAAGAAACCTCGAATCTATGAAACTTATTGAAAGATTCGGGAAGTATGCTAATCTCAAGGAGGAAGGAGAAGCACATCGGGGCACGCACTTTCCATCATGACCACCCAGGGGGTAGTGGACAGTCGACAAGACAACATAGAGTGTAGTCCGGTGCTACAATCATTCATTTATTCATTAGATTGCCATTATTGAGCGGAAGATACGCTTTTATATTTCATCTGGGTATCGAGACAATAAACTACTATCTTTGTACATATTGTACATCAGTGGTGTCTGCCGTTAAACTATCCAAAAGTGTCACATTGTGTGGTAGTTGAGCATGAAAAGTACGCCAAAGTGCTAAGAATTCGGCATCGCTGAAAACCACACAGTTGCACCTTACAGAGCTTATTCAATACTTAACATGACTGGCAAAGAGAATAGCTTAATATTGTTAATACCTCAGTCGACGACTGCGTGATTTGAGCCAAAGCAAAATGATACATGGAAAGAAACGCTTCATGTAGAAATGCCACTATTGAAACATGGAGACAACATGCTCTCATTCAACTGTTCAAGAACTTGGTAGAGTCTAACATGTCTAACATCTTCATATTTATGTAGGTGCAAGTGTTTGAAGTATGCTCTTGTAGTAACGTGGAGAAGAGTTTGTCAAAATGTCCTCATGGAAGACCAGCCAAGTCCAATAAATCATAATAGAAACTATCATAATTGTGAAAATGACATCAAAATCTTTGCCAAATTCTTCCTCATCCTTGTAATTGTTTGTTCATTTCCATCTGAGAAGATGGCTGCATAGCCCATATTCAGCTATGCTAAGTTGGTCTTCCATGGGGTCCAGTTGGATATGAGGTGGGACCACTTCACCGGGTTAAACACCCTGCTCTTTGCGATGAATGAATGAAGCGGGATCTTTTATGTGCATGAGCTGTGACTCTCTCATACACGGGACCTCCAATTTGTGTCCTTTCCGAGGGACAGAGTGTTTTGCCTCTTGCTAGAGGGGACGGTATGTTTACACACAACATTGCTCAGTACAGACTCGGGTTCGAACCCTTGTTCCTAGGATCGTGAGGCAGACGCGCTACCACTGAGCCAACTCACCGCCCTTAAATCAATATCTTTAAACAAAGGGTCCATCACAGTAGGTCTACCTGAA
Source organism: Diadema setosum (assembly GCF_964275005.1). Classification (NCBI taxonomy): domain Eukaryota; kingdom Metazoa; phylum Echinodermata; class Echinoidea; order Diadematoida; family Diadematidae; genus Diadema; species Diadema setosum. Next base: position 44,125,688 of record NC_092689.1, read on the forward strand.
CTTTCGACCACTAACACATAAGAGTCCAGGTAGTGAATGACGACATTCATGTTCATGTATTGAAAAAAATATAATATTCTTTATTGTGTGGTACCCTAATAATATGTACAGAATTCGATTAAAGCCATTATTAACCGTTTGCAGATGAACCAAAATCTCAGCTTTAGTGCTTCAAAATGGTTCTATAATGTGAGTTAGGGATAGAAACATGCGATGTAAAAATGTTGATCAGCATAATCAAAATTAAGTATTGTTAGATATAACGTGCTCAATAGTTATGATAAAATAGTTTCTAGACTAAAACGTCTACAGTTATGTTTGTTGAGAAAAATAGTGATGTCTCCTTATTTTTTAGCCTTTATTGAAAAACTTTTACATATAAGGTTGTTTTGTGATACAACAGACCTATTTTACACATTTTCATTTTTAATATAACTTCTTTCTCCATATCAGGGCCTATATTAACAAGATTATTGTTAGATTCTTCAGCTATAGTTTCTTCACCTATATTTTCCTTAATAAGTTGAGAATTCTCCTTATTGAAAATACTATTTACCACACTCCATGTTGCTTTAATATTCTTATAACAATTATCAAATTGCTTAATCAAATATTCATTTTTTAAAAGCAAAACGTTAAACAAAATATTCTTATATCTAGCATACGAACATTTATTCAAATCACTAGGATTCTTTTTATAACTGTAAAATAATTATTTTTCTTATTCACACCTTTAAACAAAGACTTTAACCATGGCTGCCTAGGAACTTTTCATGATTGTTCTTTTTCTTCCAAATCACTGAATATCGGGTATAAAGTATTAACAAATTCAAGCAAATATTACAAAAATCATTCACTTCATCGTCGTTTAAAACATTACTCCAATCTGCACAACATAATTTAGCTTTAAACAAAACTATATCTAAACTTTTAAAATCATTGAGAATCGACAAAAGAATCAAAATATTCTGAATAAATGGGGAACTGATGACTAATATCGGATACATGTATTGTAATACCAGTTTCACAAGGTGGTAAACAATTATCTTCACAATACAATATGCAATAACTTGATGTTAAAATCGACCATAATAAAAAATATTTCTTTGTAATTCAGGACTTGATAAAACATCTTGTATATGATATTGTTTAAAAAAAAAAATCAGTGATAGAAGAATGAGGTTTATAAAGCACTTATATCACAATGTTTTTATCATTGGGCACAATAATTTCAACAACAAAAAAAGGTTCGAAAGAATGTACAATATAATTCAAATTAGGGATACATCTTCGTGATATCTTTAGAAATATACATAATGCAACCCTACCTCCTTTCTTATTATCTATACTGTTTTTAATAGTATTGCACCCTGATATCCCTGCTGGAAAGAACACAGTTTCTCACAGTGTGTTCACAGTCACAAAGTCGACTATGTGAAAACGATCTAAAACAATACATGGCATGAGTGAGAAACATATGGGCCTAAATGTGTAATGACAGAAGAAAACATAGAAAGGGGTGCAGCTGCAGCTGATCTGCAAAAATAAAACGAAACAATAGAATACGAGACAACTCAGTAATACTGCTGCATACTTGAATTGCAGATATTATGCTTATGAAATTGCTATCGACTCAGACTACCAAATACAAAAACGAAAGGCAATTAGTGTTTTAGCGGCGTGTGTCTTAGAAGACTGGGAGTTAATACATAAGACATCGAAATTATTGAAGCTGCTTAGTTAATTGGATGAACATTGCAACAGGCGTAGAAATGAACACAGGAAGTATCTTGAATAGAGATTGAAGATTACTTTGCTTAACCATGATTCCATAGCTAACTGAGGCGAAACATAATTGCTAAGCTCGCCTTCGGAACAACACACGACCACGCCCCAACTGTGCACATCAACTGGCATCAGGACATCCTCACGATAAAAAAAAAAAAAAAAAAAAAAAAAAAAAAAAAAAAAAAAACACCACGCGACCGCCCCGCCCCACAAGGGGCGTGGCTATGCAATCTAAAAGAAAGGAGAAAAAGAAAGGAAAAAGAAAGAAATAGGACAGAAGAAGAAAAGAAATGAATCCAAACGACCTCTATCTTTGCAATCGGTTCACACTACGACAGTAGTTACAAGCCAGAATTGGCCGCACAGGCAACAGGCACAGTCTAGCTGTGTTGCGTCAGCTGCTATGGGAATTACTTCATCACGACTCGAGACTCAAGAGGCCTGAAGAATCAACATCACGCCACCAAAATGCATAAGTACGTGCATTATACAATGATTCATAAGTGCGGTACTACGCTGAAAAAATGGACGTTTACAGGGGGTATTGAAATACATGACCATAGATTCTATGCATATTAGTTGAGCATTCATGGGCAAATTCCAAATTCCAAATGATGTTGCAAAGACACGGCCACGCCGCGCGGTCCACACGAGAACGCCCCAACTCTGCATATCAATTATGCAGCATTAGGACATCCCCACGCAAACCACACCACTCGACAGCCGCCCGCGATTTTTTTTTCCGTAACCCTAACGCGTCGAAATTGCCAATTGTGGCACTTGAGCAAAGACTATCAGTGTAATAGTTGGTTGCGATACTTGTGTTGCTTTCTTGTGTACAGTACGTGTACCATGGTCGTCTGCTAACCACAGAATCAGATTAGAATGTGAGAATGGCACGCCGCCTTGTGAACTGTCATAACAACGGCTTTGTGTGTGTGTGTGTGTGTGTGTGTGTGTGTGTGTGTGTGTGTGTGTGTGTGTGTGTGTGTGTGTGCGTGTGTGTGTGTGTGTGTGTGTGTGTGTGTGTGTTGTGTGTGTGTTTCCACTTCGCTATCGGCATCGCGTTCTGCTTTGCCGTCTGCATACACTACTGGTATTCCTGTGGTTTTGTTCGCCGTCTGCTGACACTTTTCCTTTGTCTCGCAAGACTTAATTGCGCTGTTAATGATAATAATAAATATCATTTATAAAGCGCTTATTACAATGTTTCTAATCGCTGAGTGTCTCGATGAAAACATTAGAAAAGAGAAATTCAGTCATGGAGTACAAATTGTTGTTAAGATGCAAACTCGAAGTTTTCATCAATATCTTGCAAAAGTAAATTGGAAATCTAAGCTTGGAATGAATTATGATATAAGTATTATATAGGCCTATGCGTACAACTGCAGCAATTGCTATTGTTAACATTGATCATGTTTATCAAGCCACGCAGAATCAGATTCGAAGTGGGCATTAGGTCTAATTGGGTATAACATGAATACACTATGCTTGGTTAATTTGGGTTTATACTTCTCCAACCTCACGATGATTGTGCTTTTTAAAAAAATGATTCAGAAAGGCGTAGTAGGCTCCTTTTTAGTTCAGGTTCATGTAGATCAAGATATAATTATGATTAAATTCTCATGCACTAACATCCAAGATGAAGATGGGGAGGGAAGAGAAGCTGGGGGAGAGTAATCATTGATTTCGATCGATAAAATCTCTATATTAATATATCAATTCAATCAGCTTTATAAAGGCATTTTGAAACAGCGTTTATAAAGCAAACAGCAACTCATTTTCATTCTAATATCACATACGGTTTGAATTGATCCATCAATATAGATATATAGGTCTATATTTTTTGATGTTCACTTTATCATTGCCAAACCTATAGTTCTCCTCATCAAGTGTCTCGTTACCTCTACCAAAACGACCATCAGTGAAGGAAACCCAAACCCAAAGAGAAATGTGGATTGAGTGAAAGCAGCAACATAGTAAAACACATCAGTGACAGTTAAAGGAAAATCGCACAATTGTAAAAGATGCAAAAGTTATGCATTTTTAACGTTTTGATGTTGGTACAACTGGATAAGGGGATACTATAAAAACCGCTTTCAGAAAGTAGGGGGAATAATTACTGCCTTTAACATAACTTATGTCAGTATCAATTAAGTTGATGGAATGTGTAATTTTCATGAAAAATTATTTCTCTGTGGAATTCTCTTCATGTTTTCTTTACATTGTTGTCCACACATGACGCCATGGACTCTAGTAGTCTCCTTATCCAGTGATTACAACACCAAAACTATAAAAATGAATAATTTTGCATCGATTGTCGGATTTTCCTCAAACTTTCACTAATGTTGCTGCGTTCACTCAATCCATATTGCTCTTTTGGGTTTTGGTTTCCTTTAGTATCAAGCAATCATCACTACCATCATTGCTTCAATTAGATTATAAAACTGAGGGATCGATCACAGGAAAGAGTTCTGTGGGATCGACCATAAACATCATTACTATCATTTCACAACTGGATATCATCTTATCATCATCACCATCACCATGATTGCTACTCGTATTGCCATCGTATACAAATTACCACAAGCAATCTTCCTCCACCATATTGCACTTATCAATACTTTTTTTTTTCATGTCACCAATCCATCAACAACTTCACGAAATCTCTTGCATATTTTCAGCTTCATCATTTTCATTAGTCTAAATAAGCATTGCGACTATCAATATATTCCTACTCGATCCCTCCCTTCAATGCCCACATGGCCTAGCACCCTTATTGTAAGTCGATTCAATGGATGATGAAGATAAATAATGAATATTAAAACACTGATTTGTTTGTTTGTTTGTTTATAAGAACACTAGCCGCATTCACACGTGTTAGCTGGTTACCGAGCGCGCTCCAAAACTCGAGTTCTTGTTATACTCGTAACTTTTTATGAAACTTCATGATCGATATATTAGATATAGAAACAATCACCTGGCATTAACTGGTATCAGATTCCCAGGTGGGTTCATGGGTTTATGAGTAATACACATTTGTGGAAGCGACTTGAAACGATCGTTTTATAATGTGTTGTTATTTGGCACAAATTAATTTCATTTATTCTAATGGTGAAGGATAACCAAAAGAAAATTAATCTACCCGATATTAGCCAAATTTAAGGTCTTTTCATTAATTAAGTTGGAACATCAAGCATCTGTTCAGAGTCACAGACGCTACTTACGCGTTTTTATAATATGCATTTATAGGAAACTGATATACGTTTAAACGGTGTTAGCCATCATATTATGGTGTCCTATATAGCTCCATACCAAGCCTTGACAAAAGTACGGAATCTATCAGCAATGTTGCAATGCGTGTGTGTGTGTGTGTGTTTTCTTTGCACCGAAAACTCGAGGGCGGGCGCCTGAAAGTGCAATGATTGCACCTTCCATGCACTTTGTGTGTGTGTCTTTGTGTGTATGTGCGAGTGCGTGCAATGTGTGTTGTGTGTTTGTGTGTTTATGTGTTTGTGTGGGTGTGGTAGGTGTGCAGTATATCGTTACTTGCAAAGTTTCGTGTATGCTAACGTAAAAATCGTAATCAAGAGTTATTCTGAAAGAAAATGAAAGCGAGGTCACAGCTGGTCGTTGTTCACGTCTGAAAAAGTAAACATTCTGGTTATAATCATAAAAGTGTCAGAAATTGTGCACTCTATTGTTAAAAAAATGTTTGTTATTCAAATTTCAGCGTGTTTATGAACACATATTTATGTATTTCAAGATTGACCTAGTTTAGCAACCATGTCATAAAGCATTACAAATTTTTCTGATACAACAATGCTAGCAACTGTATATGAATAGGTGGTAGACGTAGATATAAGGCTTAGGACATTTGCAGGAGTAGGGTAGGTTAGATTTTTATCATGATTTGTACCTTGAGGTGCTCACAAGCGCTTTATTAGATCTTAAACTGAAATACTGATAAACCAACTGGCCACGACTTCAAAATGACGTCAAAATCACGTCCATTTCCCTTGTTCTTGAAGAAAAGGCGTCTTTCAGATGTATTCCTTGTTTTCTTTTCCAATATACGTTAAAAAGTCATGAATTGACGTGTAAACGACGTGATCATGACGTTCTGACGTACATCTTGTCTTTAGAATTGTGATTTACATGTCATTAAGACGACTCTTATATGACATCTTTTGGACAACTTCCTTTTGAGCAAAAATACGACATATTGACGTCAGTTTGAAACGTTAATATGACGTCCAGTATCTTTGTTTATTTTCGTCTAAAAGATTTTTTTTGACGTCAGTCTCGTCTTTAAATTAGTAATTTACACGTCTTTATGACGTCTTTGTATAACAACCCAGACGTCAGAAAGACGTCACAAATATGTCGTCTTTTAGACGTCATCCATTTGAGCAGAAATACGACTTTCTGGCGTCAGTTTAAGACGTCTAAATAATGTCTGCTTTCTTTGCTTATTCATGTTAAACAAATGACAATTATTGCGCCTTTGTGAAGTCTAAATAATGACGTCATTTTTATATCTTCCATTTGAACAAAAATTCCTCCTATTGTTGACAGTTTCGACGTCTTTCTGACGACAGTAATGACGTGATAATGTCGTCATTCTGACGAGAGTATGTCGCAAAGCAAACTGATATAACTCTATAAAACTCTATAATTAGTAGGCCTAATTATATGACCTCATGAAGACGTCGCAAAACTGACGTGAACATAACGTTCATATGTCGTTAATATAACGTCATAAATACATCGCAAAACAACGTAAATTTAACGTTATAATGCGTCATTAATATGACGTGATAAATACGTTGCAAAGCAAACCAATATAACTCTATAAAACTATTCGTAGGCCTAATAAAATGACGTCATAAAGACGTCGCAAAACTGACGTGAACATAACGTTCATATTTCGCTAATATAACATCATAAACACGTGCCAAAACAATGTAGCCTAAATTTCACGTTATAATACGTCATAAATACGTGACGTGATAAATACGTTGCAAAACAAGCTGATATAACTCTACAAAACTATAATTCGTAGGCCTAATTATATGACGTCATAAAGACGTCACAAAACTGACGTGAACATAACGTTCACATGTCGTTAATATAACGTCATAAATACGTCGCAAATCAACGTAAATTTAACGTTATGATACGTCATTGATATGACGTGATAAACGCGTTGCAAAAAAAACTGATATAACTATAAAACTCTATAATTCGTAGGCCTAATTATATGACGTCACAAAGACGTCGCAAAACTGACGTGAACATAACGTTCACATGTCGCTAATATAACGTCATAAATACGTCCCAAAACAATGTAGCCTAAATTTCACGTTATAATACGTCATTAATATGACGTGATAAATGCATTGCAAAGCAACGGTAATTTTACTTCACTTATGCGTCGTAAATACGACGTGAATAATACGTCACAAAATTAACTTGAATTTTACGTCTTTAGTTCGTCGCTAATATGACGTCATAAATACGTCGCAAAACTGAAGAAAATTTCACGTTAATACGTCGCTCATATGACGTCATAAATGCGTTGTAAAACAAAGTATATATTACGGTATTAAGACGTCATTTAAATAACGCTATGAATACGGTGCAAACCAACGTAGATTGCGTCATTAATACGTGTTTATGACGTAAAAATTACGTCGCAAAATTGACGTAAATTTTACGTCATCAATATGTCACCAATATTAGGTAATAAATACGTCGCAAAACTGACGTAACACATCAGGAGGTCCATAACATGACGTGATAAATTCGTTTCAAAGAGACGTTGAAATCACGTCATTTTCTGGTCATTTTCAGACTTGCGACAACTTTGACCATGTAGTTGCGACCAAATTGAGACGTCTTTTTGACCTCCGTCTGCTAGCTGGGATGTTCATAAAGTTTGTTCCATCCCTTTCTGCCAATTCAACCGCTCATATGACTACTTTAGTATTAGTGATATATGTTTTTCCTAACCAATTTCTGTGCATTTTCTGCACGCATCCTAATGCATCCAGGCTGTAGAAATCGACTACTTTTGCTGATCTGAGATACAACGTCAAACGTTGAAATAGATGAATTTACAGGTCTGAAACCTAAAGTAAGGGGAAGTCCAAACTAAAGATAACTTCTTTAAAAAAAAAAAAAAAAAGAAAACCTTGGCAAATAGGAAAATATTATTAGTTAAAGATTGAGGAAAACTCTAATTTTCAACAAATTATAATCGATCAAGAAAATCAGGCAATCTATGACGTTTCCAGCGACTTCCTATACAAGAGAACAGAAAAGAAAGTACATGTATGCAAAATTTCATATTCTAACGTAAAGGCATCATTTACCTTTTGCATATGAAACAAAAACCCAGCATTGGTGCTTCAAAGTAGTTCTTAAATGTGCGTTAGGGATAGAAACAACCAATGTAAATATTTGAACCATTATCATCGATGTTATGTATTTTTAGATATACAAAATGTGTACAATAGTTATAATAGAAATGTTTCCAGATTAAACCGTCTACAGTTATGGTTTAGTGAGAAAAATAGTGATATCTCCTTATATTTCATGCTTTATTGAAAACGTTTTATTGATGGTGGGATGTGGAATGACCTACACATGCATCAAAAGTGATATCTTGAACATTTTTTAAATCACTGTTCTCAACGGTAAACAGGACCTTTAAAATACATGTTTGTATTCCATTTTAAATTCATCCTCTTTAGTAATCACTCCAAATATTTTACAAATAACCTCTGTGACATCAGTTCTATTACTTCATCAAAACATCATGGAAAATACATTTCAAATAAATTTCTCAGTGATATCTTTACAAATGCCTACGAAGGAGAAAATTATCAAAATACTTTTCATAAATTAAGTGACGAGCACATCAAAACACCCCTTTTCTGCGGGGGAGGGGGGCAGAATGAATTTTTGAACACTGTGTAGGTGATTGATTCCTAGTGGAGCACATCTTGGTTTCGAACCAATGTTGGCTCAACCTTATACATGCACGTAGTTATGTCGTGCCACGCTGGACTAACCATTCATGTAAGCGTCACATGGATGTTGGCACAATGTTTCATTGAATACTGTCATTTCTTTTAACATCTTTAAAACCGTAGATTTTTTTTTTATGTTATACAAATGCGATCCTATACACTAACCCTTCACAGACAGCTGTTAACGCCATCCTAACAGTTGACTTGCAAATTACTATATCATACCATGGAGCTACTTGGTAGCTCCATGATCATACACTATCTCAGCTGTTGTAAAACAAAAACAAAAGAACAATCGTATGGATGTAATTTATACGGTTTTGTCAAAAAACATAAACTTACATTTTTATACGTTCACACACGTATACACATATACACGCACACACACGCACGTAAATAGCCTTCGAGATTTTTATATATACAATCACTTATTTAGACGTAAAGATGTATTAATTTATATTGTTTAAAAGTTTTATATAGTTATTATAAATCTGATACATATTTACACACTTGTGTATGTTAATGCACACCACACCCAACACAACGTTGATTTATACAGATTAATATTTCTTTAATGTTATATATTTCTGACAATGACATTCATTGTATTGCTGTATATCTCTTGTGTGTTTATCATGTCTATGTGTCCATGTTAAACGTGTGCTCTGTATATTGTATGTATCGATGTAACTTGTATGCATGCTAACAAAACAAATTTCCAGAAACGGACAATAAAATCGAATTGAATTGAATTGAAATGAAATTTCTTTTACCTCACGGCCTATGTATACATCATTATATCAATCAGCACTATTATCCTACCCCCCCCCCCAAAAAAAAAAAAAAAAAATCATTCGTGGCTTGTCAACGGACACCACCTGACGCTCACTCCACTTTCGAGGTAGTCTGGGCTCCGTCCCCTTTTCCTTGGTGCGACCAAGAGAGGGCGCAAATTTTCTGATTGTGATAATCGAGAGACTGCGCGTCCAACGAAACTCGGGTATCGCAGTTCTCGGCGTATCGCAATCACAGAACTCTTACACAAAGAGTTCTGTGATCGCAATCCTCGGTTGTCACGCCCTCATACGGCTTGTCGCGTACAATCACGGCTACGAGTAAAAAGAGTCCAGAAGCTAGACTACTTTCGAGGCTGCCGCGTAAGGCAGCCCATAAATAATCTGAACACAAGTGATCGCTGTCAGTGAAAGTGACCAGTGATTTGTAACTTAGCTTGAAAAAGGCACCCTCCCGTGTACCAGGGAGGTGAGAGAATTTTAGTCTCACCTCCCTGCTAATATACCAGCAAGGCGAGTCACCTCCCTGCTTATGTTGTACACGATATACCGAGTGCCGAGTTTTGTAAAATGATATACTGTACTTGCTATAAATGGCTTGCTCATGTGAAACGTCTTCGAATAAAGCTCCAATATACCATGTACGACTTGTGTCCTCACTTCTCATTTTCCTCTGGAACTTCGATTAATGGGAACGTGTTACTGTTGAGTGTGTACTTGCAGTGCGAACAGAATAATACACACACACACAAAAAAAAACTTTAAAAAAAATGATATTCTTCATTAGAATTTCATCGATATCAGGCCCATGTTTACAATGAAATTAATTTGAACAAAAATAAGCAGCGGAATCTCTTGTGCTTTTAAATCGTATTTTTCTTACACACAGTACAATATAGGCCTACAGTGTATATAACCATGCGTAGCGTATTACTTGACATAGAATTCTGCATGAATATCTCAGAAAAGGCTTTCTGATTACTTAGTAACGAACAAGCCAATCCATATCTGCCTTACGCACACACTTGTGCTGCTGAATCACCTTCTTTTTAAAACACACACACACACACACATACACACACACACACACACACGCACACACACACACACACCTACACACAAACCCGTTGTTATGTTTGAAGGGCGTGCCATTCACATTCGAATCTGATTCTGTGTTAGCAGACGACCATGCCACTGGTATATGTGTACATACTGTACAGCAGTGTACAGCAGTACAGTAAGAAGTCCAAGCGCATCCGTACAAAACCAGCCAAGTACACTGATAGTCTTTGCTCAAGTGACACAATTGGCAATTTCGACGCGTTAGGGTTACGGAAAAAAAAATCGCCAGCCGCCCGCGCCGTTGGGGCGTGGCTATTCAACGTAAAAAGAAAGGGGGATAAAAGCAGGTAAAAGAAAGGAATAAAACAGAAAGAAGAAAGAAAGGAATCCACACGACCTCAGTCATTGCAATCGGTTCACCTTGAGACAGTGGTTACAAGCTTGAATTGGTCCACAGGCCCTACGAATCAGAATCAGCCCCACATGATCAAAGGCCACTTTGCAAATAATTCGGTGAACAGACGCGATCACAAGCAGTCCCAGAAGGTGGTGCAGCTCTACAAAGTGAAGACCAATTTCAGATCTTCGTTCCATATCATACCTCGCAATGTCTCATGTACCGAATGACAACCCTGGCGGCGAAAGGGGAGGCCGTGTGATTCTCTGGATGATACCCAGATCGATCTCGACGGCGTTCTCGAAATGCATGTCGGGGATTCCAGGCTGCGAGGTGTGGATGGAACCGTTCGGCTTCTGCTACTTTGCCCTGAATGAACTAGAGAAGCTTGGGATTACAGACAATCCAATGAGCTATGCTGGCCACGAGAAGGAGTTCCAAACAGCTGCTGAGGTTATGGAGAAATATTTCCCACAGGCAAACGTCTTTCCAGACAGACTTCCGTAAGGAAAACGAGGAATTTTGAATTACGATAAATTGTTGACTCTGGGCCTAAAAATCAGTTCATTTGCATCACGTAGTATATAGTTTATAGTTGTTACAATTCACACTTTATGTACAAGTTGTATCTACATCTAAACTGGTATGATTGAAACAATAATATTGATGGTGCGCTTCTTTTGTTTTTGGGTAATTTCTAATTGTGGTAGGTTATATATAAGTAATCACAGTAACAATTGTAGTGATGGTAAATATTATTATAGTGTAATGATAATAGTTGTAAAAATAACAACAACAGTAATAACGAAACGATAATGACAAAAATGCACCGTGGTCTTATTCACTAAGAGTAGCCTCTCTGATGTCTTCAAGAAGACCCTGCAAATGTTATCATTACTTTAGCATTTCCAGGCAGTTGCCAAGTTTTACACCTGTGATGGTGGGCCGGGGTTTGGGGTTGAGAGGGACATCATGGGTACAAACATCTCGTCTAAGGACGGCAGTATTCGGCACTACTCGAACACGACGTCAAGAATATCATCAAACCACAGTGAACCTGAAAATCGACAATATTTTCTATACTATAGGGAATATGAATAATCCACAATTTTTTAGAAAAGACAGTAATGATTTTCGATAAAATCATGATTTATAATTGTTTTATTTGTGTTTTCCTATATGATGAAGGTTTGCCACAATCAAGAAGGACTTGGAGGAATCAACCAGTAAATATGTTTTCGTTAAGGATGAAAGCATAGCTATGCCAACCGATCAAAAAAGACAATTCATCCCAAAAGGATACAAACACGCCTTCCTTATCCGGCATCCTCTGCTCGTGTACAAGTCTATTAGAAAGGGGTGGTTCGCACAGCTCCAAAAAGCCGGTGGGCTGAAGTTCAACGAAACGGATGAAAGTTCCTTCGACTTCCGCCTCTATGCCAAGGAGCTGGCGCTCGATGCCGTCTTCCAGCAGCATCACGATCTCTGGACCTACATACGAGATCATGTCAACCCCTCACCCTTAGTCATCGACTCGTCTGCTCTTCTCACCAACCCCGCACCGGTAATTCAAGCGTTCTGTGAAGCCGTGGGTTTCCCCTACTCAGAGTCGCTCCTACACTGGTCCGGGTCGCCTGAGGTAGCCAAGTCATGGAAATGGGCAGGTGATAACATTTATAAGAATGTAGCCTTCTTGGGCGTGTCCATAAACAGCACCCATTTCACTCCACCAGCAGCGGTCCCGCCCTGGGAGGAGGTAACAGACGATGTGCGGGAGCTCGCCAAGAAAGCGATGCCGTACTACGAGGACATGCTTCAGCAACGGCCTATCGAGTAGTCGTAAATTGTATTTACCATGATTCTTCATTAAGCAAACACATCCCTTTGCCATAGCTGGTATTGAAGTAATATCAAATTAATATGGTGAGTGCATCATTTGAGAAAGTAAGAAACAAATGCACTTCTGGTATAGTATTTCAATCGTAGGCCAGAATTTCGTGTGCAGTATATAAATCTACCATGATGGAGATTATCAGATGACATAGTACTAAAACCATAATACTAATAAATCAAGAACCATATGAGGTGTAACTACGAGTGCAGCTTTGAGTGTGTAGAACGGCTCCTACATTCATCTTTTTTTTTTTCTTAAATCTGGAACAAGTCATGTCATCTATGACTTTCTGTAGTACTGAGATGAATCATCAATACTAATAGATTACTGATTCTGTACAGGGGCCATATTTGGGTTATTTCATCGCAGTTCAACTATTGTAGGTCATTGGCACATTTTGGCAGTTTGTCAAATGTCTCACCTCAGAGGACATTGCGCTATCCATCACATTACGATTATCTAATTGTTCAGAGTCTCAAATATGCTAATATACTTGGTACCTACAATATATATATGTTGTCCTTTATGAAAGCTATGTGTGGAGTAATAAAATATGTCTGTTTACCTGAATATAAACTAATCTGAACAATGCTGAAGTACAATAACAATTATGTATCCTTACACATGTACTTTGATCTGTCAGCTCTCCCTCCTATAATGCCTGCTTTCCATGCAACGAGGGATGACGTGTCACAGTGCATACACTTGCAATCCAATTGACATTATAATACAAGAACGACGACAGTCACATATGTTATGTTTCTTGTTTGTAAACAGACTCAGGGCTACGTTTGGAGTCTATGGAGTGTAGTGCCTTCAGAGATTGTTTGTATACACTGCTTGAAACCCTGTCCTTAGTGTGTCCATGCAATTTGTTTGATCACAGGTTGATCTACAGAAATGACAGAACATAAAATTGATATACGGCTATAATACTGGTCAACGATAATGTTGTTCCTGCTATATGCAATGACAAAATAGTTGACACTTTCAAATGTGGTGAAACGTCAAAGGGCAGATCACCACTATCATAATACCCTTGTTTCCACCAAACCGTCTGATCTCAACTTCAAGATGTCATTACTTTAATAATTGTACATATCGGTAGCCTTGATGATTACACGCGTTTTGTTTTTAAGTTTACAGTAATGTGCGTGAAATATGTGTTCGTCCTTTATGCACCTTATCCCGTTTTAATTGACATAACTTTATGTATCGGCATTGCCGTGTTTAATACTGTCTTTTAAATACGTTTAAAATCGAATGTTTAACTTGAACAGATAAATTTTATTGGACGAATAAAGAAGAAAAGAATAAAACGATCCACTTTCCAATCCTGACCATGTTTTTTTTTAATGCAGCAAGCACTATAACATATGATTGCAGTACAGGGATGCTCCGTCTCTTTTGTGTTTTGATGTATTTAAACTCTTTAAGACCTAGCCTCAAAAATTATTTTAAGAATTACATTCTCCATAAAATCTCTGTATTCTTATAACATAAGGATAAACTTGAGACATGACCTATAAACCCTGCATGGCTTGTTAGTTTCCCAATAATATACAATACCACCATGATACCTAGAACCAGCCTAAGAATTATAATGCAGCCATTAAGGGATGGTGCACTCCTGCAATTTGATGATTTGTTCAACAATGATCAGTTGAGTTCAGCTTATTCTATTCATGCGCGAATCCTCTTCCAGTCACACACTGTTCTACACCTTGTGAGTATAGGCCCTAACGATAAAACAATTAGGGACTACATCAACACGAATACACTTAAAACATGATTATACATATAACATAAGCATGCTAAAATGAATAAAGCTGGACGTGTTTAATCATATAATGTATATAATATATATATGATATTATATATATATTATATATATATATATATATATATATATATATATATATACATGTATACATACATACATGTAATGTAAGAACTCGTAAAGATGATATGGTCAAGCTTAATCGTATTCATGTTATGACAATAATTGTAAGCATATTAAACGTTCAGTATACTATGCCTTGTCCGCACTGGACTACTCAATATTATAACAATGTCGGAATTTCGGAGCTTGGGTATCTGTTCCATGCTCAATGTGTCACTGCCGTCAATCAGGGACAGCCTGCTGGTAGAGTCGCTGCCCGGAAAGCAGTACATAACAGGTTCGAGTCCCACTGGTTCTCTTTTCCGACATGTTTGTTAATTTACAAATCAGCAGTTGCGATCTTAACAAATTTAATTTGTAGAGGGAGACAAATTGAAGAAACTTACAGCGAAACTTCAGGTAAGCATGTTGTGAATGTTTTGTGTGTGTGTGTGTGTGTGTGTGTGTCAGAGTCCTTCTTATTCTTCGGACCCTGGAAACCCTTGACGCAGAAAAGCCCGTTATTGATTTAAAAAAAAAAGAAATGATCCTGTGTAGATATACGAAACTTGTCTAGCGATCGGACCACTTGAGGAAAGTCCCCTTTGGACTTGCTCTTTGTATTACAACAACCGTACACTATCAAGATTATTGTCAAGACATTCGATTGGCAGTGCTATCAGGAATATGATAACATAGCACATTAAGTTGAAGGTTTTTTTTTTTTTTTTTTTTTTTATAAAAGGGCGTAGAAATGATTCAGCATTTACCTGGATTCGTCTATACAGAAATGCGTAAGACGTAGAACTACAAGAACAAAATAGTTGTCCAGTGAATGACATCAGTGTTTGCTCGTCTCTTCGTGTGTGTTTGGGTTTGTGGAGTTACCGATATGGTTTGTGTATGCAAGCGACCGTGACGTGGCAAGAAAAGAAAGAAAAAAATGGCATGCATGGTCGTCCTCACAAAAAGAAAATCACTGTCTGTACGGCATGTGGATCGAACGTAACAGCCTAGCGCTTCAAAATGGTTCTATAATGTGAGTTTGGGATAGAAACATGCGATGTAAAAATGTTGATCAGTATAATCAATATTAGGTATAGCTGAATAATTGTACAAAATGTGAACAATAGTTTTAATGAAATAGTTTCTAGATTAAACTGTTTGCAGTTATAGTTTCTTGAGAAAACTAGTAACATTAACATCAGCAGCATTATGATAAATTTGAACTGATGAATACGCTATTAAAAGGTTCCGTCATTGCCATTTTGTTCAATGTTTAGATCTGAGCAAGAAAAGGAGGTTTGATAAAACAATACATGGCTTGAGTGAGAAACATATGGGCCTAAATGTGTAATGACAGAAGAAAACATAGAAAGGGGTGCAGCTGCAGCTGATCTGCAAAAATAAAACGAAACAATAGAATACGAGACAACTCAGTAATACTGCTGCATACTTGAATTGCAGATATTATGCTTATGAAATTGCTATCGACTCAGACTACCAAATACAAAAACGAAAGGCAGTTAGTGTTTCAGCGGCGTATGTCTTAGAGGACTGGGAGTTAATACATAAGACATCGAAATTATTGAAGCTGCTTAGTTATTTGGATGAAAATTGCAACAGGCGTAGAAATGTACACAGGAAGTATCTTGAATAGAGATTGAAGATTACTTTGCTTAACCATGATTCCATAACTAACTGAGGCGAAACGTAATTACTAAACTCGCCTTCGGAACAACACACGACCACGCCCCAACTGTGCGCATCAACTATGCGGCATCAGGACATCCTCACGCAAAAAAAAAAAACAAAACAAAACAAAACAAAAACCACACATACACACACACACACACCACGCGACCGCCCCGCCCCACAAGGGGCGTGGCTATGCAATGTAAAAGAAAGGAGAAAAAGAAAGGAAAAAGAAAGAAACAGAACAGAAGAAGAAAAGAAAGGAATCCAAACGATCTCTGTCATTGCAATCGGTTCACACTACGACAGTAGTTACAAGCGTGAATTGGCCGCACAGGCGACAGGCACAGTCTAGCTGTGTTGCGTCAGCTGCTATAGGAATTACTTCATCAAGACTCAAGACTCAATAGTCCATGGGCCAAGACCCGAAAAATGGGTTGTTGGTACCATCTGAGGTGGCACAACCTTTTTGGTGTCAGTTTGTTTGTCGGGCATAGATATGCTTATTAAGCTATGATAGCATTTCCAAATGAGTAGCTTAGTCATAATAAATGAATTTTTAACCAATTTGGTCTCGTTTTTATATCCCTATACTTCTGAATCGAAACTAAACCGCTGTACAAAGAAGAGCACTGCCTTCTGTATGTCCACAGGTGTTCTGTTGTAAACGCAGTGCGCTTAGTCTTTATTCAAGGCAGCGAAGGGAATATCCAAAGGGTTATGATGTCCACAGCTGTCACGCGGTGCGCTTAGTCTTTATCTAGACCAATGTACCGTTATCATATCTAAAGTTCCTCATAAAAGGGATTATCTATACTGTTTTTATACTACCCTATCAACAAATACATCAGTTTAAAAAAAAAATCACTCTGTTCATTTACAATATCATTCATTAATGTATCGTAGTGTACCGGTACATTTTTTTTTTTTTTTTTGCATTATCTTATATTGTTGGAGGGAAATAAAGCGACATTGGCGTGGTATCAGCGTTTTCACCGTAGCGTTTTCGCCGGAAAATGATAAATAATTGAAAGATACGGTAAAATTCACGAGGAATTGCTTTTGTTGTTGTTGTTTTTAGATAAAAGGATATACACTGTATCATACGCTTTGGATATTCCCTTCGCCGTCTAGAATAAAGACTAAGCGCTGTGGACATCATAACCTTTGGATATTCCCTTCGCTGCCTTGAATAAAGACTAAGCGCACCGCGTTTACAACAGAACACCTGTGAACATACCATAAAGCTGCATTTTACAGCTCTATGGAACATACAGAAGACAGTGCTCTTCTTTGTATAGCGGTTAGTTTCGATTCAGAAGTATAGGGATATAACGAGACCAAATTGGTTAAAAATTCATTTACTATGACTAAGCTACTCATTTGGAAATGCTATCATAGCTTGATAAGCACATCTATGCCCGACAAACAAAATGACACCAAAAAGGTTTTGCCACCTCAGATGGTACCAATATCTGGCCTGGCCCATGGACTACAAGAGGCCTGAAGAATCAACATCATGCTACCACAATGCATAAGTACGTGCATTATACAATGATTCATAAGTGCGGTACTACGTTGAAAAAATTGGACGTTTACAGGGGGTATTGAAATACATGACCATAGATTCTACGCATATTAGTTGAGCATTCATGGGCAAATTCCAAATTCCAAATGATGTTGCAAAGACACGGCCACGCCGCACGGTCCACACGAGAACGCCCCAACTCTGCATGCGGCATCAGGACATTCCCACTCAAACCACACCACTCGACAGCCGCCCGCACCGTTGGGGCGTGGCTATTCAACGTAAAAAGAAAGGGGGATAAAAGCAGGTGAAAGAAAGAAATAAAACAGAAAGAAGAAAGAAAGGAATCCACACGACCTCAGTCATTGCAATCGGTTCACCCTGAGACAGTGGTTACAAGCGTGAATTGGTCCACACGCCCTACGAATCAGGATCAGCCCCACATGATCAAAGGCCACTTTGCAAAATTAATTCGGTGAACAGACGCGATCACAAGCAGTCCCAGTAGGTGGTGCAGCTCTACAAAGTGAAGACCAATTTCAGATCTTCGTTCCATATCATACCTCGCAATGTCTCGTGTACTGAATGACAACCCTGGCGGCGAAAGGGGAGGCCGTGTGATTCTCTGGATGATACCCAGATCGATCTCGACGGCGTTCTCGAAATGCATGTCGGGGATTCCAGGCTGCGAGGTGTGGATGGAACCGTTCGCCTTCTGCCAGTTTGCCTTGACGGAACTAGAGAAGATTGGGATTAAAGACAAACCAATGAGCTATGCTGGCCACGAGGAGTTGTTCAAGACAGCTGCCGAGGCTATGGAGAAATATTTTCCACAGGCAAACGTCTTTCCAGACAGACTTCCGTAAGTTTACTATAGAGTCTTTAGACTCTTCGTCCGCAGGAAAACGAGGACTTTTGAATTACGATAAATTGTTGACTTTGGGCCTAAAAATCAGTTCATTTGCATCACGTCAAATACATCTTTATAGTTGTTACAATTAACACTTTAATATGTACAAGTTGTATCTACATAAACTGGTATGATAGAAACAATAATATTGATGGTGCGCTTCTTTTGTTTTTGGGTAATTTCTAATTGTGGTAGGTTAAACAGTAATCACAGTAACAATTGTAGTGATGGTAAATATTATTATAGTGTAATGATAATAGTTGTAAAAATAATAACAACAGTAATAACAAAACGATAATGACAATGGTTTTATTCACAAAGAGTATAGCCTCTCTGATGTCTTCAAGAAGACCCTGCAAATGTTATCATTACTTTAGCATTTCCAGGCAGGTGCGAATTTTTACACCTGTGATGGTGGACCGGGGATTTGGTTTTGAGAGGGACATCATGGGTACAAACATCTCGTCCAAGGACGTCGGTACGCGGCACTACTCGAACACGACGTCAAGAATATCTTCAAACCACAGTGAACCTGAAAATCGACAATATTTTCTATACTAAAGGGAATATGAATAATGCACAATTTTTTAGAAAAGACAGTAATGATTTTGGGTAAAATCATGATTTATAATTGTTTTATTTGTGTCCTCCTATATAATGAAGGTTTGCCACAATCAAGAAGGAGTTGGAGGAATCAATCAGTAAATATGTTTTCGTTAAAGATGAAAGCATAGCTATGCCAACCGATCAAAAACGACAATTCATCCCAAAAGGATACAAACACGCCTTCCTTACCCGGCATCCTCTGCTCGTGTACAAGTCTATGAGAAAGGGGTGGTTCGCACAGCTCCAAAAAGCCGGTGGGCTGAAGTTCAACGAAACGGATGAAAGTTCCTTCGACTTCCGCCTCTATGCCAAGGAGCTGGCGCTCGATGCCGTCTTCCAGCAGCATCACAATCTCTGGACCTACATACGAGATCATGTCAACCCCTCACCCTTGGTCATCGATTCGTCTGCTCTTCTCACCAACCCCGCACCGGTAATTCAAGCGTTCTGTGAAGCCGTGGGTTTCCCCTACTCAGAGTCGCTCCTACAATGGTCCGGGTCGCCTGAGGTAGCCAAGTCATGGAAATGGGCAGGTGATAACATTTATAAGAATGTAGCCTTCTTGGGCGTGTCCATAAACAGCACCCATTTCACTCCACCAGCAGCGGCCCCGCCCTGGGAGGAGGTAACAGACGATGTGCGGGAGCTCGCCAAGAAAGCGATGCCGTACTACGAGGACATGCTTCAGCAACGGCCTATCGAGTAGTCGTAAATTGTATTTACCATGATTCTTCATTAAGCAAACATATCCCTTTGCCATAGCTGGTATTGAAGTAATATCAAATTAATATGGTGAGTGCATCATTTGAGAAAGTAAGAAACAAATGCACTTCTGGTATAGTATTTCAATCGTAGGCCAGAATTTCGTGTACAGTATATAAATCTAACATGATGGAGATTATCAGATGACATGATACTAAAAACATATTACTAATAAATCAAGAACCATATGAGGTGTAACTACGAGTGCAGCTTTGAGTGTGTAGAACGGCTCCTACATTCATCTTTTTATTTTCTTAAATCTGGAACAAGTCATGTCATCTATGACTTTCTGTAGTACTGAGATGAATCATCAATACTAATAGATTACTGATTCTGTACAGGGGCCATATTTGTGTTATTTCATCGCAGTTCAACCATTGTAGGTCACTGGCACATTTTGGCAGTTTGTCAAATGTCTCACCTCTGAGGACATTGCGCTATTACGATTATCTAATTGTTCAGAGTCTCAAATATACTAATATACTTGGTACCTACAATATATATACGTTGTCCTTTATGGAAGCTAGTTTGGAGTAATAGAATGTGTCTGTTTACCTGAATATAAACTAATCTGAACAATGCTGAAATACAATAACAATTATGTATCCTTACACATGTACTTTGATCTGTCAGCTCTCCCTCCTATAATGCCTGCTTTCCATGCAACGAGGGATGACGTGTCACAGTGCATACACTTGCAATCCAATTGACATTATAATACAAGAACGACGACAGTCACATATATTATGTTTCTTGTTTGTAAACAGACTCAGGGCTACGTTTGGAGTCTATGGAGTGTAGTGCCTTCAGAGATTGTTTGTATACACTGCTTGAAACCCTGTCCTAGTGTGTCCATGCAATTTGTTTGATCACAGGTTGATCTACAGAAATGACAGAACATAAAATTGATATACGGCTATAATACTGGTCAACGATAATGTTGTTCCTGCTATATGCAATGACAAAATAGTTGACACTTTCAAATGTGGTAAAACGTCAAAGGGCAGATCACCACTACCATAATACTCTTGTTTCCACCAAACCGTCTGATCTCAACTTCAAGATGTCATTACTTTAATAATTGTACATATCGGTAGCCTTGATGATTACACGCGGTTTTTTTTTTTTTTTAAGTTTACAGTAATGTGCGTGAAATATGTGTTCGTCCTTTATGCACCTTATCCCGTTACAGAACTTTATGTGTCGGCATTGCCGTGTTTAATACTGTCTTTTAAATACGTTTAAAATCGAATGTTTAACTTGAACAGATAAATTTTATTGGACGAATAAAGAAGAAAAGAATAAAACGATCCACTTTCCAATCCGGACCATGTTTTTTTTTTTTTTTTTTTTTTAATGCAGCAAGCACTATAACATCTGATTGCAGTACAGGGATGCTCCGTCTCTTTTGTGTCTTTGATGTATTCAAACTCTTTAAAACCTAGCCTCAAAAATTATTTTAAGAATTACATTCCTCCATAAAATCTCTGTACTTTTTATAACATAAGGATAAACTTGAGACATGACCTATAAACCCTGCATGGCTTGTTAGTTTCTCAATAATATACAATACCACCATGATACCTAGAACCAGCCTAAGAATTATAATGCAGCCATTATGTGATGGTGCACTCCTGCAATTTGATGATTTGTTCAACAATGATCAGTTGAGTTCAGCTTATTCTATTCATACGCGAATCCTCTTCCAGTCACACGCTGTTCTACACCTTGTGAGCAACGGCGTAAATCCATACTGAGGAGTGGGGGGGATGATCGGCGATAGTCACCATCACCACGATTACAAGCCCATAACCGAACCGGCGCAGCCTTGAGGGGGACGGGGGGTGAGAGAAGCTTGGTAACCCCCCCCCCCCCCACACACACACACACACATACACACTTTACAGGGATCGGATGTCTCACTCTTTTGCATGAAATATAAAGTGGGAGGAGAGTGATATATTTCTGACAAACTGTTACAAGCGAGCTTGAAAATTGTGACATTTTACAGTCCCAAAACTGCAGTTTGTGACTGTATTTTGTCCGCTTTGGAAATTAAGGGGGGGCACCGGGTGAAACTGCTGGCAATTACTACTGACAGCAACATCAAGAGAATGGCATAACAATTAAATGCGAGCGAGCGAAGCGAGCGAGCTTGAAAATTTTGACATTTTACAGTAAAAAAAAAACTGCCGTTTTGGGCTGTATTTTTTCGCTTTGGAAATTAAGGGGGCGCACAGGGCGCAACTGCTGGCAGTTCGTACTGGCAGCAACATCAGGAGAATGGCATAACGATTAAATGCGAGCGAGCGAAGCGAGTGAGCTTGAAAATTTTGACATTTTACAGTCCCAAACCTGCCGTTTGTAGCTTTATTTTTAGCTTTGGAAATTAAGGGGGAGCACCGGGCGAAAACTGGTGGCAATTACTGGCAGCAACATCATGAGAATGGCATAATGATTAAATGCGAGTGTGCGAAGCGAGCGAGCTTGAAAATTTTGACATCTTACAGTCCCCAAAACTGCCATTTGTAGTTAAATTTTTCGCTTTGGAAATTAAAGGGGACGCACCGGGCACAACTGCTGTCAATCACCGGCAGCAACATCAGGAGAATGCCATAGCGATTAAATGCGAGCGAGCGGAGCAAGCGAGCCTTAAAATTTTGACATTTTCCAATCCCAGACAATGTCGTTTGTAGCTGCATTTTTTCACTTTGGAAATTAAGGGGAGGCACACCGGGCGAAAACTGCTGGCAATTACTGGCAGCAACATCAGGAGAATGGCATAATGATTGAGCGAGTGAGCGGAGCGAGCGAGCTTCAAAATTTTTGACTTATTACAGTCCCCAAACTGCCGTTTGTAGCTTTATTTTTAGCTTTGGAAATTAAGGGGGGGGGGCACCGGGTGAAACTGCTGTCAATTACTGACAGCAACATCAAGAGAATGGCATAACAATAAAATGCGAGCGAGCGAAGCGAGCGAGTTTGAAAATTTTGGCATTTTACAGTAAAAAAAAAAACCTGCCGTTTTGGGCTGTATTTTTTCGCTTTGGAAATTAAGGGGGCGCACAGGGCGCAACTGCTGGCAGTTCGTACTGGCAGCAACATCAGGAGAATGGCATAACGATTAAATGCGAGCGAGCGAAGCGAGTGAGCTTGAAAATTTTGACTTATTACAGTCCCAAAACTGCCGTTTGTAGCTATATTTTTCGCTTTGGAAATTAAGGGGGGAGCACCGGGCGAAAACTGCTGGCAATTACTGGCAGCAACATCAGGAGAATGGCATAATGATTAAATGCGAGCGAGCGAAGCGAGCGAGCTTCAAAATGTTGACTTATTACAGTCCCAAAACTGCCGTTTGTAGCTATATTTTTCGCTTTGGAAATTAAGGGGAGGCACACCGGGCGAAAACTGCTGGCAATTACTGGCAGCAACATCAGGAGAATGGCATAATAATTAAATCCGAGCGAGCGGAGCGAGCGAGCTTCAAAATTTCGACTTATACAGTCCCAAAACTGCCGTTTGTAGCTTTATTTTTAGCTTTGG
Organism: Diadema setosum; assembly: GCF_964275005.1. Lineage (NCBI taxonomy): Eukaryota > Metazoa > Echinodermata > Echinoidea > Diadematoida > Diadematidae > Diadema > Diadema setosum. The sequence continues at coordinate 44,149,586 of NC_092689.1, forward strand.
AAATTAAGGGGGAGCACCGGGCGAAAACTGGTGGCAATTTATGGCAGCAACATCATGAGAATGGCATAATGATTAAATGCGAGTGTGCTAAGCGAGCGAGCTTGAAAAATTTTGACATGTTACAGTCCCCCAAACTGCCATTTGTAGCTATATTTTTTGCTTTGGAGATTAGGGGGGGGGGGTGCACCGGGCGCAACTGCTGTCAATCACTGGTAGCAACATCAGGGGAATCATAGCGCTTAAATGCGAGCGAGCGGAGCGAGCGAGCTTTAAAATTTTGACATTTTACACCCCAAAAACTGCCGTTTTTAGCTATATTTTTGCGATTTGGTTTGTCCCACTTTTATGGGGAAACCATTCCCCCCCCCCCATCGACGCCTCTGCATATGAGGGAGCTTTTGTTAAGTGAAAGATATGCTGCACACTCTTTGACAAATTAGGGAAATATACGTCAATATCAACAGTGTACTTATCGAAAGGGATCCAGTATAGCGGAGCTTTTGCATGTTTATGATTGCAATTCAACGATTTGGTGAATAGTTCTGGCGGTATTTGGACAATAATTCCATTAAGAAAGTTCGAAATTTGTCCTCATCTCGGAAATTGCTTGGGGGATAAATGATTTGCCTGCCTAAACACTTTCGTAGGGGCGGGGCAAATGCCCTTTGCCCCCCCCCCCCCCGAGATATTTTCGACGCCCCTGATCTTCCCTGGGTATACCCATAGATGTATCTTGACTGAATTATCAGTCACTGTCGTTCCTCATGAATGATTCAGGAAATGGAGGGGGTTCAATTATGGCAATATAGTTTTGTTATTGTTTGTTTGTTTGTTTGTTTTCGTACATATTTTGCAGATGGTCCCAAGTTACTTAGCATGTTTACATGTAGGCCTACACTATTTGACGTTGTCAACGTCTGAGCCATACCTTACAGTGTATGTCCATGTCCGCGAGCGAGCGAAGCGCGCGAGCGAGCGAAGCGAGCGAGCGCTTGAGAAAATTATGCATTCGATTTCCTACAAGATAGAATACTGTTCAGCTCTGTTACCTGTCTGAAGGCCGGCGTACAAACGTCATGCAATATGCCAAAATTGATACAATCACATTTCTGCTTCCTCCATTTTTTTTTCTTCAAAATTCAGGGGGGGATGATTGTACAGGCCATCCCCCCCTCCTCCATTTCAGGGGGGGATATACCCCCCCCCCCCCATCCCCCCGGGATTTACGCCCTTGCTTGTGAGTACAGGCTCTACCGATAAAACAATTAGGGATTACATCAACACGAATACACTTAAAACATGATTATATACATATAACATAAGCATGCTAAAATGAATAAAGCTGAACGTGTTTAATCATATAATGTATAAAATGTATATATGATATATATGTATATATATATATATATATATATATATATATATATATATATACATGTATACATACATACATGCAATGTAAGAACTCGTAAAGATAATATGGTCAAGCATAATCGTATTCATGTTATGACAATAATTGTAAGCATATTAAACGTTCAGTGTGCCTTGTCCGCCCTGGACTACTCAATATTATAACAATGTCGGAATTTCGGAGCTTGGGTATCTGTTCCATGCTCAATGTGTCACTGCCGTCTATCAGGGACAGCCTGCTGGTAGAGTCGTTGCCCGGAAAGCAGTACATAACAGGTTCGAGTCCCACTGGTTCTTTTTTCCGACATGTTTGTTAATTTACAAATCAGCAGTTGCGATCTTAACAAATATAATTTGTAGAGGGAGACAAATTGAAGAAACTTACACCGAAACTTCAGGTAAGCATGTTGTGAATGTTTTGTGTGTGTGTGTGTGTGTGTGTGTGTCAGAGTCCTTCTTATTCTTCGGACCCTGAAACCCTTGACGCAGAAAAGCCCATTATTGATTTTTTTTAAAAATGATCCTGTGTAGATATACGAAACTTGTCTAGCGATCGGACCACTTGAGGAAAGTCCCCTTTGGACTTCTACTTGCTCTTTGTATTACAACAACCGTACACTATCAAGATTATTGTCAAGACATTCGATTGGCAGTGCTATCACGAATATGATATCATAGCACATTAAGTTGAAGGGTTTTTTCTTCTTTTTTTTTTCTTCTTTTTTTTTTTTTTTTTTTTGGATAAAAGGGCGTAGAAATGATTCAGCATTTACCTGGATTCGTCTATACAGAAATGCGTAAGACGTAGAACTACAAGAACAAAATAGTTGTCCAGTGAATGACATCAGTGTTTTCTCGTCTCTTCGTGTGTGTTTGGGTTTGTGGAGTTACCGATATGGTTTGTGTATGCAAGCGACCGTGACGTGGCAAGAAAAGAAAGAAAAAAAAAGGCATGCATGGTCGTCCTCACAAAAAGAAAATCACTGCCTGTACGGCATGTGGATTGAACGTAACATATGTCTGCAGGAGAATAAAATGCGTGAGTACTCATATGGAAAGGATAAAAGTTATTCAGAATTGAAGATGGAAGCCGAAGGTCAAATTAACAATATTTCGACCAATCTCCTCCAGAGTTTATTCAATATTCTATCAGGACTGGCGAAGAATGTGAAATAGTGTAAATACTTCAGGCGACGATTGTATGATTTGAGCCAAAGTCATGATACACGGAAAAAAAAAAAAAAATGTTGCATTTATACCACTACTGAAGGAGTGCACGTCACGAGACCGACACCCCACCCACGAGTCCTAGACCCTGTTTACAGTGAGTGAAAGAGCCCGGCCTTCATTTCACTGTTAGTCCCCAGTCACATAATGCCCTGCGTCCGGCGTTACGTCCAAAAAAGTCATTTTTTTTTTCTGCCGACTCCCGCGGATCCCATGCCGTCACCAGAAAATTTTTACAAAACATTCGGGAAAAAAATGCGGGTGATACGGACAGATACGACCAAATGCGAATACTTGTGTCCACTTGCGAATATTCTTACGAATTGGCACGTAATTTGTTCTTTCAACTTGCGTAAACTTCCGAATAGTTCACTTGCGGACAGTTGCGAATATTTACGGAGAGTTGCGGATATTTTCGGATAGTTACGGATAGTTACAGATTGTTATACATTACTATGGACAATATGGTTTTCTTCTGACGATCCCTGCCAAGTCAGTGTATTATGACAGCAAGTTTATCACATATTGGACTGTCTTATGTTGTACACTGTGGAAAACTGAAATTGAATTACGAATAAGTTGTGAAAAATTTTCGTATTTCTTTAATTTGCTTTACAGTAATAAAAGATGAGATTTTGCACTTGAAGTTTGAATTTTATTTGTGCAACTCAAATATGAAGTAACATCATAAATGTAAAGAATACATAACATAATTATACCACAGATAAAATACAATATAGATCGATAAAGTTAAACATTAGAGTAAGAACATATTACTTACAGCCATGGAATAGACAAACTGTGGTTACGCTGTCATTGTGCAGTGACATTCATGAGTTACTGGATTGTGTTAAGGAGATTGTTATAATAAAGCAATGCTTATCAAATTTCAAAAAAAAAAGAAAGACATTAGGACTTTCGAACACCCCTCCCACACCCAAATACAATTAATACAAATACAATCGAGCGTAAAGTGGGTAAGACTATAGAGAAATATTAGATTTGTTCTCATTTTTTATCGTTTATCGCTTTCCAACACCTTCCCCGACCAGAAAAGTGAATAAAATGCTGTCACCCCATCCCCTACCAAAAAAAATAGCCTTTTTCAAAAAATATACATTCAAAGAGTGCAAGAAAAGAAAGTTCAGCACCATGCAAAAGCATGCCCGATTCTGAAACGATTCTTTCATGCCCTTTTTCACCTTCCGCTCCCCGGCAACTAATGAAGAGAGCCGTTTTGGGACTAACCTGTTTCGATTTCAGTTTTTGGCTAACTCCTGACGGGGGTGTCGCCGTTTATTTTTGCCAATGTTTTGGTATTTCATATATATACTGTATTGTAGAAAAAATTAATGTCTCCGCTGTCAATGCCAATACTATTTCATGGAAATTAAAGTGTATTTGCCAGACGGCCAGATGACTTCAAAAAAATAATAATCATTAGTACGCTTAGCTTAATACGCTTAGAACAGCGGAAATCGCGTTGGTTGATGCATGTTGTTGCCGATCATATGTATGTATATATGTATATATATATGTATATATGTATATACATATACATATATATATGTATATATATATATATATATACAACGTGTATTATGTATATTATATAGTATATTATGTTTACAAAAGTTTCATAATGCTCATGTCATGACAATAGCCTTTTGCCTTTTATCATTATTTTGTTTTCTATATTTTGGTTCTATGTTGCGTCTGTGCTCCTCATCTGTGTGTTTGTTTGTTTTTTTGTTTGTTTGTTTGTTTGTTTTTTACACTCTTCAGAATTGGGACCTACGCATAACAGGCTTGCTTTTAAATAGGTTCCATCATATTTCTTTAGCATTTATACATAATGTCAAACTTACAAAGATTGTCCACCATGCTCTTTTTACAATAATTTATTGTGCATCCTAGCCGTATATTGTGTTTCACTTTAATTTACTGTATGTGATGTATCTTTCTTCATTGAGAAATATGAAAATAAATTGAATTGAATAGCTGTAAAAATGTGTACTTGTGTTTTTCGCGTGTGTTGTGTGTATGTGTGTGTGTGGGTGGGTGTGTGCTGACTAATATGATTTGTGCATGCAAGCCACTGCGATATGGTAAGAAAAAGAAATGAAAGATGGGTTGAAAACAGCTATCCTCTGACTCTGACGTGATGTTAGACGTCCTCAAAAAAAAAAAAAAAAAAAAGTCGCTGCCTGTGGATTGAACCTAACATACTGCATTCGGAAAGCTCAATTAGCATGAAAATAAAATGCAAAATACTACGGAACAACCTATTGATTACATAACTGAGATACAGTTATTTTTATTGAAGATTGGAGCCAAAGATCAAATTCATAAAAGCCTTTCTACCAAACGTTTTGACAGAGCAGTTGGATCAATCGTGAGTCACACGTTTATTGTTGGTATCAAATTTATGCATGATTTGTAGTTAGTCATTATGTATGATTGTAGTTAGTGCATAAACACTAGAGCCGCCATACTGGTTCAGTGGTGCAAACGTGATAATTCAGCTGAAAAAAAAACCTGTCTCACCCTTTGGAAACCATACTATAATCAAGAAATGCAAAGAATCGTTGAGTCTTTTGACATTAATGTGGAAAGTTTTGGCTGTTTCCCGTATATACAAACTGTTACAAACTAGGGAAATATGATATATTTCTTTAGTTTGTTATATGTATAGTTGATATATTTCCTTATATTATAAGCAACGTCAAATCTATGAAACTTATTGAAAGATTCGGGAAGTATGCTAATCTCAAGGAGGAAGGAGAAGCACATCGGGGCACGCACTTTCCATCATGACCACCCAGGGGGTAGTGGGCAGTCGTTAAGACAACATAGCGTGTAGTCTAGTGGTCAGCCTGGTGCTCATTTCTGAACACGTATGACCATGGCCAAAAGTCATGTAACCGGTATTTGACAGGATACCACTGGATGATGGTTTGCACGGATTATCAAGGACTGAAGCATGCAAATGTTCTTTCATTCGTTATTTTGCTGTATGGTGGTGTATTGCAAAATTTTCCACAGCACCATGTGCTGCTCCCTCAGAATACTATGAACAAAATGATTTCTTTCTTTGAAGGCAGACGACACGAGCATTCATTTATTCATTAGATTGTCATCATTGAGCGAAAGATACGCTGTTAATCATCTGGGTATCAAGACAATAAACTACCATCTTTGTACATATTGTACAACAGTGTCTGCCGTGAAACTCTCCAAAATTGTCAGATTGTGTGGTAGTTGAGCGTGAAAGGTACGCCAGTGTGTTAAGAATTCGGCATCGCTGAAAACCACACAGTTGCACCTTATACTAGCAATACTTGACAGGACTGGCAATATTGTTAATACCTCAGCCGACGACTGTGTGATTTGAGCCAAAGCAAAATGATACATGGAAAGAAACGCTTCATGTAGAAATGCCACTATTGAAACATGGAGACAACATGCTCTCATTCAAGGACTTTGTAGAGTCTAACATCTTCATATTCATGTAGGTGCAAGTGATTGAAGTATGCTCTTGTAATAACGTGGAGAAAAGCTTGTCAAAATGTCCTCATGTAAGACCAGTCAAGTCCAGAAACTATCGTAATATAATATTAATTATGATATAATTAATATAATTGTGAAAATGACATCAAAATCTTTGCCAAATTCTTCCTCATCCTTTGAAAATCATTTGAATCGTAAAGCACTGAATCAAATTATCTTTAAACAAAGGGCCCATCACAGTAGGTCTACCTGAACTTTCGACCACTGACACAAAAAGTCCAGGTAGTGAATGACGACATTCATGTTTACGTATTGAAAAAATAATATTCTTTATTGTGGTACCCTCATAATATGTACGGAATTTGATTAAAGTCTTTATCAACCGTTTGCAGATGATCCAAAATCCCAGCCTAGCGCTTCAAAATGGTTCTATAATGTGAGTTTGGGATAGAAACATGCGATGTAAAAATGTTGATCAGTATAATCAATATTAGGTATAGCTGAATAATTGTACAAAATGTGAACAATAGTTTTAATGAAATAGTTTCTAGATTAAACTGTTTGCAGTTATGGTTTCTTGAGAAAACTAGTAACATTAACATCAGCAGCATTATGATAAATTTGATCTGATGAATACGCTATTAAAAGGTTCCGTCATTGCCATTTTGTTCAATGTTCAGATCTGAGCAAGAAAAGGAGGTTTGATAAAACAATACATGGCATGAGTGAGAAACATATGGGCCTAAATGTGTAATGACAGAAGAAAACATAGAAAGGGGTGCAGCTGCAGCTGATCTGCAATAATAAAAAGAAACAACAGAATACGAGAAAACGCAGTAATACTGCTGCATACTTGAATTGCAGATATTATGCTTATGAAATTGCTATCGACTCAGACTACCAAATACAAAAACGAAAGGCAGTTAATGTTTTAGCGGCGTGTGTCTTAGAAGACTGGGAGTTGATACATAAAACATCGAAATTATTGAAGCTGCTTAATTAATTGGATGAAAATTGCACCAGGCGTAGAAATGTACACAGGAAGTATCATGAAAAGAGATTGAAGATTACTTTGCTTAACCATGATTCTGTAGCTAACTGAGGCGAAACATAATTGCTAAACTCGCCTTCGGAACAACACACGGCCACGCCTCAACTGTGCACATCAACACTATGCGGCATCAGGACATCCTCACGCAAAAAAAAACAACAAGCAAACAAACAAACAAACAAACAAAACAAAACAAAACACCACGCGACCGCCCCGCCCCACAAGGGGCGTGGCTATGCAATCTAAAAGAAAGGAGAAAAAGAAAGAAAAAGAAAGAAACAGAACATAAGAAGAAAAGAAATGAATCCAAACGACCTCTGTCATTGCAATCGTTTCACTTTGCGACAGTAGTTACAAGCGTGAATTGGCCGCACAGGCGACAGGCACAGTCTAGCTGTGTTGCATCAGCTGCTATATATAGGAATTACTTCATCAAAACTCAACACTCAAGAGGCTTGAAGAATCAACATCATGCCATCACAATGCATAAGTACGTGCATTATACAATGATTAATAAGTGCGGTACTACGTTGAAAAAAAAAATGGACGTTTACAGGGGGTATTGAAATACATGACCATAGATTCTCTGCACATTAGTTAAGCATTCATGGGCAAATTCCAAATTCCAAATTCCAAATGATGTTGCAAAGACACGCCCACGCCGCACGGTCCACACGATAATGCCCCAACTCTGCATATCAACTATGCGGAGGACATCCCCACGCAAACCACACCACTCGACAGCCGTCCGCACCGTGGGGGCGTGGCTATTCAAGGTAAAAAGAAAGGAGGATAAAAGCAGGTAAAAGAAAGGAATAAAACAGAAAGAAGAAAGAAAGGAATCCACACGACCTCAGTCATTGCAATCGGTTCACCTTGAGACAGTGGTTACAAGCTTGAATTGGTCCACAGGCCCTACGAATCAGGATCAGCCCCACATGATCAAATGATTAACAGACGCGATCACAGGCAGTCCCAGTAGGTGGTGCAGCTCTACAAAGTGAAGACCAATTTCAGATCTTCGTTCCATATCATACCTCGCAATGTCTCATGTACCGAATGACAACCCTGTTGGCAAAAACGGAGGCCGTGTGATTCTCTGGATGATACCCAGATCGATCTCGACGGCGTTCACGAAATGCATGTCGGGGATTCCAGGCTGCGAGGTGTGGATGGAACCGTTCGCCTTCTGCCAGTTTGCCTTGACGGAACTAGAGAAGATTGGGATTAAAGACGAACAATTGAGCTATGATGGCCACGAGAAGGAGTTTCAGACAGCTGCTGAGGCTATGGAGAAATATTTTCCACAGTCAAACATCTTTCCAGACAGACTTCAGTAAGTTTACTAAAGCGTCTTTAAACTCTTCGTCCACGGGAAAACGAGGAATCTTGAATTACGACAAATTGTTGACTTTGGGCCTAATTAAAAATCAGTTCATTTGCATCTCGTCATATACATCTTTATAGTTGTTACAATTCACACTTTATGTACAAATTGTATCTACGTCGAAACTGGTGTGATTGAACAATACTGTAATATTTATGGTGCGCTTCTTTTGTTTTTCGATAATTTCTAATTGCGGTAGGTTATAGATTTTAAGTAACCACAGTAACAGTTGTAGTAATAATAAAAAATGATACACTGTGGTCTTATTCACAAAGAGTATAGCCTCTCTGATGTCCTCAAGAAGACCTTGCAAATGTCATCATTACTTTATCATTTCCAGGTGCCAATTTTTTACACCTTTGATGGTGGGCCGGGGTTTGGGGTTGAGAGGGATATCATGGGTACAAACATCTCGTCCAAGGACGGCAGTACTCGGCAGTACTCGAACACGACGTCAAGAATATCATCAAACCACAGTGAACCTGAAAATCGACAATATTTACTATTCTACAGGGAACATGAATAATCCACAATATCATAAAAAAAGACCTCACAGTAATGATTTTGGATAAATTATTTATAATTGTCTTATTTGTGTCTTCCTATATGATGAAGGTTTGCCACAATCAAGAAGGAGTTGGAGGAATCAACCAGTAAATATGTTTTTGTCAAAGATGAAAGCATAGCTATGCCAACCGATCAGGGAAGACAATTCATCCCAAAAGGATACCAACACGCCTTCCTTATCCGGCATCCTCTACTCGTGTACAAGTCGATGAGAAAGGCGTTTTTCGTCCAGTACCAAGAAAATGGCAAGCTGAAGTCCAACGAAACTGATGAAAGTTCCTTCGACTTCCGCCCCTATGCCAAGGAGGATGGCGTCGATGCTGTCTTCCAGCAGCATCACGATCTCTGGACCTACATACGAAATCATGCCAACTCGTCACCGTTGGTCATCGATTCGTCTGCTCTTCTCACCAACCCCGCACCGGTACTTCGAGAGTTCTGTGAAGCCGTGGGTTTCCCCTACTCAGAGTCGCTCCTACACTGGTCCGGGTCGCCTGAGGTAGCCAAGTCATGGAAATGGGCAGGTGATAACATGTATAAGAATGAAGCCTTCTTGGGCGTGGCCAAGTACAGCACCCATTTCACTCCACCAGCAGCGGTCCCGGCCTGGGAAGAGGTAACAGACGATGTGCGGGAGCTCGCTGAGAAAGCGATGCCGTACTACGAGGACATGCTTCAGCAACGGCCTATTGAGTAGTCAGTAAATTGTATTTATTTACCATTCTTCATTAAGCAAACACACCCCTTTCCCGTAACTGGTATTGAAGTATTGAGTGCGTCAGTTGAGAAAGTATAATAATATACAGATGCACTTCTGGTGGTATGATAGTCACATAGTATTTCAATCGTAGGCCAGAATTTTACGTGCAGTATATAAATCTACCGTGATAGAGAATGTCAGATTACATAATACATGTACTAATTAATCAACAACCTTATGAGGTGTAACTACGAATGCAGTTTTGAGTGTGTAGAACGGCTCCTACATTCATCTCTTTTGTTTTACACCATGTCATGTGATCTATGACTTTCTGTAGTAATTAGATGAATCATCAATATTAATAGATTACTGATTCTGTACAGGGGCCATATTGTGTTATACCATCGCAATTCAACCATTGCAGGTCACTGGCAATGACTGGCACATTTTGGAAGTTTGTCAAATTTCTCACCTCAGAGGACATTGCACTATCCACCACATTACGATTATCTAATTGTTCAGAGTCTCAAATATACTAACATACTTGTTTCCTACAATGACAATATATACGTTGTCCTTTTTGAAAGCTATATTTGGAGTAATAAAATATGTCTGTTTACCTGAATACAAAGTAATCTGAACAATGTCGAAGTACAATAATAATAATAATGTATCCTTACACATGTACTTTGATCTGTCAGCTCTCCCTCCTATAGGGCCTAATGCCTGCATTCCATGCTACAAGGGATGATGTGTCACAATGCATACACTTGCAATCCAATTGACGTTAGAGTACAAGAATGACGACAGTCACATTTAGATTATGTTTCTTGTTTGTAAACAGACTTAAGACTAGGTTTGTTTATATACACTGTTTGTAAACCCGTCCTGGTGTGTTCATACATTCTGTTTGATCACAGGTTGATCTACAGACATGAAAGAAAACAAAATTGATATATGGCTTTACTTATGGTCTACGATAATGATGTTCCTGCTATATGCAATGCCAAAATGGTTGACACTTTCGAGTGTGGCGAAACGTCAAAGGGCGGATCACCACTATCATAATACCCTCGTTTTCACCAAACCGTCTGATCTCAACTTAAATATGTCATTACTTTGATAATTGTACAAATCGTTAGCTTTGATGATTACACGCGTTTTGTTTTCTACACATATTTAGTTTTTAAATTTACAGTAATGTACGTGAAATATGTGTTTTGTCCTTTATGCACCTTATCCCGTTTTAATTGACATAGCTTTAAGTGTCGGCATTGCCATGTTTGCTGTCTTTTAAATACGTTTAAAATCGAATGTATAACTTGAATAGATATATTTTATTGGACGAATAAAGAAGAAAGGAAGAAAACATCCACTTACCAATCACGATCATTTCCTTTTATTGCAACAAGCACTATAACATCTGATTGCAGTACAGGGATGCCCCATCTCTTTTTGTCTTTGATGGACTTAAACTCTTTAAAACCTAGCCTCAGAAAGTATTTTAAGAATTGCTTTTCTCCATTAAATCTCTGTATTTTTATACTCACATAAGGATAAACTTGAGACATAACCTATAAACCCTGCATGGCTTGTATGATAAGTTTCTCAATAATATAAAATACCACCATGATACCTATAGTACCAGCCTAAGCCGGCAGCCATTATGGGATGGTGCACTCCTGCAATTTGATGATTTGTTCAACAATGATCAGTTGAGTTCAGCTTATTCTATTCATGCGCGAATCCTTCTCCAGCCACAAGCTGTTCTTCACCTTGTGAGTAGCCCTGCCGATAAAACAATTAGGGACTACATCATCACGATTACACTTAAAACATAATTATACATATAACATAATCATGCTAAAATGAATAAAGCTGAAAGCGTTTAATTATATAATGCATATAATGTACATATTATATATATGTTTATATACTTACGTATATTATATACATGTCATATAAAAACTCGTAAAGATATGGTCAAGCATAATCTTATTCACCAAAAATGTTAGAAACCTAAAGTTCTGTCTCAACTAAAAGTGTTATATCAATTTAAAACAAACATCCTCTTATGACATGGTCGTCCTCCCAAAAACTACCTGTGGCATATGGATTGAACGTAACATACTGTATGTCTGAGGCTTGTTCGTTTGCAGGAGAATAAAATGCATATGAGTATACTCATATGGAAAGGATAAAAGTAATTCTTCTAGAAGATGGAATTAGCAAAAGGTCAAATTGGCAATATTTCGTCCAATCTCCATCAAAGCTTATGTTATTTTAACAGGACTGGAAAAGAATGTTAAGTATTGTATTCGAATACTTCAAGCGACGACTGTATGATTTGAGCCGAAGTATACGATACACGGAAAGAATTGTTGCATTTAGATATACCATTACTGAAGTACAGAGGCACCAAACTGTAATTCATGATATTCATAGAGTTTGATATCTTCATAATCTTAAAGTGATAGCAGTCGATTCTCTCGTCATACAACATTTAGAAAAAAATCTTCGTAATATTTTGTTAATACAAAGCTGATTTAAGTTTATTTAAATGATGCAAACATTCAGGAACTGAACGTAGACAAAACTTGTGTTAGTTTTTTTTTTTTCTAACCGTACAGGGATAATGGGATTAGTACAGTTGTATAATTTGTCGCAGATTCGAAGGTTAAAGGGATGGTATAGTGTTGGTACAATCTTAACAGTTATTCATATTTTAGAGAGAAACTAATTCTCGGAGGAATTTAACGTTTATTTGATTGAAAATCTCTTTTGAAATGGTTGGGATATCCAGAATCAAAGAGATACTTATTTTATTAGGACCTCTTTGTTTCACTTTGTTTTTCGATATCTCAGCCATTTCAAAATTTCAATTGAATAGTTTTAGAGTAATAATTCTAGGAATTGCATGCTCTTTAAATGTCATTTAGGTGGTTCTAATGACATTATATCTCGTACAAATTAAAACCCGAATCCCCACCTCAACAAAAACTATATCATCCCTTTAACTGAAATTGAACAGGCACCTGAAGGAAAATTCCTATATGGAGATACACCTCCTAAATTCTACCGATTTCAATCGCGAGACTCACGCCCCAAATATACCTCTTTCTTCTCTGTCGCTCTCTCCATCTCTCTCTCTCTCTCTCTCTCTCTCTCTCTTTATCATTTTATTTTGATAGTATAGCCTAAGTCAAAATAAGTCCTGCTCTATCTAGGATGTAGGCCTACATGTAATCTGAACTGAAGACTTATCTTTTCCAGCAACTTTGTGAATGATGTGTTACTCATTTGTGGGAGCCGGGTGCCTTTGAATGTTTCTACAGATAAATGGCGCTATCCAAATGCTGTAACTTTCATCATCATCATAATCATCATCACTATCATCATCACGCATCAGCTTAAAATGCTAAAGCTCTTTAACAGTGGGGAAGGGGGTATATACCCCCGGAGGAATTGCCCCAGACCCTTTTCCTGAAAACTTATCATGCAATAAGTCGTTAATTCAAAAATGTAAAGACAGTGCGTGCTAAGAAACCTTCGGAATAAAGAATCTTATTTTATTTTTCGGATGAACGAACATTCTCAACAACGAACCTTATTTCATTTTCTGATGACCGAACCTTCTGAACAACGAAACCTTTTTTCAATTTTGAATTAACCAACCTTCGGAATGAGAAACCATCTTTAATGTCGGATAAATAAACCTCTGGAATGACGAACCTTAATTGTTTTTCTTTCTGATTAACGAACTTTAGCAATAACGGAACTTTGAAATAACGAACTGTGGCCACCTGTCTAATCACACAGTATACATTAAAAGCGTATGAAACATTTTCAGACCAGAATTATGCTCAGTATAATACAAGAAATCCCACAAAAGTCAGTAATGGGTAAATTCCCTCCTCATTCTTTGGTTTACAATCATAATCTACAATATTATGATTGCAATCCTTAGTTTCTTATGAAAATTTAGTATAATACGCAATCATTTATCAATTTCAGATCATAATATTCATAATCTAATATTTTGTGACAACAAAACAGATTCAAGTGCATTTGAATGAGTCAAACATTCAGGAACTGACCGATGGCATTAATATGGTTGGATAACATTTGTCGCACATTTGAAGGTTAAAGGGATGGTATAGTTTTGGTTGAGATGGTTATTCATATTTCAACTTTGTGCTTGATAATTAAAAGCCACTTAGATAAAACATAAAAGAGCATATAATTCTCGGAGGAATTTACAGTTTATTTGATGAAAATCTCTTTTGAAATGGTTGAGATATCCAAAAACAAAGAGATACTTGTAAAAGGTGGGACCCATCTTTTATTACTACCACTTTGCTTTATGTGTTTTTGGATATCACAGACACTTAAAAACCGATTTTCATCGAATAATTTTTGACTACTCTAAGAATTACATGCTCTTTGGTATGTCATATAGGTGGCTTCTAACGATATTTCGTAAAAAATAAAACCTGAATCCCCCTCTCAACAAAAACTATAACATCCCTTTAACCGAAATTGAACAAGCACCTGAAGCAAAATTCCTATGGAGGCACACCTTAATTCCACCGATTTCAATCGCGAGACTCACGCCCCATACATATCTCTCTCTTCTCTCTCCTTCACTCCCTCTCTATCCCTCTCTCAATCTCTCTCTTTATATACATGTATATATATTTTTTGATAGTAGACTAAGTTAAAAAAAAAGTCATATACTCTATGTAGTATGTATAGACCTACATGTAAATCTGAACTGAAGACTTATCTTTTCCAGCAACTTTTTGAATGATGTGTTATACACATTGTGGGAGCCGGGCGCCTTTGAATTTTTCTACTGACAGATGGCGCTATGCAAATGCTGTTTCATCATCATCATCATCACGTATCAGCTTAAAATGCTAAAGCTCTTTAACAGTGGGGAAAGGGGTAGGACAGTGATACCCCCTGAGGAATTACCCAAGACCCTTTCCCTGGAACTAATAGTAATCCTAGACCTAATCATATTGTATTATAACCCTAACCCTAATTAGTGATATAGCCATATCACTAGCAATTATTCAGCAGGGGATGGGCTGTAACTGTGGAGGGGGGGGGGGGGGGGGTGGGAGTTGTCCTGGTACGTGAGGGTGAAATCCCTTTCCAACAGCCGGTTACAGATCGTTATTCTAAAGATTCCTTATTCCAAAGGTGTGATAGTCCCAAAATGATAAACAAGCTTTAAAAAAATACTGAAATGATCGCTGTGTCTGAAACAGACAAGAACATGGCCAGTCGTTAGCTAAACTTGCCATACATGAAACAATCACATTGTTATGGCGATCTTTAGCACTACGTCATCCAAAAGGGTGTACTAAGCAAACACCATTATTCCCAAAGTGACGTAATCAAGGTGTTCAAAGGCCTCTCTGCAAACAATTCGGTGAAGAGACGCGATCACAAGACAGTCTCACTTGGATGGGGGCAACACTACAAAGTGAAAATCCGTTTCATAACTTCGTTTCCCATATACCTTGCAATGTCTGATGTACCGAATAACAACCCTTGCGGACAAAGTGGAGGTCGGGCGATTCTCTGGATGATACCCAGATCGATCTCGACGGCATTCACGAAATGTATGTCGGGGATTCCAGGCTGCGAGGTGTGGATGGAACCTTTCGGCTTCTGCCACTTTGCCTTGCAGGAACTAGAGAAGCTTGGGATTACAGAGCAACCAATGAGCTATGATGGCCACGAGAAGGAGTTCAAGTTAGCTGCCGAGGCACTCGAGAAATACATGGAAGATATCATCTTCTTTCCAGACAGATTGCCGTAAGTTTGTCAAGCGATATGATTCTCTTATTTCATTAGTTTGGGCAATGAATTATACCTTCTTGGTTTGAGCTATAAAATCAATTCATTTGCGTGTCATATTTCATTATGTAGGCCCAAGTGTTTCCAGGGTGGTCGCTGGTGGTGGAAGAGAGAAATTGTGGTTACCATGGTGACGCTCTCTTCCACCTGGTGTTACAGTCGTTATCAATACTATCGAGTGCCATTAAAGTCTCCCCCTTCCTCTCTCTCTCTCTCTCTTTCTCTCTCTCGACAAAGAGTAATGTGAGAAGATAACGCATGTACACGTATCAGAGTTGAACAAATTTAGATTAATTTGCATTAAGGACAGTTTCGGTATGTACAGCTAAAAGGAAATAAACAATATTATTTCCTATAAACACGATACAGACAATGTTGTATTGCTACTAAGCAATACAAAGGGCATTGACATTGGGCCTATAAGTAACTGAGTTGTTGTTGACATTCATGTAACATTATCATCAGTCTTTTATTTGTATCTTTCTATGTGGTAAAGGTTTGCAACAATCAAGAAAAAATTGGAGGAATCAGCCAGTAAATATGTTTTCGTCAAAGATGAAAGCATTGCCATACCAAACGATCAGAGACGACAATTCATTCCAAAAGGATACCAACACGCCTTCATCATCCGACATCCTCTGCTCGTGTACAAGTCTATGAGGAAGGCGACCTTCGCTCAGTACCAAGAAGTTGGCATGCTGAAGTTCAACGAAACTGATGAAAGTTCCTTCGATTTCCGTCCCTATGCCAAGGAGGATGGCGTCGATGCCGTCTTCCAGCAGCATCACGATCTCTGGACCTACATACGAGATCATGTCAACCCGTCACCGTTGGTCATCGATTCGTCTGCTCTTCTCACCAACCCCGCCCCGGTACTTCGACAGTTCTGTGATGCCGTGGGTTTCCCCTACTCAGAGTCGCTTCTACAATGGTCCGGGTCGCCTGAGGTAGCCAAATCGTGGAAATGGGCAGGTGATAACATCTATAAGAATGGAAATTTCTTGGGTGCGGCCATGTACAGCACCCATTTCACTCCACCAGCAGTGGTCCCGGCATGGGAGGAGGTACCAGACGATGTGCGGGAGCTCGCTGAGAAAGCGATGCCCTACTACGAGGACATGCTTAAACATTCGCTTGATCAATAGCCGACGATAATAATGTCCGTTTAGTGTTGATTTCTGGATATAGGTGATCCACTGTCTCACGTCTCATGTGGCCAGTCGCTTTTTCGTTTGACTCTTTATCCCGTCTGTTGGTGACCCTCTTTCAATCAATGACACTCTCAAAACTCCAGCCTCTTGAGCGATAAAAACATCTCCTTTGTGTACAACGATTTGTAGATGATGAGTCCTCATGTTTTGCTTCGGTGACCTCGTAGTCTCTCGTTGTGGTTTACTAAAACAGGTAACCATGGGTCATGTATAAGACTTCACTATGCTGTAGGCAATTACGCATCGATTAATATTACTTGCATGTGAACATATTTATTGTACTACTAACAGAGAGAGAGAGACGTGTTTCCATGTGAAGGCTGCATGTGTGCATACTTACACTGTAAAACCATTACGTAACTTGATCCTTGTTGACAGTCTTACTTCGTATTTGACTGTACGAATGCACCACCTCTTTCCACCTCCCCGAAGCACCGATTGGACAAGAATAGAATGTTTGAGCAGGGAGGTGGGAAGAGTCCCACTTCCCTGGTTTGAGTCATGTGTAAAGATATATACAATGTAAGTGTTTCTGGAAAGAGAATCTATGCCATTAATTTACTCAACCATATTTTGTTAGAATATTTTTGTATTTTCTTTTATGACACACGCTGGGTATCTAATACGATGTACGTATGTATCAAGAGTGGCGTTCCTCATCAATTATTTTGTATTCCGTTTTTAATCATTATGGTTTAGGCATTGATAGGATTATCATAGATTTCTGTTTGTAATTGTCGTATGTAATAGCATATACTGCATCTTCAATCATTTTATAAACCAAATATCCTGTCTTTTTTACCTAGAATGACTAAGAGACTTAAATAAAATCGAAATATGATATCAAATCAAACTGAACTGAGGTGAAACTGAACAATAAGCTCTAATTTACATAATTTATGCAAATTGGTGCGTAAAATGTTTACAGATATACATTCATATTCATCCCATAGAAATATTTGATTTGGTCTAGTTTTTATATGGAACATCTTAAAAAGAAAAACTAATGCAGTGTTATTTTATATCCATGCAAGTATACATTAAATTTTCATAATAAATTGCATGTAAAAATGGTATTTTTAAAAGGATTTTTATAATTTTTCGAGCGCTGCATTTTGCAGCACAAAGTTTTTACCTATAGGTTGTATGCTGCCAGCTCCCTGGTTTAAAAAAGCAAAACAAAACTGATTTATCTTGAGAGACAAATTGTCTCTATGCAAAAACAAAACAAAAAAAACAAAAAAAAACACATACAACTTGCATTTACATTTATATCATACACACACCTATACATAGATCATCAGGAACACCAAAAAAAAAAAAAAAAACTGACAAAATTGAATGTCTTAATTGTTATATCCAAAAGAGCCAATGTAATCATAAAAACACTTATGATTCTGGCGACAAATAAATTTCTTAAATACAAATCTGTAGCAAGTTTGATTTATAAACAAGTTTGAGGTATAAACAAATTCTCTTTAAAAAAAAAGAAAGAAGAATATAAATATCCTCAGTATCTAGAACATCCATGGCATGGAAATCATGTGTAAGAGCTAATGCACCCAATTACATTGTGATAAGGCAGTATACATATACTAATGCGATGTTAAGCTGTCATTGGACTGGTGTGATATCCATGCGGTTAAAGCTAAAATGCTTTTCCATTTTTTGATATTCAAAACATAGAAAACGTATAAACTCGCAAACGCAGGAGCCAATATATGAATTGTATATGATAAAGAGAAGTTTGCTTAGTTGACTTGTATTATACGCTTTATGTATATATTAACAACGATGTAATCGCATCTACTTCTCATTTTCATATTTATGTACCTTGTCAAATTATGTTCTGCAAGTATTACAAATATCCTGTCCATATGCAATGTATACAATTTCTTTGTTTATTTGATCGAAGTGAAAATAAAGTTGAATTGAATTGAATTGAATTGATCAGAAATGTAAACAATATGTGTATGCCTGTCTTGTGCATGTGTGTGTGTGTGCGCGCGCACGTGTGTGTGTGTGTGTGTGTGTGTACTTGTGTCTGTCTGTCTGTCTGTCTGTCTTCCTGTATATGCGTTCTGGCTTATGACGTTTGCGTAGTAGCTATAATGACTTTGGACGGATCACAAAATTAACCACATGAAAGATTGGTTGGAAGGTTTATCACAACGTAGAGATCTGGAAATAGCTAAGATTACAATGAGTCTAAAAATAAACTGATAGCTGGTTTGAGAAACTTACAAACTGTATACAAGCTATTCTAAGAACGTGGGGACCGATTTTGAATAAACAGTACAATTATCGCTCTCAACCTGACAGCTATCAATTTGATGTCTTATATAGGCCCTATGCTTTTTTTCACTGGTATAAGATCAAAGAGAATCAATATCTACTACAGGCGACTAGGAAGGCTTGCAACGAAAGTGATTTCACTCATCGAAGAGCTTGCTTCCAAAAGACGCTAAATCCATTGAAAAATGATGGATTTTTTGGAAGCAAGCTCTTCCACATTCACAGAAAATGTTGACAGCATATAGGCCCTATTCGTAATCACCATTACTCGATACTCTGTATAGGATATACAGAGGCGAAGCATGCTCTCATATATAAGAATTAGATGTAATCAACCATTAACTTCGTGCGTGAAAAAAATCAGAAGTGGTTGAAACATGTCCGTGTAAGAACTTCAAGAAAAGATTGCCAAATGTGACTGCATGCACAAGTCTAAAAATGAATTGGTAAACCAACATTTAGAATGTTACTTGATACTTGTGACAACTTTAGTCGATTTAAATTAAACACTCATAATCTTAAATCTAACACTCAAAATTTGCCATCTTTCATATATTTAGCTTAAAAGGGAAAGGGTAAATGAAACATTTTGAGTGTTGAATCTAACTCTTACAAAAGATTCGAAGAGTGACAACATCATGATATGTTGGATTTACAATTTCAATTTTTAGAGTTACAGGCCCTTTGACCGTCTAGACACAGATTTGTTGTACAAAATGATCCATTAAGACGAGTTAAATGACTCCACAGTTAGTACAATCGGGATGGCGCTGAGAGTGATATAGATCCGTTCATGCAACCTTTCTCGAGAACGTTAATTTATACTAACACCCGTATATGCATTACAACTGCGACGAAGACATTGGCACTCAATATGAAATAATTTTATAGGATTTAATGAATCAAGAGTCTCTATCAATAAATTGCAGACAACAGCGTGTAAATTACGAAAGGAAGGTGTGTAGTATAAATTCTTTAACCCTAAAGGGGCCGGGCTTTTTTGGCTATGCTCAGACCGGGGGGGGGGGGGGGCGGATTCCGCCCCCCCCCCCCTGAGATCTCGGCCATCGGTGGTGCGATCGCGATGAAATTTTGCATGCGTGAGACCCGCGTCATAATCTACAAGATTGTGTTATAAGATTTTTTGAAACAATCAATTTCTAATTTTAACTAATTAATTATGCAAATTAAGCTCAAGGTGATATTTTAGCTTAATTAAAAGCATTGAGAGTCTAATTTTTGATCTGTAAATCTGTTTTAGCATATTCAACAATTGTACATCACAAAAACTTCCAAAACTCATTTCAATTCTTATGTATTTTATTGTTTTCAGAATTTCTTATGTATTTCTTTGTTTTTCAACTTTTGTTTTTTCTTTGTTTTTTCATTGGAAATTGTCACTGACCACTTTTCTACCATAATTAGCACAAAATTAATCAATGAAAGTGATTAAATGTAAAAATAATCAGGTTTTTATGCCTTTCATGACAGAGCACTGTTTTCCATAGGAAATGTACACAAAATCACAAAATTGTGCCCGTTTTGGAGCGACATTCCGTTACAAAAATGGGCGTGGCTTCGCAAAAGTATGCGCGGACGTTGCAAATTTGGTCTCAAAAGTTCCGCGAGACTTGAACGAAGAAAGTCAAGAAGCCTCGCGATGAGGCCTTCTCGCGTTACAGAATTATAGCGCGAAACGTCGAGGGGGGGGGGGGCGGATTCCGCCCCCCCCCCCCGGCCCTTTTAGGGTTAAAGAAAACAGATAACTCTTAAAGGGGGTGGCTAGTAACTGATCAGTGGGAATCAGTTGGAATGCCAGGGGATGATTGTTCCAATTTTTGTGGGATTCATTTAAGAGTACATAATATTTCTATTGTGTGAAAATTATTTGCTTCAGAATGGTCTCATATTCATGTAATGTGCAGTTTAATGCTTCAGGTTAGCATGCCTGTACAGTGACGGGCCGATCGTTAACGATTAGCTGCACATTACTTGAATGTAAGGCCATTCTGAAGCAAATAATTTTCACACAACAATATAATGTACAGTGTACTCCTAAATGAATTCCACAAGGATTGGAACAATCATCCCCCAGCATTTCCACTGATTTCCATTGATCAGTTACTAGCCAACCCCTTTGATCCTTTCTCTATTACCGCAATCGAGCTCATTCCTTGATTGAACTGGAGCTGTAACACTGTCATTTACGATGGCAACCGACGTCACGAGCGAGGCCGATACCCACGAGTCATACAGCCCATGAGTTCGACACTAAGTGAGCTGTGCTTTACGATGGGCTGTATGACCCATGGGTGTCGGTCTTGTAAGATGACCCCCAGAGAAGAGTATCATTATAATGACAATGATGATGATGATGATTCATAGCATTTGTATCTGAGGCGCCATATGCAAGAGAGTTTATAACTGAATGCCTGGGGAAAAATGTGAGTCTTGAGTGAATGAAGCTATATTAAAGCACATGTACATGTAGTACTGAATATTCGCTCTTTCTCATATCATACAGCTTTGAAATATTCTGCGGACATGAGTCACGGTCAAAGTTTGATGATGATGATGATGATGATGATGATGATGATGATGATGATGATGATGATGAGTTGATAATGATGATGATGATGACGGTGATGATGATGATGATGATGATCGATGACGCAAGATCTAGGGCCTAATCTAAATCGATCTGGTAACGGATAACTGTGGTAAGACAGAGACCGCGAAACCAAGGACGAGAAGCTAGGCTACAGTCCCAGCCGCCTTCATTAACGCTCTTCGTTTAGAAAAGCGAGAGAGGGGGAGAGAAATGCAAAACCTATGACTCTGTTCATTCCAGAGATTCTTCCAAAGCGGGGCTCCAAGGGCAAGCAATTGATTACCCCGGTGACCCAACCACACGCACCTATATCATACCCACCCTTGACTATCCCCAGTGGTATCCCCCCCCCCTTAAAAAATAAAAACAAACAAACAAACAAACAAACAAATAAACAACAAAAACAAATTCAAAAACCTCCACCTCCTGTTAAATAAACGAACACAAAACTGTTGCTCTCATCAGGGACGTGGACCTTCCTGTTCTCATTCATGATCCAGCCAGTCTGTCAGTTTTGTATCCATCGACAAATCAATGAAATGTTATCTAATTATGGAAATTGATTTCACACTACTCATCCTGGCCCAAACCATGCACCATAGTCATGCATACAAAAAGTAACATATCATATGGGTGTTACAAAGCCATTTAGTCATCAGATTTATTTTTATAATCAAATTGTGACACGAAAATTTATAGAATTCCAACAGCGATCTGGAAGTAATCAAAACTTAAAAACTAATAACTTTAAACGTATTCTCAGATCAGGGAGGTGGCTGTCCCTGACTTTTCACTAAAAGATTTTTTTTTTTTTTTTTTTTTTTTTTTTTTTTTTTTTTTTTTTTACCATATTGAATCAGGGAGGTGGGAAATAACCACATGGCCACGTACCTGATTGAATTCTGCATACTGAATTCGTGCATATTCTGACGTCATAATATCATATTTATTCATGCTCGTACTGGGCCAGGGTTGCACGTGTGTTTCATGCATACACGTACACGTACCGTGGACACCGGCGCTAGTTCTCTGATCCGCTGCATGCACGTACTGCATGCTTGCCAGCGCAGGGGATCCCCGTTCGTGTTTGTAGTTGACCTACGATAAAAAGTCATATTCAATTCCACAATGGATACAGGAAAGAAACCCAAAGTCTATGTAACAAGGAGAATTCCTCAAGAAGGACTTGACCTACTGTCCAAAGAGTAAGTAATGATCATACAATATATTTTACAATATGAAGGTCCGAAAGCTCCACCCGTTTCTCCTGTCATCTATCTGCCCGTAACCGCAGCAGCGATCCTGTTTCTGTCGCTGGTGCGGTTATTCTAACTGCACTAGTGACCCCAACATGCTGTTACTTGTTACTAACCCGGTTATTTAGATCTAACATTGTTAGTTACAGAGCCCGCGCCGGGATTAGTGGCCTTCCTGAATACAGTCATGTAATAATACATTGTACTCCAGTATCTGAATCTAGACACTTTATGGGCCTATAACGTGAGAGTGATTGCAGCCCCATTTGAAAATCCATGCACCGGCCTGACATTGATGTAGCTGTGCTGTGCACTGTAAATAACTATTTAACAAATAGTATAACAGCCTATAAATGTTAAACTGCGACCAGTGTGTGACCTGGATTGTAATTCAATGTAAAGAAGCAGCCCGGGCGCCTTGTCAATGTACACAAAGTGTAGCTTTGCATGGCATCTGTTCGTTCTAGGCTAGCCTTCTTCAACAACAGTAGACCATAGGCACTACATTTCATGCACCTTGTTTAAAGGGACTGTACAGTACTGGTTGAGGTGGGGATTCATGTTTTGAACATTCTTAGGTGAGATAGTGAGAAACATCTCATGAAATATGAAAGAGCATGTAATTTTAAAAAGGATTCAACGTTTATTTGATGAAAATTGGTGTTCAAATGGCCGAGATATCCAAAAAAGTGATAATAATAAAAGGCGACATGCCCCACCTTTATTAAGATCTCTTTGTTTCACCTTGTTTTTGGATATCTCAGCCATTTCAAAACCGATTTTCATCAAATAAACTTTTGATACCCCTTAGAATTGCATGATCTTTGACATCTCATAGAGTGCTTTCTGAATATCTCGCAAAACGTTCAAAGCAAAATTCTCACCTCGACCAGAACTGTACATACCCTTTAACACGTGTCAACACTTAAACAGCTGCCTCTCCCATCCCAGTAGTATAGCTTCCTGTGAAAAGCTGCACATGCACAGGGATTACTTCTTCAACTTTAAAGTTTCTCATTCTGGTCAGAAAGTTCAAACTGGCTGGGTGACAAATCACCTACCGTTATACCTCCATAATAACATGCCATTCTAACTCCTGAGGCTAGTGAATGCACACCTAAGATTGGTAGGCACAGCAGTATCGGTATATTCCCACAAACCTTAAAATGTCCATCGTATTTAGTCCCTTTTTTCTCGCTCTAATTTAGCAGGTTTGCAAAAAATTTGGGCCGGGCTATGGGGCAGGGCCTGCTGCCTGAAGTACACATGTTTAGTTGTGAGGAAAATCTGGGTGTATGTCGATGTACTTTATGATATACTTACTTGTGTATGAGCC
The DNA here is from genome assembly GCF_964275005.1 of Diadema setosum. Classification (NCBI taxonomy): domain Eukaryota; kingdom Metazoa; phylum Echinodermata; class Echinoidea; order Diadematoida; family Diadematidae; genus Diadema; species Diadema setosum. The sequence goes on from NC_092689.1 coordinate 44,174,018, forward strand.
CTATTGATGTAATACACTCTCTTGAGTTCTGGGATGTAGTACCGGTACAAAAGTATGTACATGTACAAAAAAACATGTATCTAACGTTACCTCTTCTACGTGGTAATGCATGTCCTAAGCTGTTTCTAGACTAGTTTCACAAGCTCCTAATAAAAATACAGCATACCAGCATATTTTATCTGTATACAAGGATAAATACCTTATATGACGGGACATTAATTCTGGATCATCTGTTATACTACACTCGGTACATTATGCATGATTAATAAGCTTGTTCACTTGTTGCAATTTTATCGCAAGTACATTGTAGCTCCAGGCAAAAAGAAAACTAGTTTGCTTGATTAGTGACAATGCAAGCAGTGCTCATGAATGTATTCTCCTAGTCTCAAGAGGTGAATTTATTTTGCAGTAAATACATGTAGATGCATATAACTTGCATTTTTTCCCTTTCTGTTTGACAAGGGCTGGTATAACCACTCTGCAGGATTGCTGTTTTTGTTAATTCTTGTTGTTCCACTTTTCCTTGAGCGGAGTGTCTTAGTTTACTATTCTTGAATAGATTGTCAAACTTTATGTTTGTATTTACATGAGCCAACAGCAAATGAAATACTTTAAGACCAGACACATTCCTGGCATTAAACTTTCATGAATTGGAGCCAACAGCCTTCTTCCGGGCATAAAATTATCCTGAATTGCCACTGGAATTCAAATCAATGTGTATAGACAAAAAAAAAAAACACTTTCCCATGCATTTTTACTTTCATGAATCCTGGCTCGCAGATTTTGAAAAAAATTCATGTTCACCCAAAGAAAAGAAAAAGAAAAATTTTGTTTTTACAGTACTGGTAGTGAATGGTAACTTGTGGCTAAATGCATGGTTGCATGGATGAGTTACACAACTATAATAATCAAACGTCTCATCTTGTATTGTCCATCTTGTAGCTGTGAGGTGTCCATGTGGGACTCGGATGATGCGGTACCCAAGGAAGAGCTTTTGAAGGGGGTCGTCGGGGCCAGCGGGCTCTTTTGCCTCCTCTCCGATCGTATTGATGTGGGCGTGTTGGATGCGGCTGGACCACAGCTGAAAGTGATCAGTACTCTGTCGGTTGGCTTTGACCACATCGATGTCAATGAATGCAAGAAGAGGTGAGATGTAGAACATCACCAGACAAATACATAGCTCATACCATATGGTAATACTGTCATTTTGACCTCTCTCTTTGATTAGTACTAATGGACACTTACTGTTGCTGAGTGGATTGTTGATTGTGGAGTACCTTCTGCCTGTTACACTATGATGTCATGTTTTGGAGAGAAACAAACAAAAATATTGTAACATAATGTTTGTGTAAGTTGCCTGTTTCGATCATAAGAGAGATTTGATGTGCATTATTTCATGTTTTAATCGTGGACTGTCATTCCTGACTTCTATTTCATTTTCTATCAGGAAGTGCATCTTCTTGAAAGATAGATTGCCTTGTTTCATATGGCAACCTGGATGTGCCTTTTTGACTGCATTTATAAGTTTCTGTATTACAATTGTGTTGTTTTATGATGCTTAAGAAATAGCATTTGCACAGGTCATATCTTTGGACATCCAACATTATGACATGGTATTTTTAAAAAAAATGCATTTTAGAAATATTGATGTGCTGATAAATTGACAAACAACATTTTTTTTTTCAATATCCTAAGTGAAAATTGGCACTGCTAATAAGTGACAGAAAGATCATGTTGGTTTACATTCCAAGCACTTCATCCATTGTCTTCATGTGTTTACTCCGTGTTGCAGAGGTATACGCATTGGCTACACTCCAGATGTCTTAACAGATGCTACAGCAGAGCTGACTGTTGGGCTCCTTTTAACTACATCAAGAAGACTTGCAGAAGGGGTGGCTAATGTCAAAAAGTAGGTTGATATTTCTTCTAGGCGCACTGTTTACAACTTATCAATATCTGAACTGTGTGGGAATTATAGAATGCAGAAACTGTTAAAGATTTCATTCGGTATATATTATATACATATTTGTTCATTTGTATCAAGATCAGCAACCAAAGACTATAGTATAATAATTGTACTCTGCAACCATGTTCTCTCATCTATTTGAGTATCGACCCAACCTCACCTCACACATTTCTCAGAATTGGTGTTTCTCAGTGTAAGACAAGTATTACCACTAGTTTGCAACCTTTCCTTGTTCATGGGTGGATCTAGTTGCAGTCGATTCAGTATTTTTTAAACATTTAAAAAAAAACATATGTTCATCATAGATGGAGAATATCCTATAATTCTAAATCACTTGAGCTAATCATTTGTAACAATGCTTATTGGTGTTCTTCTTGTTTTCCTTGAACCCAGTGGAGGTTGGGGTACTTGGAAACCGATGTGGCTGACTGGTCCTGGCTTGCTGAACAGCACTGTTGGCATAGTGGGGCTGGGACGGATCGGAATGGGTGTAGCACAGCGGCTCAAGCCCTTTGGGGTGAAAAGATTTCTCTACAGTGGAAACAGAGAAAAGCCGGAAGCAGCAAGTCTACCAGCAGAGTTTGGTAAAGTACAATCCATTTTCTTTCTTTTGTCTTGATTTATTTCTCTGTATATTTATATATATATATATTTTAAGTAATTAATTTTTCTTTGGGGGGGGGGGGCCTTAGGATAGTATTACTGAAGTTTGAATTTTTAGTTTGTGAATCAAGTCAGTGTTATCACGGATGGAGCAAGATTAGTTTTTGAAGTTTACATTCTTGTTATTAATATCATTATTTACCTTCACTACATATTCAAAAAGCTGCATTACTTGGGTGATCCCTTGTATTTATTCCCAAGTTCATTCTCATCATGATTGAAATTGCAGTAGAATATTTTGCTTTTCTTTTATTAACTACTTAGCATATAGCAGTTTAAACATCGTTCTGACAATTGAATCTTCCATTGTGAAACAAAAATGAAAAAGTGTCAAACATCGTCATATTTTATTCTGCCTGCAACTTTTTTTTTTTCCCCAGAAGGAGGCAATCAATCACAACTATGTTTTGATTTAGTGATCCAGGCTCATTACAGTGTGGTTTGTGTGTACCAGAATTCAGATCAAGTTAGTACAACCTCAGTAGTTTTAGTGTCTACTTGTATTGCTAGCTACGGTTTCTATCTCAGCATGGACCTACGTTGTAGGTCCATGATCTCAGTAAGTCATCACAACATAACCTAGATATGTTTTAGTGTTTGTGTTTCATTTATTCATTATTGTTATCATTTTCACTTTTTGATGCAGTTCCGTTTGAGACCCTTATCAGGGAGTCTGGCTTTGTGGTGGTATGTTGTGCCCTGACACCAAGCACTAAGGGTCTTTTCAACAAGCAGGTGTTTGAAAAGATGAGCTCTAATGCCATCTTCATCAACATAAGCAGGTTAGTACGAGCATGGATTTATTCAGCTGAGAATAACTGACATTTTTGTGAGCAACATTAAGGAATATTCACCTAGTGCTTTGAATACCTAGATACCAACCTTGGTATTTTCTTTTTAACTGTAAGAACAAATAGTTTGTTTTGTATTTCTCTCTCTCTCTTCCAAGGAAGTATTACCAAATTTGCCTGGTTATCATTGATGACTCTAGACTTCTTGCATTAAAATTCAAACCACTTTATAAAGAACATCAAGGTCTGTTTATTCATATAAGTATACTGCTTTGTCTTTTTCAATCCTGCCTCGGCTGGTAGAGGAGCAGTGGTGAATCAAGATGACCTTTACGATGCCTTGACCACAGGTCAAATCCGAGCAGCTGGTCTGGACGTGACGACCCCTGAACCTCTCCCAACAGACAGCCCTCTGCTGAAGCTTAGTAACTGTGGTAAGCATGCCTTATGTGTTACATGCGACTGATAGATGTTGTTGTTGTTTTTGTTGTTGTTGTTGTTGTTGTTATTATTATTATTATTGTTATTATTATTATTGATGTTGTTATTATTATAATCTTTTGGAGGGTTGTAGTCACCTTGACTGCCACAAAAAAAACAAAACAAAACAAAACAAAACTGTTCATTGATTTCCTCGTTCTACCAGGAAAATCCCATGAGACTGGTACTTGTATTGTTTACCAAGATGTGACTCACTGCAGTCAGTGTACACTGTATGTGACCTTATGAAATCATGCTGTCTGTCCAGGTCAAGTTCACTGAATAAATAAAAAGAAAAAATCCTGTATGACACATATTTTCAAAATGTTTTGGGAAGTTGCTTCAGTTTAACCAGATCTTTTCACATACATACATTATATAAAAACTCTGGAGCAAAGAAATACGCCAAACAAAAATAGGCTGTGTCAGTTTAACCAGATGGTTTCAGATACATGGATCATCTACTAAGACAAGACAACATACTTTGGGCCCAGTCACGACTGGTTGAAGTGAACCCTACGTTCTATCAAGCTTGACTTGAGTTGATGACAAGTTGTAATTGGACACATCACATGTTTTTGATGGATTTGATAAATCCCCCCCCCCCCAAACTTCTTGTCTGTTCCTGTGCAGTTGTGTTTCCTCACATTGGGAGTGCAGCGGAAGAGACAAGGATAGCCATGACGGTCCTAGCGTCCAGAAACATGCTGGCCGGACTCATCGGGGAGGAGATGCCCGAAGAGGTCAAACTCTGACCTGGTCCCAAGTCATCCTGTTGACCAACATGGCACATGTCCACTCTTGGTCCACTCTTGGTCCACTGTCATAAATATCTTGTCAGTATTTTATCCCAAAGAATTATTTCCAAAGTATACAAGTAAATAGGCCTAGAATTAAAAAAGTACTGAAACTTTCCTGGTTTTGAATAATTTGTCCATGATCTCTATGGTATGGAAATTGTATGTGTACATTTTTGGACAGAATTAGTGTGCAGTGTTGCATACAATGTAAGTACTGTGACAAGGAAATTTGTGATGAAATGTAAAAAAAAAAGTTCTGATATTTGAGTTTGCCATATTAGCATGATAAAAACTAATATGCAGTGTAATAACCAAGGCCTTCAGTTGTTGATTGTCTATGATGTGGACTGCAGTATTTATTATGTTCATTTATTCATAATCTATGGTGAATATGATAAATGGTAACTCACCATAAACTACCATATTCTTTTCATCATCAATCAATGAAGGTGCATCATATTGGTCTGGACTGTTAACAACAGTGCCATCAGCCAATCCAATCTCCTCTTCTGTGTTTGTGTAAATGAGTATTGCTGCTATTGGATGTGCAATCCTTTGTGATTGGTTGTTACCATCTCTGAAAATCACTCTTTGTGCTTTTATTATGTATTTTTAGTGGATTGACGCAATGTTCCAACTTTTCTTCTTGTTTCGTGTGTCATACAGAAAATGATTACCTCAGTAGAGTTTTGTAGTTGTGAGCAGACTTTAGGTTAACTACACATTTTTTTTTTTTGTCACACATAACTATAAGGCCTTATCCAAATCTCTATATTCTTTACATCAAAGTTTTAGTGTGCAAAATTTTTGCCCTGTCCATACTACGGTATTCACAGTGTTGCATTCAAAGTCATTTGCAGGTTATGATGCCAACAATTTTAAGTTCGAACCCTTGTATACTTGTACTTGTTTACTAGATGTGAAGATAGTGTTGTACATAGAACATGAGTAATGTTCTTGGGGTCTTGTCACAACCCTATCTTTGAGAGCAACATAGTTATTTAAGCAAGACATTTCTGTTGCACAAGCTGGGTCTTTCTAACTAACATGTCTATGAAAGAGAAGGAATGCTGCTGACAACATGACATAATGAGGGAACCACTTAGACCCAGAAGCCACTGAAACACACATCTGCCACAATATGAGCCCAGTGCTGTTTGAGGGTTGTTTCTTGCATGGTGAGATGGTGTTAATGCAGGTACTTTAAAAGTGGAAATCTTCGTGTGAGTAATTTTTTTTTTATGCTTGGGTAAGATGAATGGAGAAGCACTCTAAATCATTCAGTGCTGCCCCAGAGGCTAAGGATTTCAGCAGTGCACAATACAGTAAATGGTAATGGCCCTCATTGCGACAGCATTGTCACTCATGCTACAGGACTAGCAAATGTGAGGAAGACTAAAAATAACATAACAGTTATACCTCTACAATGTACCTACCATGAAATTAAAGATACTGTATAGAGTAATGTTACACATAAGTAAAATTTTGCACACCTTTATTTCACACCATATTTATGTTGTGCAAAATGCATGCAAAGTGGTGAACTGGATATTCTTTTACTGTGATAAGATTGAGACTAGTGTTCTAGGCTCAGTGGTTTGGAGAAGGTGACTGCTCTTCAAATTCACTTTTCTTTCTCAGGGATACATTCTGTGACACTAATTCAGAGGTCTGTCTTTTCAAATAATTTATTTAATTATTGCTATTGTTTCTATCCCGAAACTTGTGTACATTGAAGTATCTTATTGAAAGACTGTGTGAACTGCTGTGATAGTTAAGCGTCTGATGGTTTTCATTCGTTGTGCATTGTGCGTTAACCTCTCAATGCTTTTATCTAAAAAAAAAAAAAAAAAAAAAAAAAAAAAAAAAAAAAAAAAAGTGTACAGGTAGCTACTTGGCAAATTTGGTGAGAAACTCTGGGAAAGGAGAATGGATCTTGAGTTTCTTCACTGATTATGGCACAACCCTCAAGGTTTGTGAGATTGACGAGTACTACCCTTTTTCATATTGCCCCTTGTTTGTTCTCCATTGAGATCCAGAATTTCTTGTGTCCCAAGTTGTTCACGATTTACTATAGGGGCTGGTATTGTCTGACAAAATACCAACCTTTCATTTGGCAGGGGACAGGGAAGGAATATAGGATCTCCTTTACTGAATTCATGTCTCATCTTTGCTCATTATCAGTTAACTCTCCACAAAAGTCTAGAGATGTTCTAATTCAGTATGTTACGTCTATCAATGGCAGAGCCTAAAATATCTGCAGCCTGTGTGCTTTTGTGGTAGTATGGAAGTTTAGGGCATAAATTATGCACAAAATTGAATGCATGCATATGTAAATCCTTCATTAAATGTTTGTCCTGGGTTGATCAACAACACATCTTACACCACCATACTTCATTGACGTTAAATTTATGTTTCATTGTGAGGTCAATTTGTAGCTTTCCAAGTCCAAAGATTGTGTAAAAGTGATTGTGACAACGGCATATTTTCAATCCTTTTACTGCACATGTAATGCAGGGGAATCTTGTTAAAGCCAGCTACTTATGACCACAGAAATTTGCTCATTAGCTCGTTAGAGCGCTCATCTCGTTATATCAGGGACAAAAGCACAAAAATATCAAATGAATGAGACCTACAAAATCACCTTTTTATATCAGGTATCCTGCAATATCTGACTTCATAGTAACAAGGCTCAACTGTATAGACAAAGTTCTTCAAATCAAAAAGGATCAAATTTGGTCATTGTTTGAAATGAGGTTATCGAGAACCTTCATGCTGTCAAGGATTGCTTCTTGTCATGCTGGTGGAGAGATCTGGCATCACCTTGCGCGTCATCTCTGATGATTAACTTTGTAAAGTAGTTCCAGAGCAATTAATGGATGTTAGATACAGGGTAATGCTTTTATGTATGTTTATATGCACAAAAATGACACTGTAAACCCTTTCTTTTTCACTTAGTTTGCTTTTTAATAGTAAGAGAATGACACAGCATGTGTATAGGATTCAGCCAGGCGCTTGTGTAAGTAGATAAACCTTTCAAAACAGGTTTGTTTTCTTTGTTTGTATTTTTCCTTAGCAGTAGCATTTCCCCTTTTCGAGTTAAAGAACATACACTCCCCCCCCCCCCCACACAAAAGTAATATCTCAGAAATGTGGCATTATTACCTCCACAAAGGAAGAAGTTTATTTATCATGTTTTGTCAGTTTGTAAAATAACCAAAAGTCGTGAACAGATTTGAATGAAACTTGCAGGAAAAGTTAATAATGACACAAGGAACCGATTATTAAATTTTTGCAGTGATTCAGGATTTTTAATGGACTTTTGAAGGTATTTTGATCTCTTGGCATATGAGGTCATTACTGAACTTGTGAGTTCAAGCTGCATGTGCTGGACGTTTACATACGCACACTAAAGCGCGTGCTCTGCTCGGGCAAGGCACCGCGCAGCTGGAAGCTGATGATGTAAACAAAAGGCTTCTACATGTATATTGGGAAATTGCATGCATGTATGGGTGGAAATGAGTTTCTTGCTTAGCAGACGTCTGCCCTTTCCGAGTGCTTTTCTAGTTGTATTAGCAAGGATACATGTTAATAATGTTACAAAATCTGGAGCTTAGTTGTTTATAATTTGCCAAGAGGAATAAAAGTCAGGGGAGCAGACTGCATCCATTACCCATGTACTGGACATGAATTAATCATGTGTTGCCCTCAGTACTCTTCTCTCTCTTTTTAGGGAGTGGCATCGTAGAAACTTGACCAAAGATCGGTCTGTATCTGGTCGTCGGGGATATGTACCGCGGAGACTGCGTCTGGCTTCACGGATCCCCTCCGGAGGAGAGCGATAACATCAAAAAAAAAAATAAGACTCCTCCGAACAGACGGATCTTTCTGTCCAAGTAGAAACTTGCCAAATTTGATATTATCGTAAACTTGGACCAATACCTGTATTCATGACAGTTACGTGATGCTCTTAATTGTCAAAAATTATGCTGTTTTTTGTTTTGTTTCTCATTGAAAAAGTTACCAGTTTTTGCTGTGAATAGTGCCTTAGTCCCCTATCCCCTCCCCCCTGCATCATAGGACTGAGAAGTGGCACTGTTCTTGCAGAATTAGGGTATTGATGTGCAGCAAGAAGTCATTGTAAGGGTCCAGATTTAATGATCGAGTATGCATCATATTTATGGGTATATACAAAGCAACTAATGGAAAGGTTGTGAGGTTTGGTTATTTTGCTGCATTGTCTATTTTATGAACATTCATATCTTCTGTTATAATAAATTTTGCCTAAATTTTGATAATCATGAGAAGAAGATGTCAATAAAGAAGTCACCGATACTTGACAAGTATTGCTTCTAATTTCAGTATTGTCTGCATGTCATGTTTTCAGTACAAATTCTGAGAGATGTTGGACTTACAGACACAAAAATAAAGAGATATTATCATGAAGGCTGATTTGTTGTTGTTTGCGTCTTTTTTATTGAAATTGCACTCCATTTCTAGGACCCTGTACAATAAAAATAATAAATATATATTTCACAAACAGCTTGTGGAGTAAATCTCATCATTGAAATGAAGCATTTCTGCCCAATTCCACTTCTGCATTCACTTTTCATCATAAAATAGATACACCTGATATTCTCGGCTCGAAATTCATCTTACAAACCAAGCTTTTCAGACATGGTGGCATGAAGTCTCCTCAAGCTCATCAACACAATGCCTTATAAAACTTACACATATTCACCTTCAACTTTTTAAATGCAGAGTTGCTCATTTTAAAGCTTTACACCACAAATTCTCTGTACATGTGTAATATAAGCTCGTCTGTCAAATCACACATACTTGCTATTTATGTTACAATTGATTAATCTGGAAAAACAGAAAGAAACAAATTGCTATGAAAGGATATCTATCAAAATTGTAAGAATTCAAAGTCAGTGTACTCCTCTCTTAGACACTGAAAAAGAATATAAAAGAAAACCCAGTAAATAGCCCTCAAATTAAATAAATACATATCTGTGCATTCTTGCTTCCTTTAAGCTCGCTCTCAAACATATGACAGCACGTGCCAACAATACAGACATTTTCAAACAAAACAGTTGATTTTACGTGATTACACTGCAGTCTGTATATGAGTAGTGTTTGCTTGAGTTGAAAGCAACAAAGGCAGCAGTGACAGTGTGGGCTTTTTCAGTTTCACAATATATATACATATATATACTAAAGTATCACATTTGCACTGCATGTTTGTTACCCTTAACAATGGTAGGTGAGGAAATTAACATCAACAATGATTACCGAGTTTAACTACCCTGTGCTAAACTTTTTTGCCCTGTTAAACTTGAGTGAGGTAAAAATTAATATACATGTATATGACAGAAAAGATACATTAGCCACTGAGATACTATGTGGTATGTGTTTTTAGCCACCGACATGAAAGGGAAGCGTACCATGTGTGTACTACCCTGTGTTTAGTTCCTGGGAGCTGTAAACCTTGCTTCAGAGGGTAAGTTCTGTCAATAGTGCAACACTAACATGCTCCAGTTCTATCTGTACACGGCATACGAGCTTGGTAATTGGTCGTATGTGTATGCATGGATTAACCCATGGCACTGATCTGATTGGAATATTATACTACACAGTTAACTCCTTTTCCATTGCTTTGAAAGAAATGAGGTAATACTGTAAGACCAGAAACATTCATAGCATGAAACTTTTGTGATTTGCCGACCATGAAAAACATTTGAGTATACAGTACAATGTGTATTGGATTGTGTTGACCAAAAAATTTGCTTGCATTTTACCTTCCTAAATCATGGCTCCTCTCAAAAAATTTATGGTTTCACAGTCCACGACACCATAAAGTTCAATCTTTTTTCCATTGCTTAACAGAACTCCCTCCCCCCCCCCAAAAAAAAAAGATCAAATAAATAAATACATAAATGCTAAGTACCGCACTTACACATGCCTACACCATTCACAAGAAGGCTACCCAATAAAATTAACATCACACATTTGCGGTCAATTTACTTGGTCGCCCATTACAAAAAAAAAAAAGGAAAAAAGATGATTTTAACTTTTCTGTTGAGAGGCGAGGTCATATTTCAATCTACTTTACATACCTTATTTAATACCTGTGGTATGTATGTACAACCTGACCACAATAAACTGCTTGAAATGCAGGAGTTTAAAACAATCTTCAGTTATAAATGTACCTGAAAGGACAGATCAGATTAAACCATATAGCATATATCATACACATATTTTGAGTTGTCATTTTTTGCAAAAGGTGACTAATACAAACGAGCCGTTGGCATGATCTAAAAACAGAGAAATGTATGAGTAAGTCAGCATGCTAATTCCACTTTCAGTTGAAAGGCACAAACGGTGCACACATATTGAATTATATATTCAGCGTGAGAGTGATTCCTGATGAGTGATGTATACATTTATGAGACTTATGAAGCCAGGTGCTGATATGTCTTATGAATAAGACACAAAAATCAAAGAAAGTGCACTAGACATGTAATAACGAAATACATGTACTTCACTGTCTTTTACAGAACAACAGGCACTTTGACATGTACATCTTCTGCAAAATTTGCACATTTTTTTTTCAGACACAACAAACATAGAATGCGATTCCTAACGACTATTTAACTCCCAACTTGTTATGAAGTAAAGTTCACATCCAGAATCATTTTGAATAAGTCATGTCAGTATAAAGTAAAGTTGATACAATGTACATGTACACGATAGACATTGTAATGGTGAAAATAGAAATTTGCACACATATATCGAAGTGCAGAGTTGAAGTTTTCTTCAGCGAAAGTGACAGTTAATGCTTCCATTTTCATTTATATCTACATTGAATGTCATTGCTATTTCTACCACACAAACTGCCTTACTTAAGGCCGTGTCACACCTTTCCGGGCAAGCCTTGCGTGCGACTTGCAAAGAAGAATTTTTACTACCCGAAGGTCCCCGGAATGAGCCGCACATGACAGTACCTAGCACGTATCTCACCCGTAGTCACCCGGAGGTGTGCACGCAAATATTCTTACCCGCAACCACGTTTGGGCCCTGTCACACCTTTTCGGGCAAGCTATGCATTCTGTTGCGTGTAGGGATTTTCCAGCATACCGGGAATTTCTGAGGGCGAACAAGGATTTGGGCAAGTCAGTGCATGTGTCTTACTTGCTGGATGCGTTCTACTTAAATTTTACTTGCGGGTATACTGTGTGACCTTTGTACCAGTCGCGTGGGGGCTGACAACTCAGTGAAGGAATTCCTCTGAAGGAATGACCGAAGTCCCACGGAATGTCATTATCTTGGCTGCATACGGGGACTGGGAAGTACCTGCATGGGAGTTGCCTGCCAAGTGCTGCCACTAAGGGCCTCCTACTGGCGTTCTGCGTGGACCTCTCCGGGCATCCCCGCGACTCACCCGGAAAAAGTTTTGGTCACGCTCAAAACTTGGCTGCAGTTAAATTGGACTTGCGTGAGCACCTTCGGGCAAGTACAGGCGAGATACGCGCTAGGTACTGTCAGGTGCGGACCAACTGCGGAGAGTTCCAGGGAGCAAATTTGTTTCCCCGCAAGTCAAGCCGCAAAACTTCCCCAGATACGGTATAACAAGGCCTTGAGCATGCTCAAAACTTGTTCTGAGTGAGTCGTGGGATTCGCTCGCAGAGGTACACGCAGAACACCAGTAGGAGACTCTTACCGTCAGCACCTCGCAGGAGTTGGCTCTCACGCAGGTCACACTGAATGCACGCAAGTAGAAGCTAAGTAGCACGCGTCTAGTAGGTAAGAAACAAATGTGAAAATTGCAAACATTCTTGTTCGCCCACGGAAAATCTTCTACGTGCTGGAAACTACCTCCTCGCCACAAGCCCGCGTAGCTTGCCCGGAAAGGTGTGACACGGCCTTTAAACAGGACTAATGCAGATGCTGTTGTACGTGCATCGCATGTGTGCATCAGCTGAGGTAAACAAAAGTTTCTTAGTGTCCTTCCAGTTAATTTCTTTATCTGGAATTCCCAAGCGAACAATGCAACTCTTTTCCCCTTGATACTAGCAGACTTTCCACAATGAAGTAAATATGAGGACATTCGGCACAGAGCAGAAAATATTACCTGTACTTCCACTGTGCCTCAATAATACACATTACCTACTCTCATGCAGGCGTATACAAATCTACGGTATATACATTCTGTGGTATTAAACTAAGGCCAGATTGCTTTTCGTAATGAGCAAGATTTTGAAAGACATACCAAATGACTGGAATCAGTCAATTTTACAAATTTTGTAGATTCTGAGACATATTAAGCATTTCACCTAATTGATTTACATATTAGGTTAACAGGCTTTAGTACTCGGGTCCCTACAGCCAATGTTTACATTGGCCTGTTACAAACTTGCTATGCATACAACAGAGTGTGGCACACACCATTATGTCTTGATTCCTTGATTCTCATTCATTTTTGTGCATTTATTTTGGTGAAAATGACAGACTTCTCGGATATGCAACTTGCACAAAATTAGAATTGAATCTCACATAGGTTGACACAAAGTCTGAATGCACATCCACCTCTTTTCTTGTGGTTTTAATGTGTATTTCAGACACTTGAAAAGCGACACAGTAACGAGCACACAGCAACTAAAGTCAATCCACCAAAGTTTGAAATATCACCTACACACCTAGTAGACTGTAGCCACCTGTAGAAATGTACATATTCGTTTCTGTAAACATAAACGTACATTATTAAACTTCATGCATGAAGTGTAGGCCCGATTTCATAAGAGAAATGAGTCTTAAAGCGTATCTTCCTCAGGAATAACTGCATGGTTCCCTTGGTTGCACTTGGAATTCAACTCATTGCCTTGGAGTTTTTGTATGTTACTATTTAAAGAAAATCCCTTTTGTGAAAGAGCCTTCACTGGTCTGCCTTGAAATAACTTACCATTAGATATCGGGAAATACCCAACTGAAGCTTCATTCAAATTCAGACTTAAAATATCTCTTCTTTCACTGTTCACTATTCTTAAGCCTATCAGGAGCTCTTGCAGCACAAAAGAATATATGTACATATATATTTTACGTTTTACAAATTGATATTATTATTATCAAAAATTTAATTTGACTTTTGTACAGATATAACTTCCACTGGCCAACAATGGAATAGAAACATGCAGCAGAAACCCACACTGTTTGCCAAACTGTTTGCACACTGTTTGCACTGTTTGCCAAACAAAAGTTTGGCAAACAGAACAGTTCATGCAATCATTCCGGCCTGTTTTGGTGTGTGAGAAAGTGCTTCTAACCATACTGTGTGTTAAAAAAGATTTGTATAATATCACTCTACATGAAAGGCAAGCTAGGGCTTTATGATTCTGACTGCAGGTATTTTATGTTTACTGTGACTTAATTAGCAATCAAACATATCTACAGAGTACAACATTTTTAACATGATTCTACAGTAAAAGAGGAGTCTCCTTGAAGAAAGAAAATGTGCAAACTCAGAATGCACATAATTTCTGCTGGGAATGATTTCATAAATTATATCAGAGATGTATGGCAACCAAATACACATGAAAGAAACTGTAATGTGGCATGCTGTTGGCATATACACATACATTTCTCAGAAATATTATGTGAGGTAACTACACATGTACAGGATAGAGAATGATGTCATAATCCCAATCAATAACAATTAGTAATGCTGATCCATAATATGCTTTTTCACAAAATATATCCTTTAGGAGTTGAACTAGCCATTCTATATTTCATACAAAAGTGGCTTGCACTGTAAGTGTGAGTATCAGCCCTCAAGGCTAGATAAATACACTACAACAAAAAGTCCAGCAAACAGTCAGAATATCTGTTATAAGAATTTACCAACACCATAAACATATTATGTACATCCAAGAGTTGATCCAAGAGGGTATGAAGAGATAAAAGTGTGATACATATATTAATTGATATTGCACATCATTTGGGATGACAGCTGATTTTAGAATCTTTACAAAAGCAGATCAAAATGACACAACTCTTATCATCTTAACAGTGCCTGGATATGTAAAGTGTAATCAGCTTACATGCATGTTTATTGTGAGTCATAGCTTACACTGAAGGAGACACTTCGGTTACTAGATCTTTGCTAGTCTGGATGTAAAAGAGCACTTTTATTATCATTAAGTAAACACGTGCACATTTGCATTGGCCACCAGACACACATACACACACACACTTAGGACTTGTCTTTATATTACATGGTATGACACATCTATCGTTCCAGCCAAAGCATAAGATTTCATTGATCCATGGCAACATCTGTGCGCTTAACCTAATCATTATGCCACTGATTATTCAGGATTATGTCAGCACTGTGCCAGAAGCTACTGGATGAATTTTTTGAAGAATGACTGCAAGAATTGTCCAGTGTGCAGTGCAAAGGGAATAGAATATTTACCAAACTACGGGTTGTATTTTTCACTTCTATGCAATCTCTCTGCAGCACAGTCTGAAATCCGAAGAAATGGCTTAACATAATCAACAGAAAAGACTTCCTTGAGTTGAAATTTCATGAAAAATTGATAATATTTCTAGTTTGTTTATGGTTACTTCTTGTATCTTTAATATCATTTCTGTCTAAGTCAGACTTCTCTATGAAGTGACACACCCCTCCATCTGACATGGGGAAAACCCTGTTGTGATGGGTGTTATTTTTGTAGCTTTAGGTAATTGGTGGACCCATTAAGGTACAACCTTGTACTTGAATGAAGGAGTGCGTACTACAATAGAGCTTTTCACACATAACTGGCATGAGGCTGACAGAGCTGGCATAAAAGCATTATCCCTGGTGACCAAAATCAAACCAACATCTGATGGCATAAGTCACATGACCTCTCTAGAGAAAGGTTGTCATGACATCCTGAGCCTCCCAGGGGTTAGAGGAGAGATTGTTCTCTGTCTGGCTTCCCTCCCCTACCATACCCGCCACATGGATGTCTTCTGGATGAATGTCATAGCTGCCCAGTGTTGGGGCAGGGCGCTTGGGGTTGGGTGGGGTGCTGGAAGGCGAGATGGTGTAGGAGTAGGAGGAGATCTCGGAGACCGGGGCCGGAGGATTGGACTTCAACCCTTCCGACAGCTCGTTAAGAATCCTGTCGCTGGCATTGTCTTCATCCGAGTTGGGTTGGTTGAAGCCCATATTGTCTGCGCCACCCTCGTGTGGCAGAGTGCTTTTTGGGACGATTGGAGGTGGAACCTTGATGGGCGTGCCATACCCAGCCTTGTCACCTTTCTCCAGGGATTGGTGCCCACTGTCCGAGGAGCCTGGACGGGAGTCGGCCGGATTCATCTTCAGAAGGTGGACATTGTCGTATGTTGACATGTCGGGTAGGTGACTATCGTAAGGTGTGTTGGGGTCAAAGGTGCCTGTTGGGGACGTAGACTTGGAAGGGTAGGATGGGGTGGAGGATTCCGAGAAGGTGTAGGATTGGTCCTGACGAGAAAAGGGAGAGATCATACTTAATCAATGTGGTCAAAGCAAGATCTTTTTTTTATGCTGTGTTGACATCTTAAAAGCTGTTATGCATGTTAGTGCTTGTAAGAAATGCAAGAAATAACCATAAATTAACATCTACAGCCCACATTAACATCAGGAAGAGTGCACAAAATAGATATGATGATGAAATATGCCAGATGATTGTAGAAGAAATGCATTAATGAAGCAAGTTGGCTTTGTTGTTAGTTTGATTGAAGGAAGTGAGAAAATGTTTGCTTTCACACAATCTTAATATTTCAAGTGGAAGGACAGAATATACGAAAGAAATATGAATTTGTCAAAAAAAAAATGCATTTGGTTTGTTAATATGTGAAATTGCCATATCAATGGAAAGAGTACCATAATTATCTCAACAGACAGAGTATCTCTGAGAAATATGCACTGTTACATTAGGCATGTTTGGAATGGCATTTGTTACTTGCTACGTATCACTGGACTCGTTCAGAGAAACACGTTTTTCTATGACAAAATAAATTTTTGGACAGTCTTACAACATTCGAAAAATCGATACAGCATCAACTTACAAGACACGGTAAGCTGCAGAGGAAAATGGAGATCAGTTGATTGAGAGACAAGATGGCTAGAGCTGAAAGGTGATTTTATCCCAGGTTGAGTAATGTAAGGTCAAAGGTCAGAGGTCAGAGTTCACGGTGATTGCATCCAGATTGAAAAGAGGAAGGTCGTAAGTCAGGGACAGCATTTTAGGTTAGAAGAGATTGCAAAGGGGCATATTTAATCCAGGATTTCAGGAGAAAATGACGTGTTGTCGACATAGTTGCATTTGTGAAATTGCAGATGATTTTAGATTACAGAAAAAGATATCAATGAAAAGTAGATATATATATATATTCAAATAAAAGGTATGAAGTAGTGAATGTAGTTAACCAAGGTGCAGGTCACAGGAGGAAATGGCATGGAGAGAAATGAATATGAAAAAATACATTAAGTAGATATTGACATAAGAGTGCAGTTAAGAAAGTTTGCAAGAAAATGAAAAGTAAAATCCAAGGATATCAAATAAGTTGTGTTTCAGCAGTTTCTCCATCTGAATTTACTGAAGCAGTGGTTGTTTTTTTTTCCAGTTGTGCATATCCTGATCTGTATTTTATTGATAATCAGTAACACAAAAGTTTTGGGAAATATAATTTTACATTCAAGGATTTATCTGAGTATTGTAAAGCATATATTTTCTTTGATTGTCCAAGGCATTTCAAGTAGATGATAAAATCAAGATACCATGCCATTGCTTTTCCTTGTTAGAATCAAAACTATTTTGCAAAGAGACAACAGTAAGTCTTTACTTCTGAAAATGTTATTAGGACTCTATTTAAAACATCTTGGACGTCTTGCCGATTTTCTTTAAAACATAAATTTGCTCTCTTCCAAATTCTAAGTACCATAATCATTCTGAAACACTAAACATAAGAACATAACAAAAAGTATGAAATCATAGAGAAGCATCAGAAAATCACAATGAGAATATACTGGGATATCAGAACAGCAAAATGGAACTTTGAAATATTGCAAGAGTGAGAAAAGGCACATACGATAGATAACATTCATGTCAATACTATCCACAAAACTTTCAGCCACTTGTCATATTTTTTTTTCTCTCAAAAAAATGACAAATGAGTTACCATGTTTGTTCTGCTCATATTCAAATTAGTTTAATGCACACCAATCAAAAAGTCCAGTGGATGTCAAACAACAATTAACTTTTGTGATATGCTTTCTCACATGGCGATAAGAGGAAAATTAACTTAGGGTATGGTTTGTACCAACTTATTCCCATATGTCATACTAACTACAACCATGTTGTGATTTTTACACCACAGTAGTGTGAAATCATCAAAATTTATGAAGGATCAATGAAAGAATGGACTTTGAGCTTTGAAGCTCATAACCTGTAAATCAGAGCAATTTGTTTGTATGTGTTTATAGTAATTTCTTGAATCTCTATAACGATGCAGAGCGACGTAAATGCAGGTAGGTCATATTGTCCCATTACGAAGAAATAGATCTAACTCTTTATGTGCCACGTTTGCACGCCTGACTTGGTCAACGGCATGCCAACTTCGCATATTCTGCTCAAATGCACAAATTCGCTAACACCGACTGATAATTCACCAAATGTCGCGGATCAGTACAATGAAAGTGTTTCTTTCTTGGCCTTTTCTCTACAACTTTGCTCATTACATGTGTAGGGTAACAAAAATCTATAAATATTACATAGATTTGAAAAACAACATCTTCCCACAGCATGACCCCACTGTTGTCTCAGAATAATGTGGCACACCCGGGGGCTTATGCCATGGCACATAAAGAGTTAATGTCCCACAGCCAGGGCAAGGAAAGTGTTCGCTTTGGTGCAGAAGTTTGATGTAGGGTTTTGGGTGTCTCACAGTACCGACAGCGAATTATTTTCCACGCGAACATTCAGGAATATTTCCAAATATTCGCGAATTGCACATTCGCGAATATTCACGAATATTCAGGAATATTTGGAAATAATTGGTGCTTGATATCTGAAGTGAAATATAGTACATAGCGCATTGCAAGCGCGGATGCGCGAATATGTGCGCACATGCGCGCAATCCGCAAAAATGCGCAAACACTCGCGAATATGTGGAAAATAATTCACTGTCGGTATTGTATTTCATTTTTTTTTTTTTTTTTTTTTTTGCTTTGCTGTTTTCTTTTTGCTGGGAATGCAAGGAAGAAGGAGGATGAGAGCCCATCACCATACCTCATCTTTTACCATGTGAGGATTGGTCTTGGAATGGTAGGATGATGACGGTGAAGCAACGTCCTTCTTGAGGTCCGGTTCATCATCCATTGACAGGGCGGGATTGGTGTACCCCGATCCAGGGCTAAAGAAGCTTGATGGGGGATCATCACTACGGGTGTAGGCTGGGAGAGTCATATCGTTGCTGTAAGATGGCGACTCCAGCTCAGCACTACCTGGAATAGTGGCCATGGTGGCCCTATGGAATGAAAAAAAAAAAAAAGTTGCAACCAGCACATGAAGTCCAACAAAATATGAGGTATACACTTGAAGAAATATCTTCCACATTATCTAATCATTTCAAAGCTGTCCTACAAACATATCTTACCATTCCTTCTATCACTTCACTTTCTAAGAACTGGTACATAAGGCACATGACATTAAAGAGAGCAGGTTTTAGACTCTATGAATTATATCTCAAATTTCATTAGGATAATAGGTCTTGTGTGGCAAGTCCACTAAATGATGCTTACATGCTGTGCATCAAATATTTTAAATACAGGTGCAAAGTGAGTGCAAATGAAATGTTCAACAAAAACCCACTTTCGTGTGGGTACTCCTGAACATTTATCAGCAGTAAAACAATATGGATGAAAAGGGTTGCCTGTGTTTAGAAACTATCACATATTTTTGTTTGTACTTGATTGTATCCATGTTTAAGACATGATTGTTTGCCTGAAACCAATAGAGAGGTTCTTGAAAATGAGATCAATTACTTCATGAGTTGGTCCTCCGGCATGGTGCTGGTTCCAGCTAGGATACCATTAGCCAATGCAGTCGCCTCCTCATCCTCCGGTCCAAATTCAAGGGTTCTCTCCTGTAGGTGTCACACAAACACACTCATTACAAGATGCACACAGTGAATTGATGGTGGAGAAAGGACACATCACCATAGCAACATTGAACATGCATTTTTCAATAGATGCAAGCCTGAATTTGGGGCATATCAGCATGATGAATCAATGATCATAAATATCATTGTCTTTGTAATCCATGCAGTAGAGTTTTATTCATTCTAGAAAACTTGTAAGCTCATCCAAAATGGATTAGTAAGCCACCACAATATTAGTTCAAGAACCAAATAATATTCTCTTAATATAAATTGTAGATTATATGTGTGCAATGGTAAAAACAGAGGTAAAAACTCTTTCTCCTAGATATACTTGAGTTCACTTCTGTTTGTGGGTATATCAGTATTTTTCACATTCACAGCATTTTCATTGCAAGACATAAATTCTTGCATATATTGGATGAACTGGAATGCATTTACAATACCCATTATTGTCTGATGTAATCACTGGTACAGGCAAACAACATATTTCCTTTTTTAAGTTCTTTTGCTTATTTCATCATCAAAAACAACTTTAGACATAACCAAAGAGAAAAAAAGCATCCCCCTCTAGTATATACCTGTGTTTCTCCATCAAGTTGGTCATGATCCAAAAAGTTAGGTGTGCCACTGTGAGTTAATAGCAAATGGGATAAGGTAACGTTTATTAGTATATGATAGTAAATACTAAGCAGTTATATTCAGCATCATTATTTGGGTTACCTTAACATGCAATATAACTCATGGATCATGAAATGGTAGGGATATTTGAATGAGGGAAAGCGCATGCATTATCATAACCTGTAGTTAAATCATTCAAGTGATCCTATCACATATCACCACCGCTGGGGTGACATTTATTAATGGTCAGACAATCGGTACTAAAAAAATGAAGCCACCACAGCATGTCAAAGGAAAGTCTATCCCATTTGTTATAGTGCTTTGTCTGCCATGTTTTTTTAGCTCTCCAGAATGGTTTACATTTTCAGATATGAGGTCTTGTCACCCCAGCGATGATAACTATATCCATGCTTCTCTCTCCCTCTCACATATACATATGTCATCCTTCTATCTCTTCCTTCTCTCTCTCTCTCTCTCTCTCTCTCTTCCCCTTTTTGTTTCCCTAGGTTTTACCCTTCCTTTTCTTCCCCTTGTTTTGATATAATGAAAATAAAGTTATGAGCACTTCTCTTCCATGATATGTCAATGATATGTCTGAGATATGGAATAGATATTCATATTATGATATAAGATAGATATTCATAAAAACATATAGGATAGATAATCATATAAAGATATAGGACATATGTTCATATGAAGATATAGGATAGATATTCCCATAATGATATGAAATACATGTTCATATAATATAATGACTGTGTGAATACTGATGAGTACATATGGATTAATATATTGTGATCACAGCACTCAAACAAATTTCTGCTTACTTTGGGAAGATTTCATCTCCTCTGCAGCAAAAAATGAAAACAATGCAAGGAAAACAAATAAGCTCAAGGATCTTCACGGTCATTATATAGACAGTTTACAGCTTCATAATTTTTAACTCAAATGAATTAAAAACAATTCTTATACACCAACTGTCTTAAATTCTCTCACTACCTGTGTTTATGTTTGCAAGGTTTCTGAGTCTTCTAAAAAGTAGATAAGATCAAAGGCAAGTGTGCGAATGCATAATGGGATTTTGCTTGATTATGATCTTATAATGATGCAAAGCATTTTAATCAATTGACACCATCAAGGCAAATCAAAGCTGACACGTCACCAGCCTCCCATGGATACTACCAGGCTCCCTTCATCACGAGTATCTAGCAACTCCCCAAAGAAATCGCGACAGCATGGTTACACATGATCATGCAATAATGTATCAACTGTCAAACACATCTTAAGCAGCCTTGCAGTTGTCTTTTTTTTTCTTTTTTTTTTGAGAAGTGGATTTTTAAGGAGTGAGATTGCTAGAGCAACATTTGCAAGCTAGTAGTACAAATAGTATTTGAGTCCACAGTCTGCACATGCTATATATGGAACAGTTAGAAAGCAGAGCATTTAGAAATTTTGTTGTCAAAAAGTGAAAAAAAAAATCACTGTGAGGTGAGCAAATATTTGACAGTGTGATTGGGATGAAGGGTTGGTTTTCTTTTTCCCCTTGAGGAATGCTAGAACATAAACAGCACTATATACTTCTGTACAAGAAAAACTCTGCCAAACTGTGCCCAACATGCAGGAATGTATTCAGGATGTAATCAAATCACCATGTAATTAGATAATATTATTTCTAATTTAGTTTACCGGTAGTTCATAAGACTAGACTGCAGCTGCAAATTGAGTTTGATTCCTTTGTCGCATGCTACACAAAAACCCTTCCAATTTACTGACCTTTTTTTCTTTTTGAATCTCCCTTCTGTTTTTGTGGTTCTTTGAGAAATCAATAAAAGTTCCAAACTCCATTACCTTTCATCATATATGAATACTACTGACATTCAACATCAGAAGGTTGGAGGTGATATTTTGTGTGTGTGTGTGTGTGTGTCTTGATATTGTTACGAAATCAAACTTGATCTCAAAAGAAAATATGCTATTACAACATCTGAAAATGGAGATGATTCAAAAAATTCACTACAGAAACAATAAAGTCCACATCCTCTCCCTATTATGAATTAACAATGTATACTTCCAAGTCCTGCAGCAATTTGAAAATTGTCAGACCTGAAGTGCATTTTACTATTCTTTACAGAAACAATTATTAAAGTACACTGAAATCAATTTGAAGATCAATAATTCTAAGGTACTGTTCCTTGTCTTTGGGATGAGAAAGTTTCATGACGACAGAATAAAGACTTAGTCTGAAATAGCAAAGAAGATGTTGTAAAGGGAGAACATTCTTCCTACTCACGGCTGAATAGACAGGTCGTCTTGATAGTACACAGGGTTTGATCTGTAGAATGATGCAGAATACCAGTTTACCTGTAAATATTTCACTCTCTTTCTAAGCTTTCACTCATCTAAAACAGTTATCAACATGTTTTAATCATAGAAGTTGGGAGATGTGCATTTTCTCACAAATCAGGCCAAAAACTGTCTATCGTGTTTGCTTATTCATTTATAGTATATCACATCTGGTTTGCTGTATTTTCAATAAACTACTCATCATTAAAAAGAGAAAAATAACTGTAAAATGACAGTCCTCTTTCTGGACTGATAACTGTATGTTAAGCACCATGTCATAGCAGGAGCTCATCAGCCTGTTCAAACACTATTGCCAAAAAGCATTGGTCAGGGAAATAAAAGTGACTTTATGTGATGTATCAATGATTTTGACGCTCTACAATCAAGGAACTTTAACCCATCTGATCCAACCATTGTGAACATAAGTATAAAGCAAAACATATTCAAAGCACACAGCGCAGGCTATGAAAAACTAATAAGATAATAGCACATCAATACATAAGTTAAAATCAACATACATGACAAATGGACAATAAAGA